>NC_071093.1:20661869-21009369 GCF_027358695.1 Spea bombifrons | reverse complement strand
CAGGACAAAGTGCCTTAACCCCTTCAGGACCGGGATTTTGATACTAAGGTGGCTCTAAAAGACTGGAGCCGTTTTTGCTATGTCTTTCTTCAACTGTCATTTCCCTCTTATCAATTAGTGCACCCACACAAATCATATATTGTTTTTTTCAGCACAAGTAGGACTTTCATTTGAAACTATATTGTTTTGTTTGAAATAAACGTGAAAAGGTGGGAAAAAAAGAAAAAAAATATATTTTTTTACAGTTTTGTATACATACAAATTGTACACACATTGAAGCAATGGGAAAAAATTATCCAAAATATATTCATTAACTGATTTGGAAACCACCCAATAAGGCCAGGATTTTCATCTATTTTGACCAGCATAGGGCAAATATTGCAAGGCATGCGTCACATTTTTAAAATGTAATTTTTTTTCAAATTTGGCATGGTAGGCTAATAACTGCAATAGTTGTCACAGATACTGATTATCCCCCAAAAATTATATGTTTATGAACAGTAGATAAGCCAAGGTGTACAACTAGGGTAATTTTGACACTTTTCCAACAGGAAAAACAGATTTTATAACCAATTGCTGCCAAATGTTGAGGTATTTTTATATTTTTGTGGGGGTTTTTTAGATTTCATATTATATTTTGTATAGAATATGTGCAACTGCAGAAAAAACACCAAATTTTGTTCACCAACATCCCCTGGTTCCAACAAGGCCTCACATGCATGTTTCATGCATTTTTTTAGATGGCTATGAGGGCAAAACTGGAACATGCGCATTTTAGTTATCAAATTTGGAATTTTCAGAAATTGGTTTACTGGGCCCATATCCCATTTGGGACATTTTGGAAGCCCCCCCACTGTAAATTAATTTCTCCCCCTGCCTCTAGCAGCTGGGATGCAATTGCTGGTCTATAGACCAGCGATTGCAGGGAGTCTCTTTGATCACTCCTGTAGGCTTCCAATGCGATTGTGGCGATGTTTTTGGGGAAGACGTACCTGGTACGTCCCGGTCTGGTGGTGACATGTGACCAGGAAGTACCAGGTACGTCCCAGTCTGGAAGGGGTTAATACACTTTTGGAGTTGTTGTTTTTTTTTCCATTTGCTCTGGTTATATCTAGTTTTTATAGGTGAAACTGAATTTTCTATTCTTTCCTAATTTTCCCACATTTTTAGATATTTTCTATACTAAATGATATATATATATATACTAACATTTCAAAAGAAAGCCCTACTTGTGCTGAAAAAAACAATATATAATGTGTGTGGGCACACTAAATGAGTTAGTGAGCAATCAGAGTTGAATAAAGTCATAGCAAAAGCACAAAAACTGCTCTGGTCATTTATTTACAAACCCCCTGAAGGGGTTAAACCACCAGAAAACTAAAGTAGAAGCTATTTGAGATTTGTTGCATCCTGTGACAGAGACAAGTTAAGACATGTTTAGACCTAACAAGCTACTGCCGTGGGTTTATTGTCCGTGAAAGGGTTTGCAATCCTAGCAGAGACAAAGGACGCAGTCATGGTAAAATAGACCTCCCAAGCGGAAAATGTGTTTAGAGCCCTGAACCCTTTTGGTTGTCCAACATTTTACAAAGGAATTTGTGGTACTAGCGGACGTGTCTGATGGGTCTGGGAGAGGTTGTGCCTGAAGTGTAATGATAAAAGTAGTAGGATGGATATGGTCAGGAACCAGGAGCAGAAATCAAATTTAAATCACAAAATAGAAGGCAAGATTAGACATACCCGCGTTGCCTGGGGAGCGAATGGACGTCGGAGTTGACATTGGGAGTCCCTGCTGTCGTGCAGGTAAATCCTAACATCAGGGTGGTTGAGTGCCTGGCTATTAAGTGGGCACTTGAGTCCCTTAAGTATTATACGTTAGGAAGAAGGTTCAAACTTGTAACTGGAAAATAATGCCAGGTGAATCCATTTAACTTCTCTGTAGCTGATATAGACCAAGGGAGTGTAGATGGTCTCTCTAGAGTTCCCCTAGAGGGGGAGGGGATCAGAACAAATGTGCATTTAAGAAGGTAAATATCAGCATTTGGCCAAAAAACCCAATGTCCCCAAAATACATATTTAAAACATATACAGGAAAACATGCATAACAATACAAAATATGCAGAAAGGGTACCTTTTCTATGATGCTAGCAGATCTTTCAGTGTCTTGTACAAACAGTTGGAGAACCCATCCACTCTCAGTCCGTTACTAGTGCAACCAGGTCAATACTCTGCTCCTGAGATAGTCCCAGAGCCTGAATCTTATCCAAAAATTCCTGATTAGGGGACATACACAGTTGGGCTCACCGGACAGGCACTCATTTTATCCAATTTACTGTAATAGGCTGCAAAAGAATTATTGGTGTCTCCACGGTTCATTAGCTTTTGGACATTATTAACTGTAAAATGTTTGTCTACTCAATTTGTTGGCCAATAATGTATTTCCCTTGTTACCATTACATTTTATTTACGCTAATGGGATTCAACAGCAACGAGTTGCAATTGAAGCATTTTTCTGCTTTGCTTCTGTGTGCGTTGCCGTATCACTTACTGGGTTTTTATGCTCTACACGTATACCATATTAAAACTATGATTTTTTTTTTGTTTTTATTTCCTTTTATTTGCCAACCTGCCCCCAGTTATGCCTTATACCCACTTATATGCCACTCTGCCCCCAGAAATGCAAACGTTCACTGGCTGCGGGATGTGCACAGACTAGCTCCGCTGCTACCGGCACTTCCGCCGGGGCTTCTATGGTGGCGCACCGGAAGGTCATGTGATGCCGGCGCTCTGTCATAGAAGCCCCCAGAGGAAGTGCCAGCAGCAGCAGAGGCTGCCAGAGAGGAGCTTCTCCGGGTCCCCTGCAACACTGTGGGGATCTGGATCTGAGTCTTGTAGTTAGACCTCTATTTGAGTTCTGATTAGAAGATGACCTCGAATATAAGACAAGGGATATTTTTCAGAGCATTTGCTATATATATTAAAGCAGTACTATCGAATTTTGGTATTGTAGGAACATTTATGGAATATACTATGTCCCTATATTCTAATCCTTCAGCAAAGGTAGTGGGACCACTATTACTGGTTCACTATTAGAAATGGAACCCATCAGGGTTACCCCTACTTTACGTATTAACTATAGAGCTATTAGCTGCACTAGTGAGACAATCGAAGGAAGTTTTGCTTTACATGGACAATGTTCTCCTGTCTTTGACGAATCCACTCTCTTCTATTCCTAAAATATTTGAATTTATTAGACAATTTGGAATAATTTCTAACTATAAAATGTATTTAAATAAAACACAAGTAATACCTATGTATCTTACACAAGCTGAGCTGAATAGACTTGGATCCTTGTATAAATTTAATTGGAATGAGGGTATGATCGACTATTTGGGAATAAAAATTACTAAAGAAATATCCTCGCTTACGGTATGTAATTATGCAAACTTACACTCAAAAATAAAGACACAACTTAATAAATTGAGAAACTTAACACCTTTAGTCCCCTATGGACATACCGGTACGTCCAAAAAAACGCATCCCCCTGAAGCAGACGCCGGCTTTCTGCTGTCGGATCTCCTGTAACAGCTTCCGGCACGAAAGCCGGAAAGCTGTTACATTTTTAAATGCTGATCAGGCATTCCCTTCCAGGTTGCGTCACTGCTGAAAAAAAAAATGGTTAGTCATTTTAAAAAATAATAAAAAATAATTAAAATAATAATAATAAATAAGAAAATAAAGTGAGCTAAGTGATGTCATTGTGACATCTCTGGCATTAATAACATGTTCAAGAGGTCCCTAAGATGACCTCTAACCATTTTAAAAAATATATATATAAAAAAAAAATACCAAAAAAATACAGAAAATAAAATAAAATGTAAAAAAATATATAAAAAAGATAATTATAAAAAAATTTAAACAAACTTTACATCGCATTGCCCTAGCACAACATCTACCCAGTATAACCCTCCTGCCCCCGTTCACAAGCATTAAAATTCTACAAAAAATGTACACCTTCTATCATGTTCCCTATAAGTGTTGGGAAAGTATGGAAAATCTATATAAATTAGGTATTTCACATGAATTCATAAACTTGGAGGGGATTTTCTATCACTTTAACTAATTTTGTGAGGATTCAGAGGGAAAATGTCTCATTCTAAATTTCCAGCTAATCAAAAGAAAGCTCTATCTCTCCTTGAAAAAACAATATATAGTTTACATAGGTACACTATTCACAGGAAAAGAGAATAATCTCTGAACCAACATAGCGCAAAAATCGCTCTGGGACTTGAGGTACCAAAAGGGGTTTTTGAAGGGGTTAAAGACATCTTGGTTAGGTCGCATAAATGTGATAAATGGATACCTAATCCCCAAAATTCTATACTTTTTTAGGACTATTCCTCTGAGTTCCTGCCTATATTTTACATCAATTTGAAAGGGTGATAGGTGAGTACATTTGGAAACATAAAAAAACAGAGTTGCACAAAAAACACTGATGAAAAAAAATAAGGGAGGAATATTATATCCTGATATTTATTGCCTACATGAGGCAGTAATGCTAACACATTTTCTAGCCTGGGATAAACAAACTAATAACCTCCCATGATGGCTACAGATTGAACAGGCACAGACCAGGAGTTGTGATCTTTACTCTTTATTTTGGGGTAATCTAAAATCAATTAAAAAATACAAACTAAATCAAATCCTATGAGTTATACTAAGATTATACTATTGACAAATGGTATTGAGCCTCCAAGCTAACAAAATTTTATGTACATTCCATATACCCATTAGAACTTTACTATAAAATACAATTTTGCAGACACATGTTGGCAATGTTTTCACACAATCTGATCTATTTCCCACGTTTGGTGGGAGTGTCCAGCTCTAAATATGTTGGAACTCCTTTTTCAATGTGAATGCTATTTACTGCCAGAAATGTAATTTTCATTTGACTCAAAAATCCTTAGCTATTCATGTATTTTTGGCAACAAAAATATCTATTGCTAGACACTGGAGACAGAATGAGCCAATTGATTGGAACAAAATCCTTAATCAGATTCAATATCGGTCTGTAATGGAGAAAGGTTTTTATCTAAAAAAAAAAAAAAATCAATAAATAAATAAATTGTAAAATCGACACACAAAAACATTGGCAACCATGATAGAAATTAGGGATCGATCTGCCCTTAAGAAGACCAGAGTATACTTTTACTCTAAGGAAGTGGAAGAATAAGGAAAAAGCAATTAATCAAAAGAAGTCAGTGAAGATAAAGGAGAATGAGTAGAAGAAATGCGTAGAAGAGAGTTATAAAGTACTAATTCAGGAGGAAGGCAGACATAGTGGGTTAAAGATAGATAATCCCTGATGAAACCAGCAAGAACCCCTGTAGAATAGGTAAAATAAGAAGTTTAAAGATGAATGTATATTTAAATGTAATTAATATGTAAAATGTGACACATACCTGCAATTACATTTTTGTATGTAAACCGATATGTCCAATAAAATAAATACAAAAAAAGTAAATGTCCTACTAATGTGCAATGCATGCAGATGAAGTGTAATCAGATTTCCCATTGAAAAGGTGTATTCTTTGTCCATATAAAAAATACATAACATTTCATGTGTAACAATAAAAATGTTAGAAGAAGAAAAAAAAGGCTCTGTGCGGGCTAGTTCTTTCACACCATGAAACTCATCCAACCATAGATGTGGACCTTGCTTTGTGTACTGGGGTATAGTCATGCTGTAATAGAAAAGAGCCTTCCCCAAACAGCACATAGCATTGTCCACAATGTCTTGGTTTGCTATAAGGGACACACGTTTATGCTAACACATATACACACTCAAACTAACTCACACTTTTATATATACTTAATGATGCTAATACATACACACTTATGCTCACACACACCCATACACACACATGCAATCACATACTGACTAGGGTGACCACATGGGCTATATTTTCCAGGACAGATATTTACATATTGCTACCCTGCATCCATCAATCAGTATAGAGGCCTAGTATAGAAGGACAAGTAGAGTGAAGCAACTTTGTGTCTCTTCTGATACTGTTTTTGCTGCAATCTCTGCAGCACCCTTTTGTTTATGGAGTAGTTGAAGTAACCCTGCATGGGAAAGTAAATGACTATGCCTTCAGTAGGTGTAGCCTGTTTAACATTTACATAATTGTATCTGGCATGTTTGGATGGTATGTATTGTCTATACTGCAGCCTTCCCATAAAATTAATTCACATTTTTTCAATGCAGGTATTTTCATTGGGAACGTACATCTCTGCAAACCTTTGACCTGTGACAGGTGAGATATAAAGAGCCAGTGGAGGAGGTTTCCATATCTGGAGTGGCTATTACATCAGGGAAAGGATGTGTGCTAAAAGGGGACTACTGGTTCATTACAAGCATGTTTGTTTTTGTTTTTTATCTGGGTCAATGCATGAACCATCCTCATTTCTACCTGGTCAGTCAGATACCAAAATTAATGCCAGGCAAAATACAGATGGTAATTAGCCCTCAGACGTCACTAGAGATTTAGATTTGTTTCAGATGCCGCATGGGACTGGGACATAGCAATACCAGGGTACTCTTTTTATATAGAAAAGACAGGAAGGGCAAGAAAGGGTGAGGGTGGCCCTATATGTAAAAGAGAACATAAAAGCTAACCTAACACCTAAGTCTAAGTCAGTTTGGGTTACATTACAATTAGGTAAGCATACAGTAACTCCTGTAGATGTACCGTATTTGCTCGATTCTAAGACGACCCCCCAAAATCAAAATATTAATTTTGAAAAAAAACAAAAAGCCTGAATATAAGACTACCCTATAGGAAAAAAGTTTTACTAGTAAATATTAGTTCATGTAAACTAATTTTCATATTTAATAAAAGCTATGATTGAGAAAAATATTTTTTTTTATTTCCTTTTATTTGCCAACCTGCCCCCCCGTTATGCACATCTGCCCCCAGGCTTGCCACTCTGCCCCCAGAAATGCCTTATACCCCCCTATTTGCCACTCTGCCCCATGATGTGCCTTTTAACCCTCTATATGCCACTCTGCCTCCAGAAATGTCTTATATCCTCCTATATGCCACTGTGCCCCATGATATGCCTTTTAACCCCCTATATACCCCTCTGCCCCATGATATGCCTTATACCCCTATATACCACTCTGGCATATAGGGGGTTAAAAGGCATATCATCGGGCTGAGTGGCATATAGGGGGTTAAAATGAATTTCTGGAGGTATATATATATAACTGCTAACATCACACTCCTATCAAGCCAAGGCAGCCAGTACATGCTGGAACCTGGGGATGATAGTAGTGGGATTACAGCCTCCCTATGCCATGCTACCACCACCCTTACACATCCATGCTATCACACACACACACACACTCATTCACAAACATTTAAATACTCATTCATTCCATTAATCACACATACTTGCTCAAACCCCCCACCCCCTTACCTGAACTGCAGATCTCCCACTCGCAGACTACTGCAGGGGCCCGGCTGTGCGAGCAACTTCTCTGGCCCCGCCCCCAGAGGAAGGAGGGGGGAGGTAGAGTTATGTGAGGACTGTGCTAGCTTCCTGTTCTCCTGCTGCCAGTAGCAGAGACGCTGCTCGCGACCAAAGCCTGGTAAGCAGCATGGCCCCAGCAGACATTTTTTTGTCTGATTAGAAGATGACCTCGATTATAAGACGAGGGGTATTTTTCAGAGCACTTGCTCTGGAAAAAACCTTGTCTTATAATCGAGCAAACACGGTAATTTATAACCCCCCCCCCCCGACAAGTAGAAGAGCTAGATAAATAGTGAAAATGACAATAAAGCAGTAATTTGTAATCATGGATGACTTTAACCTCTTAACGACCAGTGACATGCCAATCACGTTCCTGGCATTAAACAAGCATAGAAAGGGATCTTCGCTTAAACAGTGTCGCTGTAACACCTCCATGTCAAGGCATTTAGCATCACTGAGATCATATCTATGGCAGTTGGTGTTGCTGAAATGCCTCGATAGTGAGGGATTCAGCGGCACTGAAAACTCATGCCAGGGCGCGCTGTGACCTTTCAGGAGAGAAATCACAAGCGCCACCGTGAGAGATTTTGCTTCTTGTAAGATGGCGGTGTCCTTTAAAAAAATAAATTGCATTCAACCATGCAAGTCAACGGAGCCTAACTTTCTAATCACAATGTTAAAATGGTAAAAATAGTTAAAAACAATAAATAATAATGTAATATTAAGAAAAAGTCCAAAAATATAAAACAAAAATGAAAATAAAAAAGTTTATTTTATGAGTTTCAGTGCTAAAATTAGTGCTGTATCTTTCCAAAAGTCATGACATGGAAACATTTAAAATACTATCTCTTCAAATACACAAGGGTGTCTACTTTGTTTTTATTAAATGAATACTTTGATGGGGTTAATTGGAGTGCCGGCTGTCATGGAAGCCTCCGTGACTTGGGGGGCGCCTGGAGGGTGTATTTCCCATTATAGATGGTGGATCCCTGGATTGCATTACATACTTCCATCAGACGACAGTGGACACTAATTAGAAACATAGAAACATAGAAAGTGACGGCAGATAAGAGCCAGAAGGCCCATCCAGTCTGCCCAACCTCTGAGTACTCTCCTTTAGTACTTGCCCTTATCCTATATCTAGCTTGGCATTATGCCTATCCCATGCTTGCTTAAATGACTTTACTGTATTAAGATCTACCACTTCCACTGGGAGGCTATTCCATGCGTCCACTACCCTTTCCGTAAAGTAATATTTTCTGATGTTACCATTAAACCTTTGCCCCTCTAGTTTATGCTTGTGTCCTCTTGTTGTGGTTTTATTTCTTCTTTTAAATAAACTTTCTTCCTTTACTTTGTTGATTCCCTTTAAGTATTTAAATGTTTCTATCATATCCCCCCTGTCCCGTCTTTTTTCCAGGCTATATAGGTTAAGATCCTTTAACCTGTCCTGGTAAGGTTTATTTTGTAATCCATAAACCATTTTAGTAGCCCTTCTCTGCACTTTCTCCAACATATCTATATCCTTCTGGAGATATGGTCTCCAGTACTGTACACAATACTCCAAGTGAGGTCTCACCAGTGATCTGTACAGCGGCATGAGCACTTCCCTCTTTCTACTGCTAATACCTCTCGCTATACAACCAAGCATTCTGCTAGCATTACCTGCTGCTCTACTGCATTGTCTACCTACCTTTAAATCCTCAGAAATAATTACCCCTAAATCCCTTTCCTCACACGTTGAGGTTAGGACAGTACCAAATAGTCTATACTCTGCCCTTGGGTTTTTATGCCCCAGGTGCATTACTTTGCATTTATCCACGTTAAATGCCAATTGCCACAGCTCTGACCATTTTTCCAGCTTACCTAGATCGTTTGCCATTTGGCTTCTTCCTCCAGGAACATCAACCCTGTTGCAAATTTTTGTGTCGTCGGCAAATAAACATACCTTTCCATCAACACCATCTGCAATATCACTAATGAAAATATTAAAGAGAATGGGTCCAAGTACAGATCCCTGAGGTATCCCACTGGTAACAAGACCTTGTTCTGAATATACGCCATTGACTACAACCCTCTGTTTTCTGTCACTCAGCCACTCCTTAATCCATTCAACAACATTGGGATCTAAACCCAGAGATTGCAGTTTATTTATAAGTCTTCTATGTGGGACAGTGTCAAAGGCCTTACTGAAATCCAGATACGCAATGTCTACTGCACCACCTTGATCAATTACTTTAGTCACCCAATCAAAAAAATCAATAAGATTTGTTTGGCAAGATCTTCCTGAGGAAAACCCATTTTGTTTTTGATCTTGAAAGCCATGTGACTTCAGATGTTCAACAATCCTTTCCTTTAACATTGTTTCCATTAATTTTCCCACTACAGATGTAAGACTAACTGGCCTGTAGTTGCCCGACTCCTCCCTACTGCCTTTTTTGTGTATAGGCACAACATTCGCTACTTTCCAATCCCCAGGGACAACTCCCGTTACCAATGATTCGTTAAATATATCAGTTAACGGTTTTGCTAGTACACCCCCAAGCTCTTTTAATAACTTGGGGTGTATCCCATCAGGCCCCATCGACTTATTTGTCTTTACCTTAGACAACTGAAGTAAAACCTCCGCCTCGATAAACTCACATATTTCAAATGATTCAGTCTTTTTTCCCAACTGAGGTCCCATTCCATCATTCTCATCTGTAAAAACTGAACAGAAATATTCGTTGAGGCAGTCAGCTAAACCTTTATCCTCTTCTACATATATGCCTTTTGTTTTTAGTCTAACTAATCCTTGTTTAACTTTCCTTTTCTCATTTATATATCTAAAAAATGTTTTATCTCCATTTTTTACTGATAGGGCAATTCGCTCTTCTGCCTGTGATTTGGCAGTTTTTATAACTTTCTTTGCCTCTTTCTGCCTAATTTTATAGATCTGTCTATCTTCCTCACTTTGGGTATTTTTGTATCTACTAAAGGCTAACTTCTTGTCTTTCACGATTTTGGCCACTTCTGCAGAGTACCACAGCGGTTTCCTTAATTTTTTACTCTTACTGACCAACCTAATACAATTTTCTGTTATCTTCGATAAAACAGCTTTTACAAAATCCCATTTCTCCTGAACACCAGTCTGATAATGACTCCTCTATACATTTTCTCATTTTAGAAAAGTCAGCTTTTCTAAAATCTAAAACTTTTGTTTTTGTGTGGTGTGACTCAGTCACTGTTCGTATATTAAACCACACAGACTGATGATCACTAGATCCCAAACTTTCACCTACAGAAATATCTGTTAACAAATCTCCATTTGTGAACACTAAATCCAATGTGGCCTCCTTACGAGTTGGTTCCTCAACCACCTGTTTTAAAGATAATCCCAATAAGGAGTTTAGAATATCCGCACTCCTGGTACAACCAGCTACTTTCGTTT
The DNA here is from genome assembly GCF_027358695.1 of Spea bombifrons. Taxonomy (NCBI): domain Eukaryota; kingdom Metazoa; phylum Chordata; class Amphibia; order Anura; family Pelobatidae; genus Spea; species Spea bombifrons. The sequence continues at coordinate 20,998,397 of NC_071093.1, read as the reverse complement.
TCCAGTTCACATCAGGGAGATTAAAGTCACCCATGATTATAACATCCCCCTTCACTGTCATTTTAGCTATTTCCTCCACTAGTAGATTATCGAGTTCTTCTACTTGTCCTGGGGGTCTATAAATCACACCTATGCGAGTTACTTTACTTTTGCCAAATTGTACTGTAACCCAAACCGACTCTAAGTTCTCTTCACCAACTTGTATTAAGTTAGATTTTATGTTATTTTTCACATATAGGGCCACCCCTCCCCCTTTCCTGCCCTTTCTATCTTTTCTATATAAAGAGTACCCCGGTATTGATATGTCCCAGTCATTTTTCTCATTATACCATGTCTCAGTAACAGCCACTATATCAACATTCTCAGTTGCCACAACTGTTACAAGTTCATGGATCTTATTCCCTAAACTGCGAGCATTTGTAGACATGACCTTCAGCTTGTCATTTAACACCGATGCTGCAATCACTTTCTGTCCTTGCTTTGGGGGGCAAAACATATGCTTCTCCCTATTATCTTTATAGACCAAGCCCCCAGATCCACCCACCTGGTTACTAAGTAAATCGCCTTCCCTTTCTATACTGTCTAACCCGGTATTTATTCCCTCCCCCCCCCATTCCTAGTTTAAAATCTCCTCCAACCGTCTAACCATTCTCTCCCCAAGCACATTGGACCCTCTTGCATTTAGGTGCAATCCATCACGACTATAGAGATTGTACCCCAAAGCAAAATCAGCCCAGTGCTCTAAGAACCCAAAGCCCTCCTTCTTACACCAAGACTTCAGCCATGCATTTAGCTGCCTAATCTCCCGCTGCCTTTCTGGTGTAGCGCATGGCACAGGTAGTATCTCTGAGAATACTACCTTGGAGGTCCTTTTCTTAATCTTACTACCCAAGTCCCTAAAATTATCTTTTAGGACACTCCATCTTCCTCTTACTATGTCATTGGTGCCAATGTGCACCAAGACAGCTGGATCCTCACCAGCCCCTCCCAATAATCTATCCACTCTGTCCGCAACATGCCGAACCCGGGCACCCGGGAGACAGCAAACCATTCGGTTGCTGCGATCAGAGCTACAGATTACCCTGTCTGTTTTCCTGATTATTGAATCCCCTACCACCACAACCTGCCTGGGCTTTCCTTCCTTTCGGATCCCCTGCACATTGGATGAGCTGCTCTCCCGGCTGTTAGGGAGAACAGCTTTTTCCGCAAAGCCTACCTCTGAGTCTGCCTCCCCAACATGCTCACTTAAAAGGGAAAATTTGTTGGGAGGGAGAGACTCTGGGCTGGCTTGCCTCTTCCTCTTCCCTTCCCCACTGCAACCACGTCTTACTGTCACCCAGCTATGTGCCTGACTCCCTTCTGACTGATCTCCTCCCTCATTGCTAGGGGCCCCATCTAAACTTTGCTCAGTGAGCAACAGACTCCTCTCAAGGTTGTCAATCTCTCTCAGTGTTTCAATGTGCCTCTTAAGAGCACCAACCTCAGCTTCCAGAGAGACCAATTGATCACACTTACCACAGCGATATGGACCCAGGAACTGCTGTTCCAAGCATGCATACATATGGCATGATGTGCACTGAGTGAAATCTCCAAGCTTGCTCATTCTTTATAAAGGGACGCGAGTATAGAATTTAAACAGTTGCTTTATGTCACTTACCCTCCTTGCTCTTGCACTCTTGTGTTGCACTAACTGCTGTGGTGCACAAACTGGTCACTTACAGAAAGCAAGTCACTTAGAAAATGCAAGCCCCTTACAGTGAGCAAGCTGTGAATTTAACCACTTCCTTATATACAGAGCAACACAGTTAATTGATTATAAACCCCACCCTTAACTAATTACACTATAGAAAATGGGAGAGAAAAAAAACCAAACAGTTAATGCAAAACAGTTTTTTTTTTTTTTGTTTTTTTACCACAAACCCTTCAACCCTCTTGTTGCTGGTTGAGATACAAACCCACTGTTGGTATACTTATAATACCACTTCTCTGCCGCTGCTGTGGTGCACAAACTGGTCACTTACAGAAAGCAAGTCACTTAGAAAATGCAAGCCCCTTACAGTGAGCAAGTGCAATATCTGGTTCCCTTGCTTGGATTTATGTGTAAGTCACTCTGTACCTGATTAGAGCTAGTGCTCTCTAGATCCCAGTTTCCCCCTTCCTCCTGCCTGTATGACCAATATTATTGGTTCTGATGGCAGGATTGAGTAAATTGGTTGCATAATTTGCATATGATCTACATATTGCATTTTACATATGGTGTGATGCATGCTGGTCATAACTCACCGCCAGTCTATTGAAAGGCTCTTGGAGGCTGATGGTGATGTCTATCTAGACCCTGCTTTTTGTATTTAAGTTTATTATACAAAACTGATATGATAAAACAGACATCAACCTGTTTTAGCAGGAATACATAGCTCAGTAATATTGGTACAGATAGACGACAAGCAGTACTGCGACGCAGCGCAGGGCAATACACGTTACAGTACGACTTCAGTTTACGGAAAGCTCAGTAGAAGCAGTGTACAATTACATTCCCGGACGTGGCACATATGGTTAGCACTTTAGTGGAACATAACCTGGGGAAATGGGGGGGGGGAATGGGGGGGGGAATGGGGGGGGGAGGGGGCCGAGGAGAGTGGGGCTAGTCTTCAGCCTCTAGACTGTCCTTGAGAGAGAAGTCTCTCAGCAGGCTGTGGATAAGCCTGCGGCAGTCACGGACTGTGACCTGCTCCCTCCTCAGCACCAGGCGGTTCCTGGCAAACCATAAAGCGTCCTTAACGCAGCACATGAGGCGCCAAGCATCCTCAATGGCGCTCTCCGTGTGTGTCCCTGGGAAAAGTCCGTAAAGTACCGAATGGTAGGACAGGTACTTTCTCTCGATAGAGTCCTTGAGATCCAGCTCCAGGGCTCTGAACAAGGCCTGTGCAAACGGGCACTGCCAGAACAAGCGGAGGGAAGTCTTCTCCTCCAGACCCTGCTGGGATATCCGATTGCTCGGATTGAGGTAAAACAGGAACTAACTTTATTGGGGAAACAATCACCATCAGCCTCCAAGAGCCTTTCAATAGACTGGCGGTGAGTTATGACCAGCATGCACTACACCATATGTAAAATGCAATATGTAGATCATATGCAAATTATGCAACCAACACCAATTTACTCAATCCTGCCATCAGAACCACTAATATTGGTCATACAGGCAGGAGGACGTCAGACGTGACCCGGAAGGGAATACCCGATCATGCACTCTGTCATTTTAACCCCTTAAGGAGCAGGCTGTTTTTTACTTTTTGGACCCTTTGAGACCAAGGCTGTTTTAACACTTGGAACTTTTACATCTGGTCCTACTGCCCCATGTTCTAATAGGGCCATCTTTAAATCTTTGAATTTACCACATCAAACCATATATTTTTGAAAACTAGCCACCCCAAGGTATTTCAAATGCTAGTATTTTAACCTTTTCCATGCATGATATTCTACCACCAGCCTTTGCCAAAGTTTGTGGTAGTAATTTTTTTTTGTATTTTTTACACACATTGTACTTGAAGTATGAATATACCGCTCGTGTTATATGTCACTGTCAAACAACACGTTCAATATGTGTTCAGCATCATCTCCCGAGTACAGTGATAGCACCCATGCCTGGGTTTGTCTGGTGTTTGGGGGCTAAAAGGCCACATTTAGGAAGTGTACTTTATTCCATTTTGGTCAGTCTGTGTCTATGCCCTTTCTTTGAACCCGGCCACTCCAATTTACCCGATCAAACCATTCATTTTTTAAAATTAGACACCCCTTGGGTATTTGAAATGCTTTTACGTTAACTCTTTCCCTGTCAAGATTTTTGGGAAGATACAGCGCTTGCTCATAATAACTTTATTTTATTTATTTTATTCTTTTTGGAATAAAAATATTCTTTCATTGTGATTAGAAAGCTGGGCTCCATTGACTTGCATGGTTGAATACAGTACCTGTATTCAACCTGCACGAGTTCTCAAGAGGGTCTGGAGTCTGGAGACCCTCCAGTGAACTTTCCCAACTTTTTTAAATGACAGGCTGCCATCTTGCAAATGGCAAAGTGCCTTGCAGTGGCGGTTTTGACCACTCTCCGGAGCGGTCACGGCGCATCCTTGGGTGAGTGTTTGGTTTCGCTGAATGCCTCGCTATCGAGGCATTTCAGCAACACCATTGATGTTTAGGAGGCTTAAACTCTTTTAAAACGGGCCTCCAGCGCCATACAGTGTATAGCGGATGTTGACGTCCGGGGAAGGGGCCAGACATGGACTAGATGGGTTCTCTTTCTCTTCCAAAATGTTCTATGACAAAGTGAGCTGCTGTGGGCACCAAACAAATAACAGGATTTTTTTTCTCCTATAAGTGACAGAGCAGTGGCTGTGGTAAGAAGAAAATGCTGGGATCTGAACGTGAAGTAGTGGAAGAATGGCTTTCGGAATACAAGGTGACTGTTAACTTATGCATTTCAAAAGGTTTGGTTTTTTGTATTTTCATTATTCAGCAATGTAAATGAATTCAGAGGAATCACTTGCTGTTATCTGCATATATTGATGTTGCTGCCTGGAGACTTGAGCAGAGCCTCAATTATTATATTTTAGCAAATTACTAATGTACATGTGTTTATTTTCTGGTCTCTTAGATGTTAGTAAGGTTTATTCAGACATAAGATTTATTTTTAGGGAGAAAGGAAGTTGGCAAGTTGGTAATAGCTCATTGCTTTAATAAGTTAATATTTGTGGATGGTGGTTAGCAGAGAATTTCTTAAGGTTTAGGTTGTAGGTTAAGAAAAGAAAAATGTTGGCCTTTTAATTGTCACGGCTAGAGGACCAGCAGTGCAGGAACTTGGTATCATCCACCGGTACAGGAGCAGAGCAGTATACTGGTTGCAACAGGCAAAAGAGTAGTCGTTACACGGAGCCGAGGTCAGGGGTAGACGAGGACAGGATAATCAAAACAAGCCGGGTCAAACACAGGAGATAGACAGGAACGTCAAAAACAAGCCAAGGTCAAAAGCCAAAACCACGAAGTAAGGAATTTAATAAGCACAGCCAACATGCACAAAGCACTATCACAGGCAATGAGCTAGTGCAACAGCCAGGTTTAAATAGACAGACTAATTGTATTTTCCGCCCCGCATGAAACGGAGGCTTGGAACGCATAAGTGTAGTGTCTATAAGAGGCCACACGGTGGCACGCGTGCGGTCTGCGTTCAAGAAACCTGCCAGTGGCTACAGACAACGAGGGGCTTCAATAGAACGACGGTTCGGGAGGGAGAGAAGGTAAGTGCCCTGTAGTTACACTACCCCCCTGAACAGGGAGGCGTGCCAGCGACCAGGAGCTGGTTTGGTAGGATGACGTTGATTAAAAAAAAGCACGAATCAGACGGGGCGCATCAATCCAGGATCGTTCTTCTGGTCCGTATCCCAACCAGTGGAAGAGATATTGTAATCTGCATATTCTCGAGTCGATGATGGCCTCAAGCTCATACTCATCAGAAGCTTGGACCAAAACGGGTTTCGGCGGAGCCAGCGGACGACAGTTTCGGTTATGAATCACTGGTTTCAACAGGAACCTAGGGAGTAAGAGACGTCATTAATCTTTGCCAGGACTTTGAAAGGACCAATGTACTTGGGACCTAGGGTCTTTGTGTTCTGTCTGAGGTGTCAATGCTGTGTGGAAAGCCAGACAGAGTCCCCAGGAGATAATGGTGGTCCTACTGAACGACGTTTGTCTGCAGACCTTTTTTTGAAGTATCTTAGCTTTAGTGATAGCCTCTGAAACTTCCTTCCAGTGTTGTTGCAAAGACTTATGATGGGAGTCGGCGGCCGGAACATCAGAAGGGAGACTGTTGGGGGGCCATAAGTTAGGTTCAAATCCCATAGCTGCGCAGAAAGGAGAGGTCTTAAGAACTTCATGATATGAGCAATTGTTAGACAGTTCAGCCAGATGGCGTAAAGATGCCCAATTGGACTGATCTTTAGTGACATACATACGAAGGTATTGTTTTAACATTTGATTAGTCCGTTCGGCTTGCCCATTGGTTTCAGGATGATAGGCAGAGGACAACTAGTTACATAGTTATATAGGCTGAAAAAAGACATGCGTCCATCAGGTTCAGCCTTTCCTATATCTGTTAATTTGTTGATCCAAAAGAAGGCAAAAAAACCCAGTTTCGCTCTTTCCAATTTTGCACGTACCAGGGAAAAAAAAAATTCTTCTTGACCCCAAAATGGCAGTCAGATTTCTCCTTGGATCAATAAGCTGTTTACCCATAATTAAAGATTATATCCCCGAATATTACCGTATTTGCTCGATTATAAGAAGAGCAAATGCTCTGAAAAATACCCCTCGTCTTATAATCGAGGTCGTCTTATAATCAGACCTCATTCTGCTGGGGCCGTGCTGCTTATCGGGCTTTGATCGCGAGCAGCGTCTCTGCTATTAGCAGCAGGAAACAGGAAGCTAGCACAGTCCTCACATAACTCTACCTCCCCCCTCCTTCCTCTGGGGGCGGGGCCAGAGAAGTTGCTCGCACAGCCGGGCCCCTGCAGAAGTCTGCTAGTGGGAGATCTGCAGTTCAGGTAAGGGGGTGGGGGGTTTGAGCGTGTTTGTGTATGTGTGATTAATGGAATGAATGAGTATTTAAATGTTTGTGAATGAGTGTGTGTGTGTGATAGCATGGATGTGTAAGGGGGGTGGGGGTGGTAGCATGGCATAGGGAGGGTGTAATCACACTTCTAACATCCCCAGGTTCCAGCATGTACTGGCTGCCTTGGCTTGATAGGAGTGTGATTGCTGTTAGCAGTATATATATATATCTCCAGAAATGCATTTTAACCCCCTATATGCTACTCAGCCCGATGATATGCCTTTTAACCCCCTATATGCCAGAGTGGCATATAGGGGTATAAGGCATATCATGGGGCAGAGGGGCATATAGGGGGTTAAACGGCACATCATGGGGCAGAGTGGCAAATAGGGGGTATAAGGCATTTCTGGGGGCAGAGTGGCAAGCCTGGGGGCAGATGTGCATAACTGGGGGGGGCAGGTTGGCAAATAAAAGGAAATAAAAAATATATTTTTCTCAATCATAGCTTTTATTAAATATGAAAATTGGTTTACATGAATTAATATTTACTAGTAAAACTTTTTTCCTATAGGGTAGTCTTATATTCAGGCTTTTAGTTTTTTCCTAAATTAATATTTTGATTTTGGGGGGTCGTCTTATAATCAGGGTCGTCTTATAATCGAGCAAATACGGTATGTTTTTCCAAGTATCCATCCAGTTGGTGTTTAAACGTCTGTACAGACTCCGATAAAACTACCTCTGCAGGCAGATAATTCCACATCCTTATTGTCCTTACTGTAAAAAACCCTTTCCTCTGCCTTAGACTAAATCTCCTTTCTTCCAGTCTAAACGCGTGACCACGTGTCCTATCTGTTTATGAACAGATTTCCACACAATGGTTTGTATTGGCCCCAAATATATTTATATAATTGTTAGGTCTCTATCCGTCGCCGGCGGTGGTCCTCGCCCGGCGCAAACACCGCCGAGCACCCATGTCCTCGGCCGCGCGGCACTGCATCTCCGTGCTGCAGGCCGCGTCCCCGGTCTCCGTTGCGGCGGCAGACGCCGGGACAAGCAGAATGGCGGGGGGCGTGTCCTGCGGTCCCAGACCGGTGCAGAGCACCAGGGGGGGCATGTCCTGCGGTCCCAGACCGCTACAGACAGCCAGGGGGGCGTGTCCTGCGGGCTAACCGCAGAGGGGAGGGATCAGGGAGTAACAGGCAGTCACAGTGAGAGGAGGGGGAAGGAGGGGTTAGAGGAGGAGTAACAACTTGGCAGGCTATTTAAACCTGCAGCCCTGTACCTTCAGTACTTGGCTGTTCAAGTTCCCTACCGGTTTCTATACCCTGTTGCTGTTTATTCTACATTTTGATTTCACGGACTTCTTGACCCTTGGCTGGATTATTAGACTTGCTATTTGGATTAACCCTTGCTGTGCTACGTATCTCTATTGTATGATACGGACTTTCTGACCCTTGGCTGTATACTGGACTCTGCTTGCTGGACTGCCCTTTACTCTACCCCCTTGCACCCGGTGCTCTGACCCCCAACTCACCCTTGACATAACAACCAAGTCATATGGAGCCTGCAGGAGTCACCGACGCTATCCTGGCACTTACACAGCAGATCGCAACATTGGCTCACACCATGCAGGGGCTGCAGGATAATCAGCAGGCTTTACAAGCTCAGGTGCAAGCTCTACAAGCAGCTCCTCTAGCAGCGGCTCCACCTGCACCTGCACCTCCTGTTCCTCCTCCTGTTGCTGACGCCATGGCCGCACAGGCACCTGACCGCTTCCTGACCGGTTCTCCGGGGACCGCTCCAAGTACAGAGCGTTTGTTACCTCTTGTGAATTACTGTTTGCCCTAAAACCCAGGGTATATGCCACGGATTATGTGAAAGTGAGAACTGTCATTGCTTTGCTCACCGGAGCCCCTATGACTTGGGCTCACCACCTTCTGCAGGTGGAACACCAGTCCCTGAATAACTGGGACGACTTCCGACGCTCTCTGGATGCCTTATACGATGACCCCCACAGAACTGCCACAGCGGAGACCACTCTGAGAGCCCTCAAGCAAGGAAGGAGGCCTGTGGAGGAATACATAGCAGAATTCCGTGGGTTAGCTGTGGATCAGTTTGACCTGGGCCTTTCTGAACAATTGAAAGACGAGCTGGCCAGAGTAGGCATACCAGAGACCCTGGAGGGTCTGACCCAACTGGTGACACAGATGGACAGGTGCTTTCTAGAACGGCGCTTGGAACGTTCCGCCAACGTCGGTCCTCCTCGTCTTATGCCTTTTTTCCGTGCTGCCCCTGCCTCCGCTCCAGAAACAGAGGAACCTATGATGATAGGCATGGCTCGTGGGCTGTTAACAGAGGCCGAAAAGGAAAGAAGGAGAAAAGCTAACCTCTGCCTCTACTGTGGAGGTCCGGGCCACACATCCTACCAGTGCCCTGCCTTGGCCTCCAGAGGTAAGCGCTCTCCACCTGCGTATCCTGTATTGTTTGGGGGCCTAACTAGCCACTTATCCATCCCTGTCTCCTTGCAGTGGGGCGGAAAAAGGATCCAGCAGAACGCCATCATTGATTCCGGAGCCAGCGAATGCTTCATGGATCTCGCGCTGGCACGTTCTTCAGGCCTCCCAACCCAAGACACAACATCTCACCATCCATCTCGTGGATGGCACCCCTATGAAGTCAGGCCCAGTAACCAACTAAACCATACCGGTCTCCCTCACCGTTGGGACCGGACATCAAGAGACTCTAAGTTTCAACCTGGCGCCATCACCTTTGTTCCCCATAATCCTGGGGTTACCGTGGCTTCGCCATCATAAACCCTGTATTGACTGGACTGCTGGTGCACTGACTTTTTCCTCTTCACACTGTAACTGGCACTGTCTTCTCGACTCACGTTCACCTACACCCCACTTTGTTTCATCCACCGTGTCCGCCCTTCAACCGTGCCTCCCGAAATACCCATACCCTAACAGGACTACGCAAAGGTCTTTGATAAAAAGGAAGCGGAACAATTACCACCCCATAGGTCCTATGACTGTCCGATCGATTTTAATACAGCGTGCCGCTATTCCTTTCGGTAGGATATTCCCCCTGTCTGAACCGGAGCTCAAGGTCTTGAAGGACTATATTGAAAACAGTTTACGTAAGGGCTTCATTAGACATTCAACGTCACCTGCGGGAGCTGGTATCTTTTTTGTGGGAAAGAAAGACGGTGGAGTTAGACCTTGTGTTGATTATCGTGCACTGAATGAAATCACCGTTAAAAATAAATACCCACTTCCTCTCATACCTGAGCTGATGGATAGGCTACGTGGGGCGTGTATATACAGCAAGATCGACCTGTTGGGGGCTTACAATTTAGTACGTATAAGGAATGGGGATGAATGGAAAACGGCTTTTCGTTCCCGATATGGTCATTACGAATACAGGGTCATGCCGTTCGGTCTTTGTAACGCGCCCGCCACGTTCCAGCATTTTTTCCATGACATATTCTGGGACTTATTGGACACCTGCGTTATAATATACCTAGACGACATCCTTGTGTACTCTTCGTCATTGATGGAACACCGGAAACACGTGCGACAGGTATTGAACCGCCTACAGGAGAACCAGCTGTACGTGAAGTTGGAAAAATGCACCTTTGAAACAACAAGGATTGAATACCTCGGCTTCATCATTACCTCTGGTCACATCGAAATGGACCCCAAAAAAGTGGAAGCCATACTGCAGTGGCCCACACCGACATCGGTCAAAGCCGTTCAGAGGTTTGTGGGCTTCGCCAACTATTACAGGCGGTTCATCAACAGTTTCTCCCGGATCATTCGACCTATCACACAGTTAACTACCAAACAGAACCGTTTTCAGTGGACCCCACAAGCACAACATGCCTTTGAACTCTTGAAACAAAAGTTCACGACTGCGCCCATACTCGTTTTGCCTGATCCAGAAAAACCCTATTTCTTGGAGGTAGACGCCTCAGAAACCGCGGTGGGCGCGGCGTTGTCACAAAGACACGGAGAGAAGGACTCCTTGCATCCTGTCTCCTTCTATTCCAAGCGCCTCAGCCCTGCCGAGCGCAATTATAGCGTAGGTGATCGCGAACTGCTGGCCATCAAGATGGCTTTGGAGGAATCGCGCCACCTGTTGGAAGGAGCTCAACACCCTGTCACTGTGTTTACGGATCACCGGAATCTTGAATACCTCCAGACGGCACGCAGACTCTGTCCTAGACAGACTCGTTGGGCTCTGTTTTTTACTAGATTTCCCCTACACATAACATACAGACCAGGCACCCGCAATGGAAAAGCGGACGCTTTATCCCGGTTATACGACGAACAAGAAAAGACCACAGAGGCCGAGAACACCATCCTCCCTGCTGGCGTCTTTCTTGCCTTCCGAACGTCTCTTCTCCAGGTGATCCGGACCCACAGCACCTCTCAACCGCCCCCTGTGTGTGACGTCCCTCTCCGCTCCGAGGACGGTTTCCTATACAGAGGCAGCCAGCTTTACGTGCCTGATCAAGTCAAACCCGACATCCTCAACGCCGTACATGATCATCCTCTAGCTGGACTTGGTGGTGTTCGGAAAACCTACGAACTAGCCAAGAGGTCCTTTTGGTGGCCTAATATGAAACGGGACATCGTAACATACATCAAATCATGCGATACATGTGCCCGAGCCAAACAACAACCAGTCAAGGCAACCAGTCTCTTGCAACCCCTATCCATACCTACACGACCATGGGAAGAAATAGCGGTGGATTTCATAGTGGACCTACCGGTGTCCCAACAACATAACACTATCATGGTAGTGGTCGACAGGCTTACGAAGATGGGACACTTCATTCCTGTTCGCCGATTGCCAACCGCCGAACAAACCGCTGACGCCACGTTTTCCGTCTCCACGGCATCCCTAAGACGGTGCTATCTGACAGAGGGGTGCAATTCACATCTCGGTTTTGGGGTGCGTTTTGTAAAGGTTTGCGTCTCAAGAGACTACTATCATCTGCGTATCACCCACAGACCAATGGGCGAACTGAAAGAACAAACAAGATCCTAGAACGGTACCTTCGTTGCTACGTGTCCCACCTCCAAGACGACTGGTGCCCTATCTTACCAGTGGCTGAATTCGTGTACAACAACCAGATACAGAGTTCGATTTGGATGACACCCTTTCGGGCTAAATACGGGTACGACCCACAGTTCCATGTGGACCTGCCTCCTACTGCCACCGTTCCCCCAGCTGTTGATCGGCTCCAACTCCTGCAACAGGGGTTTCAGACCCTACAGACCCACTTGCACAAGGCACAACTTGATCAGAAAAGGTATGCTGATAAACGAAGACAAGCAGCACCCCTATATCACGTCGGAGACAAGGTGTGGCTGTCTTCCGCCCACATCAAACTACCAGGACCAACAAAGAAATTGAGTCCGAAATACCTAGGGCCTTTCACCATAACCGCCATTTACGGTCCCTCGGCGGTTCGCCTTAATCTCATGTATCCCTCCTCAAGAAATGGTTCCCCGATACGCACCAAAGAAAACCACAAGCACCTCCACCTCCCCCGGTCTCGGTGTCTGGTTCAGACGAGTACGAAGTGGATAGCATCTTGGATTCCCGTCACCGGTATGGACGTTTAGAGTACTTGGTTCATTGGAGAGGCTACAGCCAAGAGGAACATACGTGGGAACCTGCCTCCAACTTCCATACTCCTGTGAAGATACGTGCTTTCCATCAGGCACACCCTTCTAAGCCTGCACCTACTCGCCCCCTGAGGTGGCGTCTCCGGGGGGATCCTGTCAGGTCCCTACCCGTCGCCAGCGGTGGTCCTCGCCCGGCGGCGACACCGCCGAGCACCCAAGTCCTCGGCCGCGCGGCACTGCATCTCCGTGCCGCGGGCCGCGTCCCCGGCAGACGCCGGGACAAGCAGAATGGCGGGGGGGCGGGTCCTGCGATCCCAGACCGCTGCAGACTGCCAGGGGGGACGGGTCCTGCGGTCTCAGACCACTACAGACAGCCAGGGGGGCGAGTCCTGCGGGCTAACCGCAGAGGGGAGGGATCAGGGAGTAACAGGCAGTCACAGTGAGAGGAGGGGGAAGGAGGGGTTAGAGGAGGAATAACAACTTGGCGGGCTATTTAAACCTGTACCTTCAGTACTTGGTTGTTCAAGTTCCCTACCGGTTTCTATGCTCTGTTGCTGTTTATTCTACGTTTTGATTTCACGGACTTCTTGACCCTTGGCTGGATTATTAGACTTGCTATTTGGATTAACCCTTGCTGTGCTGCGTATCTCTATTGGATTATACGGACTTTCTGACCCTTGGCTGTATACTGGACTCTGCTTGCCGGACTGCCCTTTACTCTACCCCCTTGCACCCGGTGTCTCTATGCGCTGTGCTCCAACCCCCAACTCACCCTTGACAATAATGCTATCATATCCCCTCTGAGGCGCCGTTTTTCTAAACTAAACAGATTTAAATTTGTTAACCTTTCTTCATAACTAAAGTGCTCCATTCCTTTTATTAATTTTGTAGCCCGCCTCTGCACCCTTTCTAGTGCTATGATATCCTTCTTTAGAATAGGTGCCCAAAATTGCACAACATATTCAAGGTGCGGGCTTACCATTGATTTATACAGAGGCAAAATTATATTTTTATCCCGCGACTTGATGCCCTTTTTTATGCACGACAATACTTTACTGGCCATAGCAACCGCAGACTGACATTGCACATTGTTGCCTAGTTTGTTGTCTATAACAATTCCCAAATCCTTCTCATTTGTCGCTACCCCTAATTCACTACCGTTTAGGTTGCTTGTGCGTTCCGTACCCCGAAGTGCATAACTTTACATTTATCTACATTGAATTTCATCTGCCATTTGTGTGCCCATTCCCACAGTCTATCTAGATCCCTCTGCAGCACAGTAATATCCCGCTCGCCCTGTATTACTTTACCTAGCTTAGTGTCATCTGCAAACACAGAAACATAACTCTCAACACCTATTGCCAGGTCATTTTTAAATATGTTGAATAAAATTGGTCCCAGAACAGAACCCTGAGGGACACCACTTACCACTTTTGACCAGCTTGAACATTTACCATTTATAACAACTCTCTGTACTCTATCTCTAAGCCAATGTTCTACCCAAGAACAAGAATTTGCATCTAGACCAATTTCCTTCAGTTTGAATACTAACCTATTGTGTGGAACCGTGTCAAACGCCTTGGCAAAATCCAAGTAGATTACATCCACTGCAACACCCTGATCTACACTTCTACTTCTTCATAGAATGCAATTAAATTAGTTTGACAGGACCTACGTTTCATAAAAACCATGCTGATTTATGCTAATAATACTGTTCTTCCCAATGAATTCTTGAATATTATCCCTAAACAGCCCTTCAAATACTTTCCCAACCACAGAAGTTAAGCTCACAGGTCTATAGTTTCCGGGCACAGAGTTTGAACCCTTTTTGAAAATAGGAACCACATCTGCCTTCCTCCAATCCTCTGGTACAATTCCTGAAAGAAAAGAATCCTGAAAGATTACAAACAGAGGTTCACTTATTTCCTGACACAGCTCCTTAAGTACTCGTGGGTGAATACCGTCAGGCCCCGGAGCTTTGTTAACATTAACTTTCTTTAGTTGCTGCAGCACCTTGTCCTGAGCCATCCAATCACAGTTTGACTGTAAAACAATTTCAGTAGTCCTATGTATATCCATTGCCATAGGTTCCTCCTTAATATATACTGAGGAAAAATAGTTATTTAAAGTTTCTGCTTTTTCCTAGTCCTTCTTAACCAACATTCCCCTCTCTGTTTTTAATGTTTTCATTTTTTTTTTTTTTTTTTAGAATTTATGTACTTAAAGAATTTTTTGGGGTTAGTTTTGCTCTCTTTGGCAATCACCCTCTCATTTTCTAGTTTAGCCCATCTAATCACCTTTTTTGCATGCTTTATTGGCTTCCTTATATCTTATATAGGATGCCTCTGATTTAAATGCTGTAAAAGCCATTTTCTTCTTTTTAATTTTCTGCTTAACGTCCCCACTAAACCACATTGGTTTCAATTTGTTTGTTTTATATTTGTTTCCTAGTGGTACATACTGAGAAGTGTACCCTGCTAATGTTTGTTTGAAAATACTCAATTTTTCCTTAGTGTTTTTTATCCCTGAAGAGTTTATGCCAGTCAATAAGTTGTAAAGCTGCCCTTATCATATTGAAATTGGCCTTCTTAAAATTATACGTTTTAGTATTCCCCATGGGCAATTTCTTTTTTTGAGTTTATTTCAAAAGAGACCATATTGTGATCACTATTACCCAAGTGCTACCCCACTTGAATGTTAGACACAAGATCAACATTGTTTGTTATCACCAGATCCAGACAAGTATCCTTTCTAGTTGTTGCTTGTACCAGTTGTGTCATGAAGGTGTCATTTAACAAGTTCAAAAACCTGAATCCCCTTGCAGAACTACTAGTCCCTCTATCCCAATTTATGTCCAGGTAATTAAAATCTCCAATAATGAACGTGTTACCCAGATGTGCAGCTTTCTCAATTTCCTCTAACAGCTGCTCTTCCTCATCATTATGAACATTAGGTGGTTTATAACATATCCCAACCATTAACTGTTTTCCTTTTTTTGCCCCAAATTGATATCTACCCAGAAAGCTTCCACATTTCCCTTGTCACCTTCAAGATGCTTAATATTTGACTTTAGCTTGTTGTTAACATACAAGCATACTCCTCCTCCCTTCCTGCTTTTTATAACCTTTTAAGTTCACTGCCCAGTCATGGGTCTCATCCCACCATGTTTCTGTTACACCTATTATATCATATTGTTTGTGTATGCTATTGCATCTAGTTCTCCCATTTTGTTATTTAGGCTTCTTGCATTAGCAAGCATACATTTAATATTACCCTGAGTCTCTTGAATTTTATGAGAATTTTTATTAATACATACCTCCTCTGTTCTGATCTTGCCCCTCCCCCATCTCCACCCCCCTTGTTCTGATCTGAAACCCTTCTCCTTTCTGTGCTATCTCCATTTTCAAGATCTTTGTGTAGTTCTGTGGTTTTAAAAGAAGTCCCTGCTTGTCAAAGGGGAGTCATAGTTTAACAAACTTATATTAAAAGGGCAAAAATCTGAGGTATTTACAGAAATATAAACCCTTGGTCATGAACGAGTTTACTTTAGGAATGTATTTGGTGGTGCTGAACCATATTTAGGTGCGTGTTAGTTGTTGGGTAAAATTTCCACCTACAATTGCTTTTGACCCTTGCTGTACATTTAAAGTGGAAGTCCCAGGGAACTGGGAATTGTTTTTCTCCTTGCTGTATACAGTTATGTGGGTTAGCATTGGCACAATCCTTGATTTATCTAAATTTGTTCCAACTCCTTTCATTATCCTTGGTCATGGAGCCTGCCTTTGTTGTCACTTATGTGATATGTTGGGTGATCTTCTTTGCTCAAACATCCTTATGGAAATTCAAATATAGTCTGTTTCTCCATTAATCAGAGGGTCCAGCTAGCTGAACCATTCACAGGCGTATAAGGTATCAGGAAAACATCAGTGTTCGTCTAGCAGACCAAGCTAAGAGTACAAAACTAGTACACATACAAATGGCTACAATGCAGCTGCATGAAAATGTATTACACAAAACTTTAACTGTTTAATAAAAAAAAACAGAAAGTAGTCCAATGTGTTTGAAAACCTATTGTTAATCTAATACTAGTCATAAAAAATTTGTGGGGGTTTTAAACAAAATAAAATTTTGGAACTTCAATATTCGGAATTTTTTGTGTTCATTCATTTTATTATACTTAACAGATATTACCCGAAACCCACCTCATTGCATATGCTGCAACCCTTCATCGCAAGAAATCCATTGTGGCAGCTCTATATAAAGTAATCCAAGAACCAAATAATGAGGTAAGCTTTCCTATAGCAGTTTTCCCCCACACTTTTTCAGATGATGTTTTTCAACTAGATTTGTTAATCTCGAGGATATATTTATCAAATCTTGTGTTAATATAGTTCATTGTATTAATATTACAATATACCATTAACACAAAATGTAGCCCATCTTTCACCTGTTCTTAGTTGTGAGTTTTGCTCTTACTGAGAGTTAATGCACTTTAGCATAACTAATGTTGCTCTTTAAAGCCATTTACCACTAATATTTATCATATCTTTTAATTTGGTGTATTCAAATTATTAATATGTTACATAATTTGCTGTGCCTTTTTTCCATATTATGGGATTTCCCTGGCACATAAATTGTAATATGCTACAAAACTGCTTTTACTTGATGATGCCTCGATAATGCCTCGATAATGCCTCGATATTGAGGCATTACAGCAACACCGTTTGAGTTTTTTTTAAAGCAGACGTCCATCCCCATAATGTGTATGGCACAAATGGACATTCCGGGGAGGGATCACACGAGGCCCCTAAAGCCAGGCAGATCATTGGTCACTAAGGGGTTAAAGGACTTGAAGAACTACTGGTATGGGGAGAGTTTGATAACCTAGGATAGGGTATTCTAGAGAATATGGGCAGTCTTGTATACAGGCTTGAGACATAGACATCAAAACAGAGAAAAGGCAATGATCATCAGATGAGAGGAGGGACTATGTAGGTGTGTATTTGGAGAAAAGTGAGGAGACATACAGCTGTGGCCAAAAGTTTTGAGGATTGCAGAAATATACATTTTCACCGTCTGCTGCCTCAGTTTAGATGATGGCAATTTGCATATACTCCAAAATGTTATAAAGAGTGATCAGATGAACTGCAGTGCAAGATGAACTGCTTTGCACAAATAGGGCTTCACAGGCAGATATTGCTGCTAGTAAGATTACACCTTTATCAACCATTTATCGGATCATCAAGAACTTCCATGACAAAGCTTCCTGCGTTCTTGCTCTATTTGACCTCCCAGACGTAAAGGTAGGGAGCACACCTAATTTGAGAATGTTCTAGTAGTCGTTTATCCATTCCTTTGTCCTTACAATGGAACCAGAAACCCATGCAAGTGATGGCAGTCATTGATTCTGGTGCTAGTGGATGTTTTATGCATCTCCAACTTGCCAAGCACCTATCTGTTGCTACTGGGCATGAAACTAAACCCCTCAGTGCAAGCAGTTGATGGCAGCCCTTTATCATCAGGACTTGTCACCTCTGAATCTTTGCTACTATGAACTGAAATCATTTGATTAGGTATGCTCTCCGCTTCTCCCCCTCATCCTAGGGGCTTTGTCCCTATAATCCTGCTATTGACTAGTATACTGGCTCTGTTTCATCCTTGAAAAATGTGTTTTCAATGGCACTTCTGTTGAATTCCTTGGTTGTATCCTGTCTCCCAATTAAGTCCAGAAGGACCAGCACCTATGAACATGAAATCTGTATACAATTTTACCGGAAATATATAAGAAACATTTTTGTGCATTACCATGCTCAATTCTCCTGGAACTCACAAGCTCAGAATGTATTAGACTTATTAAAGTAATAGTTTATTACTGCTCCTATTCTCTCTGCTCCTGATCCATCTCTCCTTTGTTTCCCAGAAGTTGACACTTCTGACCGAGCAGTAGGAGCTGTTCTTCTCCAAAGACGGGAGCCCAAACACCATCTACTTCCCATTGCATACTTTTCTTGTAAATTATCCCCAGCTGAAATAAACTATGTTGTGGGTGAAAAAATAATTGCTGGCCATGAAGGGTGCTCTGAAGGAATGGCAGCACATTTTAGCAGTTGTTGTTCACCCAATAATGGTATTGACAGACCATCGAAATCTTGAGTAAGTCCTTACAGCTCGATTTATCTGCTGGACTCCAAGAATACCAGGGCAAATGCTCTGTCCCGCCTTGATGGAAGCGAAGCACAACCTGCTACTTAACCTACTGTTGAGAAAATATCTATGTTCCCTCCCGTGCCAGATTAGTCATCGTTCAGTACTGTCATGGTTCTCGACTAGCAGGACATGATGGTGTTTGGAAAACTGAGGAACTAGTTTCTCATCCTCTTTTGGTAGCCTCAGTTACCAAAGGCTGTCACTGAGTATGCGGTTTCCTGCCCTGTATGCGCTACATGCAAGAATACTCGCCTACACCCTGCAGTCCTTCTACAGCAACTTCAGGTTCCTTCCTGTCCCTTGGAAGACATCACTATGGACCTCAGTCAAGCAACTCCATCGCAGGGTTATAATACTGTTGTCAGGCTCCCAGGCCTGCTCCACTAAGCTCCCTACCTGCTGCGGTTCCCCCTGCAACCTCGGCCACACGCCACGCTGCCGCTCCATCGCGGGGTAGGCCGCGTCCCTGGCCTCCAGTTCCCCCTGCAACCTCCGCTGCATGCCACGTTGCCGCTCTATCGCGGGGTAGTCCGCGTCGCCAGACTCCAGTAGAACACGTGCCGCGATCCACGAGCGCCTCCATGTTGGTGACGGCAAGGGGGCATATCCCAACATCCGTGAACTCTAGCTCATTGGCAGAGGCGGGGGAGACGGGGAGAAAGGCTGGCAATTCCTTAGGGGGATTGCATAGTATAGTGGGATAAGGCGGGATCACTCTGAAGCTAGAGGGAGGGGATTTACCTGACTTTGGCATTGCTTGCTGGACTTTGTGTATCTCTCCTATACTGACCTGGCTCGTTACCCGTTGTTGCACTGTTGCCACCTATCCTGATCCTGGTTCGCGTCCCGGACTTCACTTTAGCCTTTGGCCCTTACCCTTCAGACCACAAATACCTTGGCCACCTACTTCTCCACCCTGCTCTACGCTCACTGCACACCCTGACAACTGTTCTAGTGGTCATAGACCGCTTTTCTATAATGCTTATTTCATCCCTATTGAGGGCCTTCCTTACGGACTATCGCTTTAATATTCCTACGTAAAATATTGCACCTGCATGGTCTTACTTTGTCTACAGTGTCTGATAGATACACTAATTCACTGCCCGCTTTCGAAAAGCATTTTGCCAAGAACTTGGATCTCTCGTTATTTCTCCTCAGCATTCCCTCAACAAACTAATGAGCAGACTGAAAGAATGAAACCAGAATTTGAGTATAACGACAATCACAGTGCCATCAACATGTCACAATTCTATGCTAATTATGGGCAACATCCCAGCATGATTCCTGATCAGTCAAACATATCCAATGTCCCTGAGATTTCCAAACATATAATTACTCTGAAATCTTAATTTAACACTCTAAAGGGTATTCTTAGAAGGCTTAGAAAACTTTTAATGTTGCTGATCAGAAGCAAAGATGTAGAAGACAAGGTTTGGCTGTCAACCATCAGTCTGTGCCTATCTTTTCCCTCCAAGGATCCTACTCCAAGATTTCTAGGTCATTTTTTCCATCAGTTCTCTGGTTGGACCTGCAGCCATAGTATGAATCTGCCTACTCACTATTGTCTTCTATGTGTCCCTTCTAAAACCCTGGGTTTGTGACCCTTACGCTCCTCTTGTCCAGCACCTACCTCCTCTTGTCCAGCACCTACCTCCTCTTGTCCAGCGCCTACTATCACTGATGGCTCTAAGGAATTTGAAGTCAAAGCTATACTAGATTCCAGAATCAGAAAAGGCCATTTGTAATACTTGGTCAACTGAAAGCGGAATTACCCGGAAGAAGGTTCATGGGGAATACATGCCCCCAGGCTTTTCACTAAGCTCATCCTTCCAAACCTACTGGAGGTCGCGCATAGGGAAAGGTCATGAATTAAACTTTTCTCTGCAGCAGATACGCCTATGCCCGCCGCATGTCAGGTCTCCCTCGCGTGACACTGTCCAGCTGCATGTAGGGAAGCTTAGGGCTCATAGTAAACATAGGGGGAAAAAAAGAAGAAAAAAGAGAACAACTTAACTTGATCTTCACATAGAAGGGGATAAGACCTTCAAGAGGTCTTTGGATAATCTTCCCAGGAGTGGTCTGTGTCCAGGTGTAGACTGATTTGTGGTGACGTGTTTTTTTCTTTAAGTGGATTTTAGTGAAATGCATTGGTGTGGCAGCATGAAGTGAACAGACTGAACATTTGGTACTTTATATTTTTATTGGCCTATATGTATTGGGACATTCCTCTAGATTTCTTATCCAGACTCCAGCAGCTCTGATCCGGAGGTGGTCATTGAGGACAATCTGGTTGATTTTTCCTTATTTTAATATTTATTTTAATACTTATGTGCTTTTTTTTTTTTTTAATGAAATACCTTTTACATTACACTGACCCGGGATTGATAATGGAAAGCCTACAAGGGGACCGAGAATTTGGGAGCCCATGGAAGTATCGGTGCGAGGAGATCCAGCAATCCATATCCTTAGTCTGCTTGTCTTCAGCAAACCATTTGCAGGCTTTCCTGTGCATCATCTTTAGAAGAGGCTTCCTTCTGGGACGGCATCCATGCAGACCAATTTGATGCAGTGTGCGGCATATGGTCTGAGCACTGACAGGCTGACCCCCCGACCCCTTCAACCTCTGCAGCAAAGCTGGCAGCACTCATACGTCTATTTCCCAAAGACAACCTCCGGATATGACGCTGAGCACGTGCACTCAACTTCTTTGGTCGACCATGGCGAGGCCTGTTCTGAGTGGAGCCTGTCCTGTGAAACCGCTGTATGGTCTTGCCCACTGTGCTGCAGCTCAGTTTCCGGTTCTTGGCAATCTTCTTATAGCCTAGGCCATCTTTATGTAAAGCAACAATTCTTTTTTTCAGTTCGTCAGAGGATTCTTTGCCATGAGGTGCCATGTTGAACTTCCAGTATGAGAGAGTGTGAGAGCGATAACACCAAATTTAACACACCTGCTCCACATTCACACATGGGACCGTGTAACATGAGTCACATGACACTGGGGATGGAAAATGGCTTATTGGGCCCAATTTGGACATTTCCATTTAGGTTTAGACATTAATGGCTGTGTGTTGAGTTATTTTGAGGGGACAGCAATTTTACACTGTTATACAGGCTGTACACTTGCTACTTTACATTGTAGCAGAGCGTAATTAACAAAGACTTTAGATAAACACAGAGGTATTGGGGAATTGCTGAACAAATTCCCCAATACCTCTGTGTTTATCTAAAGTCTTTGTTAATGTGTGAATTGTGCTTTTATATTTAGAAAAGTCTGTGTTAGCTTCATTAATGCCTGAGGAAGGGACCTAACAAAGCTCGCAATTAAACTCTCAGCCAATAAATGGTATCATTTTAACTATACTTTTCTCCTATTTCTTGTGCTTCTCCAAGCCTCAAATAGTAAGCCAGTATCACAACCTCATGCTGACGAGTCCCATTAAGGACGAAACAGCTGTCCATGAGTAGTGATCTGGCTACTGCACCTCTTAACAGGGAAAAGAAAAAATGTTGGTGCGCTAAGCTAGTCACAGGCTCAACTGTACAGACGACTGTAATGACCCAGAGCGCCCAAAGATTGTGTTCAGGAGTTATCATGCAGTAGAAGAGTTGGACAGGGCCTGGTGCAGGGCGACTGCAGTCACCCGCGTGGGCATCTAGGGTTGTGCGGCCACATACCAGGGCCCTGACATAGTAGCTGATGGTGTCCAGAACAAAGCAGAACTTGGAGATATCCGGCAGGCACCCTTGGAGCATAGCACTAGAATCATGTGCAGGATGCTGCAGGTGGGGAGTATGGAAGCTAAGCAGAGTAAAAGCTGAAACATAGCGAGCAAGGGGAACAGAACGAGTAAGGGACAGGGAGACCGAGCAAGAAACATAGCCAGACAATACATACATGATACAGAGCACAACAAAGGACAGGAAACAAGGCAAGGAACACAAGGGATGGAGCAACGATAGGATATCTTAACTGGGACATGGGGAGAGGAACCGAAATCCTCAGATGATTCAGGGAAAGGAGGGCAAAGGTACATAAGAGACAGACAAACATGAATACAAGAACTAGCCTAGGACTATGTGATAATAATTGGAGATTCCGTCACATCATATGCTCATGGTATGCTTAGCCCACCACTACGCCAAAGTACTCCAACATTTGGTGGGTCCTAATGCTAAACCCTGCCTACTGAATCACAAATAAGCTGAAACTAAACATTGAATCTAAACACAGAACCAGGAAGGACATACCTTTAGCCTGCAGACTGAGACAAACATAACAAACTGGTGGGGCACATCTTATAAAGAAAACAGAGTTGAAGCAAAGAGCAAAACCGGAATCAATGAATCAGAAGCACAGAACAGACCGTATGGAAATCCAGGAATTGATTACAGCAAAGGAGAAACTCTAGCGAGACTGGGGGAAACTCTAGCTAGATGGGGGGAACAAGAGAGAAGCAGCTCCGCAGCCTGAATGGAGCCTGACAACTATTTTAAAAAAATGTATGATTTGATGGGGTAGATTGAGTTGGCTTCACAAAGGTGGCCTTTTTCCTCCCAAATAACCCAACAAACTAATGCATGGGGGTATCACTGTACTTAGGAGATATTACTGAACACACATTGAGGTTTTTTTTTTGACAGGGACATATAGCAGGAGCGGTAAATTCATACCTGAATTAAAATACGTGTGGAAAAAAACACACAGGAAAAAACTGTGACAAAGGCTGGTGGTAAAATGTGTGCATGAAAAAGGTAAAATACCAGCATTTTAAATTCCCAGGGGTGTATATTTTTTTGATGGGTTCAAAGATGTCTCAAATAGGATGTGTGGGCAGAATTTTGAACATGTCAAAATACCAATTTGAAAAATGCACACCTCCCAAATGTGGCCTTTTAGTGCCTGAACAACCTAATAAACACATGCATGTGGAGTATCACTGTGCTCAGGGGATGTTGCTGAACACATTGGGGTGTTGTTTGACAGTGACATATACCATGAGTGGTAAATTCATAGCTAAAGCACAATGTGTGTGAAAAAAATACTACCATAAAGTTTGACAAAGGCTGATGGTAGAATTAGTGCATGGAAAGGATTAAAATGCCAGCGTTTAAAATACCCTGGGGTGTATTTTAATTGCATTGGCCAGCATTCAAAGATGTACCAAATACCACATGGGGCAGAATGACCAGATTTGGGGATTTGAAATATCAAAACACTACTGGTAATTGTTGCCCAATATCTTGCAGAAAAAAACATAAAAACATTGGGTATTTCTAAACCCAGGAAAAATAGTAGTACATTTTAGCGAAAAATCACCATATTTTATCTTTTTTTTTATAGTAAATTAGATATGATAAAAATAATGGTATCTAAAGAAAGCCCTGCTTGTCCTGAAAAAATAGAAAGAAGAAAATTACAGCTAAACAGCAACACTGAAAAATGTTAAGAGCCTTTGTCCCAAAGTGTACTACGAGTAAGAAACAGTCTTGTCATTAAGGGGTTAAGCAAGCGTGGGATAGGCGTAAGGCTAAGCTAGAAATAGGATAAGGCCAGGCACTAAGGAAAGTATTCTGAGGTTTGTCAGACAGGATGGACTGAATGGTTCTTATCTGCCGTCACTTTCTATGTTTCTATCTCGTGAATAGCAACTAGTTAATAACCTGACTCCCTTATAAATGGTGTCAGTTTATCCCCCCCTACTGTTTTTGATTTAATAATCTACTCTTTTATTCTGTGTGAAGCAATTGTGGGTATTATATCTGATAAAACAACTGGCTTTTTTTAGTAATCAGCATCTTCTCTTACACTTCTCATAAAACAGCTGAACCTGAATTTTATCTTTATTGCAGCTTTTAGAACCAATATGCCACCAGCTCTTTGAGCTCTATCGTAGCTCTGAAGTACGACTAAAGAGATTTACAATGCAGTTCCTGCCAGCGCTTATTTGCATTTACTTGCGTCACACTTCCAGCCGTGACCGACAAAGCAATGGGTGCATTGAAGCTCTCCTACTAGGCATTTACAACCTGGTAAGCGTATGCCAGCTCTAGTCATCTATGTACACCTTGTCCAGCGTATAAACCATCTAACATATTACTAAGTTTGTTAGCCACTTCCCTTGTTTTAATTACTTTCAGTTCAGTTTTAAACATAAAATGTTAAATCCTTTGATGTTTGTTAGAAAAATTTCCCAAAAAAAATTTCCTGTGGAAGAAGCCAGTAACTATACAAGCAGACTTTAGCCTGAACCAGACAATAATGGTGGATAGCTATAAAAATAGTTTTTGTCCAAACTGTCATCCTAGCTACCAGTGGAATGTCCATTTGTAAAAGATCAAGGCGTACAAAAATATATTTAAGTAATAATTTAGGTCTCTTTCACTCACAGGAGATTGCTGACAAAGACGGAAATAATAAGGTTTTATCTTTCACCATACCTTCATTATCCAAGCCCTCTGTATATCATGAGGTAAGTAGCTCAGCCAAGGGACCTACACTACCTGTTTGATAAATTAACATTTTATCCTCCTGGATGGAACTGACCCTTGTGTGAACAGTGATCTTCCAGCACCTATTCCTTTTTATGATGCAGACTGTGAAATCTGTTATTGCAAACATGCCTGTAGTAGTGCTTTTTCAACTTTAAGTCTTTGATTGAGTTGCATGAAAATTTGTTCTAACAGACTTATCAACTAAGAAATTTAGCTGTGCCAATACTGAGATGCCGTAAGCATATCATCAGTTTGTGATTTTCAAATAACAGAAGTAACTAGGCATCCCAGAACATTGTAAAACACATCAAATATACAGTGTGTTAAAAGGTAAAACTTGCTGTTGAAAGGATGATTCTCATTGAAGTCATGCCTGAATTCTTGTGTTTGGTAAAAAGTATTCCTTTACTGGCTAACTGAAATCGCAATCTTCCAACATTACTTATATATTATATATTATACACTTCAAATTGGAGTTGCTCATTCATTTATACAGCATCAGAATTTATCAGAATTGAAGATGTTGATGTTTTATATATATATTTTTTTATTCACATGTATTATTCTTTTGTATTGTCTATAAACTTCCCATTAATGCAGTGAGTCTCAAAATGTTTTATACCCTGTCCACTCTGCTGCAGTGCTCTCCCACAGGTGTTTTTTTTGTTTTTTGTTTTTTCATATTACCGTATTTGCTCGATTATAAGACGACCCTGATTATAAGACGACCCCCCAAAATCTGAATATTAACTTAGGAAAAAAAAAAAAGCCTGAATATAAGACGACCCCAAAGGAAAAAAGTTTTACCAGTAAATGTTAATTCATGTAAACTATTTTTTTTTAATAAAAGCTATGATTGAGAAAAATATTTTTTTTGTTTTTATTTCTTGTATTTTCCAACCTGTCCCCCAGTTACGCACATCTGCCCCCAGGCTTGCCACTGCAATATGGCACTGTGGCCCGTGATATGCCTTTTAACCCTCTATATGCCACTGTGCCCCATGGTATGCCTTTTGACCCCCTATGTCAGGGCTCGACAAATCCCAGGCGCCAGGTCGCCATGGCGACAGAGAATTTTGTCCTGGCGCCTAGGTTTTGTCAGCCTCTTACATCCAGAAAAAATTGTGGATGTAAGAGGCTGAGTCACCACACGGGGGCGCTGTTGCTGCTGTCTGCCCAGGAGTCTGGGCAGACAGCACATCCACTCAGAGCCCGCCCCCGAGCCTGAGATCACTCCCACGGAGTGAGCCTGTAGGCTGAAAACGCGGTTGCTGCAAAACCAGCAATCGTGTTTTCAGCTGCCACAGGCAGCTTCACGGAAGGGGGTTGTGTGTTGATTGGGTCCCCACACAAGTGTGGGGACCGGACCCAACACCCCCCAGCTGCCTGATCGCTCCATGAGAGCGACAGTGCAGCGTTAACCCCTTCAGTGCAGCGATCGCGGCATTTAGGGGTTAATTCCCGTTTTGTACGGGGCTCTGCTGCTGGTGGTCTGCCTGGAAGCCCAGGCAGACCAGCAACAGCAAAAACGAGCCCCCACAAGCCCTTTGATGATTCCTGTAGGCATGGAAGCCTACAGCAGTCATCAAAGACTCCCCTCCCTGCAATGGCTGGTCTATAGACCAGCAATTGAGTCCCAGCTGCCAGAGGCAGCTTCAGGGACAGGGGAGAGTGTTCTTTGGTCTCCACATGAGTGTGGAGAGCAGCCCCAACACCCCCCTGCTGCCTGATCGCTCCATGAGAGCGACAGTGCAGCGTTAACCCCTTCAATGCCACAATTGTGTATGACACATTTGTGGCATTGCAGGGGTTAACATTTGTCCCCACAAGCTTGTGGGGACTAAATATCAATCAATGCTGTGCTCCAATGGAACATCAGCATCGAAAGAGTTAAAAAAAATTAATAAAAAAAAAAAAACAGCACTCACCTGAAAGTCCAGGGTGCTTCCAGGTCAAGCGCTGTGAGTTTAGTAAGTGGGCTGATGATGATCAGATCACTCCTGACCAAGTGTTAGTTTAAAAAAATCCTGGCTCCTAACTTTTTTACCTGGCGCCTAGATTCACAACAAATTTGTCAAGCCCTGCCCTATGTGCCACTCTGCCTCCAGAAATGCCTTATACCCCTATATCCCATTCTGGCATTTAGTGGGTTAAAATGCATATTATGGGGCAGAGTGCCATATAGGGAGGTATAAGGCATTTCAGGAGGCAGAGTGCTCTATTAAATGCCCCGTTAACGCCACTCCAGAAATGCCCTATGCCCCCATTTAACACACACACACACCCTATACCCCCATTTAACTAACACACACACACACTCTCTCTCTCTCTCTCTCTCCCTCCCCCCTCTCTCTCACCTCTCACCCCTCTCTTACCAGTGCTTCCAGCCGGGGCAGCTGGTTGACGTCGCCTTCCGCTGCAGCCGGAAGGAGGTGGAGTTGGCAGCGGGGGTTTGTATGCGTCCGTCGCGTATACTTTCCCCAGCTGTCAGAGATCAGAGTTCCCCGCACCGGTGCGGGGAGCTCTGGTCTCTGACAGTCGGGGAAGGTCTACGCGACGGACGCAGACAACCCCCGCTGCTAGCCACACCTCCTTCCGGCTGCAGAGGACGTTGTCTACGCGGATCGCGTAGACGTCAACCCGCTGCCCCGGCAACACAGCAGGAAGCACCGGAAAGTGTGTGTATGATGGGGGGGGGTGAGACAGGAGGATCCAGGTCCCCTGCAGCGGTGCGGGGGATCTGGATCTTAGTCTCCTAATCAGACCTCTATTTGAGGTCTGATTAGAAGACGACCCCGATTAGAAGACGAGGGGTATTTTTCAGAGCATTTGCTCGGAAAAAAACCTCGTCTTATAATCGAGCAAATACGGTATGTCTATATAAATTCATCCACTTTCCTCAGATATGGATAGTTTCTCCTACATACAGTCCTGTATTATGAGAGTGGACATCCATGATGGGATACACCACCAGTCATTTGATTGTGTTTCTTTAAGCTTTAAAAGTTAATTAGGTAGAAAAAGACATATAATTCATCAGGTACATCCATTTCACAACCCCATATAAGTTGATCTAAAATGAGACAAAAACCTCCAATAAGACAGGAATGCCATCTCAAAGGGAAATAAATTCCTTCTTGACTCCAAGGCAGTTGGATCAACATTCTTGTTTATGAACTCTAAGAATGGATTCCTTTCAGTGGGTGGGTGTTTTGCCCAATCAATGACGATACGGAATGGCAGCACAACACACAGCAATCTGATCAAGCAAAACTTTAATATAGAACTCTTACTACAGCAGATAGAAAATAGTTATGTGTATAAAATTATATGTGTGTGTAAAACGAGTTAAGCAATCAATCAATATCACAGCTATCAATACTATAGTGTCAAATGTCAATACAGTAATACATCACCGAGCCAAGTAGTTATCACTCCTCTGGCTGATTAACTCGCAACTCAGCTGGGAAAACCCTCAGAACATGTCAAAAAGACATATTGAACAGTGTCAAAAGCCTTACTGAAATCTAGATACACAATGTTCACTATATTGAGTGACTAAACTAATTGATCAATAAAAAAATCAGTGAGATTAGTTTGACATGATCTTCCTGAAGTAAACCCATGTTTTTCTTAAAAACTGTCAGGGTTCCACCCTGCTAGCCTAGGCAATGTGATAATTATAACATTGTCATGTCTACCTACAGCCACTAGTGGCCACCCTTCCCTCTAAGGAGCACCTCCTTATCATACTGTGGTAAAAAATAGAATAATTTGTTCTTCATCACCCAACTGGATACTTGACTAATAAAAGTCTATGGAGAAACATATATATATATGTATAGAAGTGTGTAAGAGAGGGTGATCAGGTGCTTTATATAAAAATGAGGTGTATAATTTAATGCAGCCCACTTATTCAAGTAGAAAACACCCAATCTACTTTTTAAACAAAAAACATATAAAGAGTGAAAGGAGCATGAAATACAATTATTATTTATACAAGTATCAGAAATGTATTATAATACAATATAATACAATACAATATAATACAGTAAAAACTTACATCAGTATCAACATGTATAAAATGATATATCTTGTTATCTTGTTGATATAGCTGAGTTTGTGTAACTTGTATTGTACTATGTATATAGTGGAAATGCTACACAAATACAGTTCAGCTGAACACATATACATACAGTCTCAACAGATATATATTGATTGTAATGACTCTTATTATCGCTACTTCTAATAATAGGTTTAACAAATTTTATTTTTATCGCGAGATTAGAGACAAATTGTGTAATAAATAAGTGTTGTACAATCTTTCAACATCAGTCATACTTCTTTGATCTGATTTTTATGGTATCGTCTGTTAAATTATAAAATATTAATCTTAGTTGTTGACTTAGTCTTATACTGTTTCTTTAGAATGTGCATGGGTAATCCAAGGAGACCATATCTCCAAATATTTCTTTCTATTTCCAGTACTTAAAAAATAACCTTCTTACATTTTGCATTGGAATTGGACTTGTGAGTGTATTTCTTCCCAGGAAATTTTTCCTGGTTTCTTCCAATTCCTTGCTATAACCAGTTTACTGGCTAATAATAGTTGAATTAATAGAATTTTCTGCATATTTTGTAATTTAGTTGAACCAATGTGGAACAGAAATATTTGGAGTGATGGGATAATTTCTTGATTTAATATCTCTTTAATTACCGTAAACAGGATTTTAATTATATCTCCTCGCATTCCCACCACATATGGTACATGGTTCCATGTTTTTTCCCACATCTCCAGCATAGTCTGGAGGTATTTTTATCAAATTTAGAAAGTAAAGTTGGAGTCCTGTACCATCTGTGTACTATTTTATAATGTAGTTATAATGTAGTTCATGCATGCTTAAACAGTGTGAAAATTTCTTAATTTCATTGTATGCTCGCAGCCAATCTTCAATTGGATAAAATTCTCCTGTATCTTTTTCCCATTTTTCTTTGTTTGATAAAGGCGTGTCAGGTATTAAATTCTCTCTCAGTAATTTGAATTTACGGATTAAACAGGATTTATAATGTTTATTAAGGAAATCTTCTAACTGTATAGGTCGTGTTAATCCTGCTGATTGAAGGAAATGTTTTATTAAGTAAGTGTAGAATTCATTATTAGGGATTTTCAATTTCTCTTTCAAAGAAGTCCATGGTAAAAGAGTATTTAAATTATATAAATCTGATATATATTGTATATTGGCTTGTCTCCAACTTTTTATATTTAAGTCGCTGATGTAATTTGTCAGTGCCTCTAGTGGAGCAGAATATTGAACTCCTTTCTCAATTTGCATACTCTTTTTACATTTATCTAGAGAAATTATTAAATCCTTAATTACTGAATTATCGGTTATAATATTCTTAGTTAAATCATAATTTATCCAAATCAAATCAAATGGTTGTGGAGAATTAATATTTTCCATCTCGATATTAAACCATACTGTGTTGTCTTCTTTAGATCTATCCCACAAAAGGAAATGAGTGAGCATACAGATTTCGTGTAATTCTTTAATATTAGGAAAGGATAAACCTCCCTTTTGTGTACTGTTAGATGCTCTTTTGTGTAAAATTCTTGGGATCTTGTCTTGCCATATAATTTTTGTAAATAACTTTTGAATTTTGGAGAGAATAGAATAAGGGACTCTCAGTGGTAAAGCTCTTAAGATATATAGAATTTTAGGAACATAGTAAGCGTTAATTGCGTTCAATCTCCCTAGCCGCGAGATTTCAAGTCCTTTCCAGTCTAATAATTTCTTTCTCATTTTATTAATGCTAAGTAGTTATCTCTAACCATTTCTTTGAGATTGTATTTTATTTGTATGCCCAGAGAACTATTGCTCCAGTCAACATTTATGTATGTTCTTAAAGTTTTAGCTTGTTCTTCTGTTTGAAAATTCCTAATTGCCTGAGCTAATGGTTCAATTGTTAAGATGTAGAGTAATGGGGCTTAAGGACATCCCTGTCTCGTACCGTTGCTAATTTTAAAGCCTTTGGAAGTGAACATAGGTCAAGTTATTAATGCTGAAGAGTTTTTATATAAAGCTAGAACATTATTTCTAAATTGTCCTGAAATACCAAAGACTTCCAATGTTTCTGCTAGGAATAACCAATCCACCTGATCTGCATCTAATGCCACAAAGGCTGTATGCGTACAATTTTTATTAGACAAATTGATAAGATTTATTATTTTGCGGGTATTGTCTGTTAGCGCTCTATCTTTTATAAATTCTGTTTGATCTGGGTGGATGATTTCCGGGAGATATATTTTAAGTCTTTCGGCTAAGATCTTTGAGTATATCTGGTTATCTATGTTAATCAATGAGATTTGTCTATAATTAGTTACATTGTTTGGATCTTTATTAGGTTTTAGTATTGGGCATATTGACGCTTGAAGCATTTCGGGTGGGAAATTAGATCCCTCCGTTATTTCTTTGAATAAATTAAATAATTAGGGAATTACAGTCGCTTTAAATATTAAATAGAACGCTGGTTCTTTGGTCAGTCAATAGTTACATAGTTCATAAGGTTGAAAAAAGACCTAAGTCCATCAAGTTCAACCCTTCTACCCAGGGCCGGCCCATGACATTGTGCTGCCTGGGGCGAAGCGTGAAATGCTGCCCCCCCCCCCCGCTTCGGGGGAAAAAATTCTGCAAAAACTGTCCTACATCCATTATTACAAAGTTCTATTTATCCCTACAGTAAGTAAAGTGCCAGGAAACAGATAACCAAATACACACCAGGACAGGCTCTGACACACCGAGGCCCAAACACACACACATAGTCCCCACTATAAAGAAATCAGCAATTGTGTTTCACAAACTCCAAAGAACCAATTTAAGTTTCCTTTTTCATAAAATATTCAGATTGAAATAGAGTAAATAACACAATACCTTCACTTTTCCTCACACTGATGTCTGGAGTTTTGTCCTTTGACGTGACTAGAAATTCAGGAAGGCGTTTTTTTCTCTGGATAAATAAAAATTACAAAGTTCTATTTATCCCTACAGTAAGTAAAGTGCCAGGAAACAGATAACCAAATACACACCAGGACAGGCTCTGACACCTGTCAAGAGCATAAAAAATGCTTTCCACATTGCTGCTTATTGTGTGTATCTGACTGTGCCCCCTGCCAGGCCCCTTTGTGCATTGATTTATTTGAGGCCCCACTTGTGTTTTGATGCCCCCCCCTTTTGTACTGGTTAATTATAATGTCCCCTATACCCATGTGTATCACCCCCCCCCCTTTGTGTATAGATCGTCCTAACCACCCTGTTGTGTCCTCACTCCCCAGCCACCCTCTAGGGGCATGAATATGTCCTTTAAAATTATGTCCTTCCCACCCTTTAAAATTAGACCTTTCTTTAGATAACCAGATAAGACAGATAACCACAAGCCCTATTAGTTGTAGTTACCTCAAAAACAGAAGGCACAGCCAGTGTATGTTAACATTAAACCTGCTCCAAGGCCAAGAAGGTTCTACATATGTATTACAAAAAATCCTATACATATTTGGAAGAAAAAACAGTGATTTCAGAGGTTCATGATAACCTCCATAAACAGCCATTTTAACAGGGAAAAGAAAAAATGTCGGTGCGCTAAGCTAGTCACAGGCTCAAATAATACAAATGTGTAATACGAGGCCTACCAAAAAGGTGTAAGCATGCTGCAAAAAACAGTGTATTGGCAGTACAATGTATACAAAAAGCAAAAACCGTCTGAGCTTCTTACCCTAACAAATATATAAACATAATATAAATGAGAGGTTTTGGTTATATGAATTGGCCAAAGCATAATTAAGCTCACCCGCCAACCTCTCATTTATATTATGTTTATATATTTGTTGCCAACTTTATTAGGGTAAGAAGCGCAGACGGTTTTTGCTTTTTGTATACATTGTACAGCCAATACACTGTTTTTTGCAGCATGCTTACACCTGTTTGGTAGGCCTCGTATTACACATTTGTATTATTTGAGCCTGTGACTAGCTTAGCGCACCGACATTTTTTCTTTTCCCTGTTTGCACATATTTGATGTTGTTGGCTCCTCATTAGTCTGGTTGCAGCTTGCTGTCCAGGGGTTAATAGGGAGGAGGTTTAATTGCACCTCCCCCAACACATTAATAAGGTTTTGGTAGCAGTATAAACTGCTTTGTGTGCCCACTATGTAGGAGGTGAGAGTAGGTTCTCACCCTATTGAGAGTGTGCCTTGATGTGGCGGGTGAGCTTAATTATGCTTTGGCCAATTCATATAACCAAAACCTCTCATTTATATTATGTTTATATATTTGTTGCCAACTTTATTAGGGTAAGAAGCGCAGACGGTTTTTGCTTTTTGTAGCCATTTTAACAGGCTTAACACTTGAGCTGACAGCTCACCTCTCATGTGCTGAGGTATTGAGGTCATACATTTGTGCTGTTTTGAGCAGTTGCTGTTTGCTTTGTACCACCTACCAGTACACCCATTTTGGTTCCCATTTCATATTAAATAGAATATCGCCAATATGGAAGAACAGAAGGGGAGTGAACATCACCTGCACACATTTCAGACATGGTGCACTGTAGGCCCGCAAATATGTTTCAATAATATTCAATTGTTAATGTCCCCTCTCCACAGCAACCCTCTAGGGGCATGAATATGTCTGTCCGCGACTCCATCGGTCCGCTTATCACCTCAATTTTTTTTATTTTTTTTTAAATACTTACTCAGGTGTTCTGGCGCCCTGAGCGGACTACTCCTCTGGCGCCCCCCCATCCCAAAAAAAGAAAGGAATAAAAACTTGTAACAAAACTTGTAACAAAACCCCAATCACTATATACTACGCCAAACATTGATGTGGTGTAGGCCTACCACTTCATTGTCTGGCTTAGTAGTAGGGATGCACCAAAACGAATTCTGGACTGAAACCGAAAGTGCAGCATTTACCTGGCCAAAACCGAATATGACCCCCCCACACCATAAAAAAATCTAACACTTTTATTTAAAGTAAGTAACACACCAAAATAGGACAAAACAATTAAATAATATTATATATATATATATATTTATGATTAACAGCAATCACATTCCTATCATGCCCAGGCATACCCAGATTCCAGGATGTACTCGCAGACTTGGCATGATAGGAGTATGATTGCCCTATCTACCCCTTCTCACTCCCTTCTCCCTATCTACCCCCTTTCCCCTGTCTCACTCCCTTCTCCCTATCTACCCCCTCCTAACTATCTACCCTTTCCCTCTTTGAAGTCCTGCGGTGGGGGTGCAAGGCCTCTGCCTCCCAGCTCTGCCACTGTATGGAACAGTATAGAATGATGGGAGTTATGATGTACTTTAAGAGCATAATTAGATCATGAAAAAGACATTGGAAATGGTACAGCATAACACCCATCACTCTCACACGTATACCAATCCACACATATACACTAATCCACACATATATACCAATCCACATTTACCAATCCACACATATACACTAATCCACACATATATATCAATCCACACACATACCAATCCACACATATACCAATTCACACATATACAAATCCACACATATACCAATCCACACATACACCAATCCACACATACACCAATCCACACATACACCAATCCACTCTCACTCTCACTGAATGATTTCCTACCTTTCCTCTTTTCTCCTTACAGCTCCTTTTCCTTCTCTTCGCTCCTCTTCTTCAGTTCTTCTGTCTTCTTCCGGGTCAGAGGGCACGGACAGCGGTGGGCGCGGCTTCAGTGTTGTGCGCCGGGATCTGACAACAAACCCCGGCGCACAGCAGCTGTTGCCGCGCGGATCACAAGGGAGCGGTATCGGAGGTGTTTAACAGACCTCCGGCTCCCTTGAGTGATTTTAAGCCGGGTTCAAGGGAGATCCTTGAACCGGCTTAAAATCACTCAAGGCAGCCGGAGGTCTGTTAAAGACCTCCGATACCCAGTGCCGGCCCAAGAATTAATGCCGCCTGGGGCGAAGTTTAAAATGCATTTTAAACTTCGCCGACGCCATTATCTACCCTAAAGCCCCCCGCCCGGGGACTTACCTTTAAACAGTCCTGCGGCGAGTCTCCCTGCTCTGCCACGGTGCCGGCTTGTAATGCTGAGCGCCGTAAATTGACGTCACTTCCGGCGCTCAGCATTACAAGCCGGCACCGTGGCAGAGCACGGAGACTCGCCGCAGAGGAGAGAGGGGCGCCGAGCGGGTAAGCGAAAACCACTCGGCGCCCCTCTCTCTCCTCCGCTTAAAAAAAAAAAGCGCTTGGGGAGGCAAAGTGCCGCCCCTTCAAAAGTGCCGCCTGGGGCAATTGCCCCAGTCGGCTCCATTGTAGGGCCGGCCCTGCCGATACCGCTCCCTTGCGAGCCTGCTCCTCCAGCGGCGGACATTACTGTCCGTCTCTGGAGGGGTGCCGGGTGCCCCCCTGATGAGCGGCACCCGGTGCGGACCGCCCCCCCCCTGCTAGGTACGCTGCTGGCGGCAGCGGTACGCTACGGTGGCGTCGGACCCCGCGGCGACACCCCCTGGAGTGTGGCGCCCTGTGCAGTCGCACAGGTCG
This sequence comes from Spea bombifrons, assembly GCF_027358695.1. Taxonomy (NCBI): domain Eukaryota; kingdom Metazoa; phylum Chordata; class Amphibia; order Anura; family Pelobatidae; genus Spea; species Spea bombifrons. The sequence continues at coordinate 20,962,863 of NC_071093.1, read as the reverse complement.
CACACCCCAAAGGCCGGCCCTGTACTTACGTTTTCTTCTTCCACCGACGTGCTCTTCAGCCTCTACTCGCTCGAGATCTTCTCCTTGTCACGCGGTGATGGGCAACTGCTCTGCGTGAGCCCGCCCCCTTGAGCGTCACGGCGCATCAAGGGGGTGGAACGAAGAGCCGAACCGATCGGCACGCTGTACGCAGGCAAGATTTTAAGTAATTAAACGGCGGCGGTTTTACATTTATGTTAAAACCGGCGCCGGTAGCCGCATCGGATGGCAAAACAGTGGAACTTGGGGCGGCAAAGTGCCGCCCCTTCAAAAGTGCCGCTTAGGGGCAATTGCCCCAGTCTGCCCCATTATAGGGCCGGCCCTGCTTCTACCTAACCTTTCTATTCTTGATCCAAAAGAAGGCAAAAAACCCCTAATTAAGCTACTTCGAATTCTGCCATCAGGGGAAAAAATTCGTTCTTGACTCCAAGAGGCAATCGGATTTCTCCTTGGATCAAGAAGCTCTAAAATATTAATATTATTCTATTTATATCCCTGTATATCATGCCTTTCTAAGAAAATATCGAGGCCCCTTTTGAAGGTATCTAATGTATTGGATAACACCACCTCCCTTGGAAGTGAATTCCATACCTTAATTGTCCTCACTGTGAAGAATCCCTTCCTTTGTCGTCTATGAAACCTGCGCTCTTCCAGTCTCAGAGGGTGACCTCTTGTTCTTTGTACTTTTCTGTTAATGAACAGGTCACTGAAGAGCTCTTTATATTGGCCCTGCATATATTTATATAATGTTATCATATCCCCTCTGAGATGCCGTTTTTCCAGTGTATATAATTTTAACTTTTTTAGTCTCTCTTTATAACTAGTATCTCCCAATCCCCTTATTAATTTCGTAGCCCTCCTTTGCACTTTTTCTAATTCCATAATGTCTTTTTTAAGGACCGGTGCCCAGAATTGTACCGCATATTCAAGGTGAGGTCTTACCAAAGACCTGTAAAGAGGCAAGATGATATCCTCCTCCCTTGAATCAATACCTCTTTTTATGCATGCCAACACCTTATTGGCCCTCGCAGCTGCTTGCTGGCATTGCGCACTGTTGTCAAGTCTGTTGTCAACCGTTATTCCTAAATCCTTGTCATTGGTAGTTTCCCCCAAGGATATTCCATTTAAAGAATAGGTTGCATTTTTATTATTTTTACCATAATGCATAACTTTGCATTTCTCTATATTGAACCTCATCTGCCACTTGGACGCCCAGTCCCCAACTCTGTCTAAATCTTCCTGCAATGAAGAAACATCAAGATTAGTCTGAATTACCCGGCCTAATTTTGTGTCATCAGCAAAAACTGTGACATGGCTCTTAATGCAGCTTGGGAGATCATTTATAAATAAATTAAAAAGAAGAGGACCGAGGACAGACCCCTGAGGCACTCCACTTAATACCTGCTTACAGGCTGAGAAACATCCATTCACAACAACCCTCTGCATTCTATCTTTTAGCCAATTTCTTATCCACATACAGACATTTGCCCCTAAGCCTATTTCTGTTAATTTATAGAGTAGCCTTTTATGCGGAACCGTATCAAACGCCTTGGCAAAGTCCAGATAAATCACATCTACAGCCAACCCCAGGTCTATATTTTCCTGCCATACAGTGGCAGTACGACTGGGTAGTGTTCTCTCCTGTGGACAAGATGCTTAAAAGAATAGAAAGGGTTAAGTCACGGAGAACTCCTCCTACTTACCCATAAAACCCGGCTTCCCCTGCACAACACCAGTTTTCTTCTTGTCCCGTTCAGGGACGGACTTGATGCTGTGCTGGGGAATTTTCCCCGAAGATCAGAAGGCTGGTGAGGCCTTTGCAGCCTTTGCCTGAGGGTTTGCAGCCTCCGATTGCTCTCCGGTTGGTGAGCAGAGCGAGGTCCCCTGTATCGGAGTTCCTTTTCTTAGCGGCTGGCAGAGGAGCATGCGCGGTAGGTGGAACACAGGCCCGGGTGGCGTTGCGTTCCACCGAAGATCCAATCGTGCTACTGAGCATGCGCGAATCGGATTTTCTGGAGGGCGCCAAATTCAAACCTATAAAGGTTGTTTTTCGTTCCTGTCTGTCTGCATGGGCATTTCTCAGCACAGGAGGATTTGGAGGTAAGATTATTTTATCTTTTCCTTCAATATTCTCTTCCTCCAGAAGATATATATATGAGAGTAAAAAAAAAATATATATTTTTTTATTTACGCTTGTATTTTGTCTTTAACCAGATGTCTAGTCCGGTTGCTCCTGGAGATAAAGACAAGAAATCTGCTCCCATTCCTAGAAAGTCCACTTTTAAATCAAAGCATGTGCTTGCTCTGAGTGTGCTGCTCCTCAGCCGGATGGATGCAGAAAAAAGATGTGTAATGCCTGCTCGGCAGAGCAACTCGCTAAAGACAAACAAAAGGACTTGCAATCCTTCCTGGGATGGTTTCGGGAAAACCTAGCACAGACCTTTGAGGCGTTCCAGGTCTCTGCGGCTCAAGCTCAGTCGAGGGTTCCGGGTAAATCTGACCGTAAACGCAGGAGATCCTTGTCTTCCTCCAGATCAGATCTTTCATCAGGGGAAATTTTGTAATCTTCTGACTCCTCTACCTCGTTCAGTTCTGAGGACGAAGCAGTTTTTCCTCCCCAGGAGCTTTGCAGATTCACTAAGGAGGTGGCTTGCATATTATCAGACAAAGAGGTGGATAAAATCAAGGGTTTTCCTGTACTTCCCAAGTTGAGACAGCTAATGGAAAGAGAATGGAAATACCCAGGGAAGAGGGCTTTTCTCTCCAGGCATTTTAAGCATCTATTCCGGCTTCAAAGTGAAGAGCATTGGGATGAACCCCCCTGGGTGGATGTCCACATAGCCCAGCTGTCGAAAAAGACGACCATTCCCATTGGAGGTGTCTCAGGTCTGAAAGACTCTACGGATAGGAGAGTCGAGACTTCTTGCGGGCGCATATTTCAGGCAGCAGGTGCGCAATGCAGAGTGGCAGTGGCCAGTACAGCAGTGTCTAGAGCACAGAGTAGTTGGATACAGGCCCTGGAGGAGTGTTTTCCGGATGATCAAGATTCCGAAATCTCCAGACTACTAAAAAATTTGCGATTATCCAACGGTTTTCTTACAGATTCCTTTCAAGAGTTGGTGAAGATATCCGCCAAGAATTTGGGGTTATCGTCTGTGGCTCGTAGAGCCTTATGGTTGAGATCCTGGACGGCAGATTCAGCCTCCAAAGCATCTCTATGTGACTTACCTTTTGATAGACGCCCTGGATGGGATAGGAGATATCCTTACAAGACAACCAGGCCTTTCCAGACGTCTTCCAAATCGCAGAATTTTCGGAATTTCTACGGAGACATAAAGTTCCAGGCCGCCCCAAAACACAAGAGAAAAGAAAGTTCTGATAAAGTGGGAGGAAGGCGGCAGCAGTTCAAGCATATTTGGGAACAGACTACACACAACAGTTGGATTCGGAAAATTGTTTCAGAGGGTTACAGGATCGGTTTCTTCTCCCTTCCCAGAAGTCAGTTCCTGATCTCTTTATATCCTTCCTCGGTGAAAAATGTAGCTCTACATTCGGCGAGCCTATCTCTCCTATCAAAAGGGGTTATAGAGAGAGTTCCGATTTCTCAACGCTTCCAAGGAGTCTATTCCAGAGTGTTTCTAGTCCCAAAGCCGGACGGATCCTTTCGACCCGTTTTGGATCTAAAAAGAGTTAACAGCTGCATCCAGTATTGCCACTTTCGTATGGAGATCATTTCTTCAGTCACCCACCTTCTTCAGAAGGGAGACGTCATGGCAACTTTGGACCTGAAGGACGCTTACCTTCACGTCCCAATTGCGGAGATTTCCAGGAAGTTTCTCAGGTTTGCAATCCGTATAAAGGAAAAATTCATCATTTCCAGTTCAAGGCCCTTCCGTTCGGTCTGTCGTCGGCCCCAAGATTCTTCACAAAGATTTTGTGTCCCTTTTGTGTCGGCTTCTCTAAGAGAAAAAGGGATTTCCATCGTTCCTTACCTGGACGACTGGCTCATCAAGGCCGAATCTTCAAGGGAGCTACGGGCGGATCTAGTCACCACAATGAGATTGCTGGAAGTGCACGGCTGGACTATCAACCACAGCAAATCCAACCTCATACCTTCCACCAGGATCCAATTCCTAGGCCTAGAGGTGGATTCGATTTCCCAACGTATATTTCTACCTTCCGAAAAGATCAGGAATATCAGGAAAAAAGTCAGATCGCTTCAATTACATCCGACTTGCTCTATCAGGAAGGCCATGTGCGTCTTAGGTCTACTGACAGCCTCCATCCCAGCAGTCAGGTGGGCAAGATCTCAACTTCGTCCCCTTCAGTGGGATATTCTTCGGGGTTGGTCCAGGCGAGAGGACGACCTAGAGCGGGACATAACTATCTCGAGTCAGGTCTTATCCCATCTGTCCTTGTAGAGGACCTCTTCTCATCTTTCAGAAGGCCTTTCTTTTCGGCCTCGCAATTGTTTAACGCTTACCACGGATGCTTCCGGTATCGGTTGGGGCGCCCATTTAAGTTATCACTTCAGGCAAGGCATCTGGTCTCCGGAAGATTCGCTTTGTTCGTCCAACTACCAGGAAATAAAGCACTAGTAGCCTTCAGGCCCCAATTGGAAGGTCGTTCCGTGAAGATTCAGTCAGACAACACTACAACAGTCGCGTATGTAAACAAACAAGGGGGTACACGAGTGAGGAGCCTGCAAGTTCTTTGTTCGACCATAATGAGTTGGGCCCAGCTTCATCTGGAAGACTTATCGGCTACCCACATAAGAGGCTGCAACAATGGTATTGCAGACGATCTAAGCAGGCTGAGATAGTCTCAAGCAGAGTGGTCCTTGATCGAAAGAACCTTCACCTCCCTGGTGTCAAGATTTGGCCTTCCAGATATAGATTTGATTGCCTCCAGGCGAAACAGGAAGGTACCAATGTTTGCCTCAATCAACAGGCAGGATTCGCCCGACTTCCTGGACGGTCTGTCCGTCAGGTGGAACTTCCATCTGGGATACGTGTTTGCGCCTGTCGCATTAATTCCCCGTGTCCTCCAGAAGATTCGTTCGGACAGGGCTCGGGTATTAGCCGTTATCCCATACTGGCCGAACCGCAGTTGGTTCTCCCTCCTCAGTCAACTGAGTCTAATGTATTGGGAACTACCTCCATCAGATCAATTGTTGGACAGCGGCAATCTTCTTCCAGATCATCTCCAGATGTCCAAGTTGACGGCCTGGCTATTGCAAGGATGATTGTTCGTGATCAGGGTGTTACGGAGGATCTTTCTGACTTGCTGTTGCGATCTTTCAGGGGCTCTACTTCAAGAATTTATTTTCGGGTCTGGAAGAAGTTCCTGCTCTGGTGTCCCGCTAGGGATGTTTCGGTTTTTCCTCCTTCCATCAGCTCCATTTTGATGTTTTTAAAAGATGGTTTTTCTACGGCCTTCGTGTCTCAACTCTAAAGGGTCAGATATCGGCTCTAAGTCATTTTTTTTCTTGAAGACCTGGCTTCTCATGTACTGGTTAGACGGTTTTTTAAGGCCATTACCATTAAACGTCCTCCGAGAAAAACTCACTTCCCGGCCTGGGATCTTACCGTAGTTCTTAATGCCCTATGTTCTGCTCTGGAAGAAGTGTCATTTAAATTCCTCTTGTTAAAGACTGTGTTCTTAGTGGCGATTACATCCGCCAAACGTGTGGGTGAAATCCAAGCCCTCTCATCCTCGGACAAGTTTACCATCTTTCATCAGGATAAGGTTGTTCACCACCTGCAGCCCTCCTTTCTTCCGAAGGTTTTGTCAAAGTCCACTATTATTCAGCCCTTGGTGCTTCCATCATTTTTTTCCGTCTCCTTCCTCTCCAGATGAAGCTAAGTGGCACATGTTGGATGTTAAGAGAACCCTGAAGTTGTATATTGCTAGGACTTCCTCCATCCGTTCCACCGACCAGCTTTTCGTTTCTTGGTCTGGTCGTTCGGCAGGTAAGGCTGCCACTAAGGCTACCTTGTCAAGATGGATCACGGAAACGATTCACATGGGCTACCATGTCTCTGACCTACCTTTGTTATTTCCGATCACGGCCCACTCAACCAGGGCCGTGTCTGCTTCTTGGGCTGAGAAGTCTTCCGCTTCACCAGAGGATATTTGCAGAGCAGCTACGTGGTCGTCTTTCAATACATTCGTTCGTCTCTACCGGCTAGACGTCTTCTCATCCTCAGCAGCGGATTTTGGGGCGTAAGGTGCTCCAAGCTGTTGTTTCCTAAGGAATTTATTGCCCTCCCCTTTTTTTCGGGATCTTGTTACATCCCAGTCATACTGCCACTGTATGGCAGGAAAAATTGAATTTTTTTTACTCACCGTAAATTCCTTTTTCTTTAATACAGTGGCAGTACGGATTTCCCTCCCTTTGTTTCTAATAAATTATTTTTGCAAGCAGTTTGTGTTGTTGTTACTTACTGGTGTTGTGCAGGGGAAGCCTGGTTTTATGGGTAAGTAGGAGGAGTTCTCCGTGACTTAACCCTTTCTATTCTTTTAAGCATCTTGTCCACAGGAGAGAACACTACCCAGTCGTACTGCCACTGTATTAAGAAAAAAGGAATTTACGGTGAGTAAAAAGATTTCCATTTTTTACTAACTTCTTCATAGAATGCTAATAGGTTGGTTTGACGAGACCGGTCTTTCACAAATCCATGTTGACTTCTACTAATTGGATTATGGATCAAGATATGATCTTGAATGTATACCTTTAGCAACCCTTCAAATAATGTCCCCACTACCGATGTTAAGTTTACTGGCCTGTAATTGCCCGGTTGAGATTTTGATCCCTTTTTAAATATGGGCACAACATCTGCCTTGCGCCAATCTAATGGAACTATGCCCGAGCTGAAAGAATCCCTAAAGATTAGCAATAGTGGCTGGGCCAGAATTAGGCTTAGTTCCTTCAATACCCTTGGATGTATACCATCCGGTCTAGGGGCCTTGTCTACCTTAACAGTATTTAATTGCTTGAGCACTTTTTCTTGTGTCAGCCAATCCCATGTTTGTTGCAACGGTTCCTTAAAATTAGCCAGCAGGGGCTCCGTCATTGGTTTTTCCTTGGTATAAACAGAAGAAAGAAAAGCATTTAAGATGTCGGCTTTCTCTCTGTCCTCACTAACCAAATTTCCAGTTTCAGATAATAACGTACCAACATTCTCTACCTTTAACTTTTTTCCATTCACATACTTGAAAAATTTCTTGGGATTGGTTTTACTTTCCTTGGCAATAAGTTTCTAATTTTCTAGTTTAGCCATTTTAATCTCCTTTTTGCAGGCTTTGTTGGCATCTTTGTATGCCATAAATGATACTACCGACCCCTCGCTTTTATAATGCTTAAATGCCAATTGTTTATTCCTTATTTCCCGTTTTACTTTCCAGGTAAGCCACATTGGTTTTGATTTGTTTCTTTTGTATTTGTTTCCCATAGGTATATAATTGGGATGTGTAACTTTACAATGTGTGCTTAAAGGTGCATTTGTCCTCTGTGTTTAACCCAGAGAACAATCCATCCCAGTCTATACATTCCATGGTCGACCTTAGCCTGTCAAAGTTTGCCCTTCTGAAATTGTGTTTTGGTAGAGCAGTTACCCATTTGCTTTTTGGAATTAATCTCAAATGAAACCATGTTATGGTCACTATTTCCTAAGTGTTCTCTTACTTTAATGTTTGAGATAAGTTCCTCATTGTTAGTTATTACCAGATCTAGACAGGCATCCATTCTGGTTGGGGTCTCTACTAATTGCGACATAAATTGGTCATTAAGCAGGTTCAGAAACTTGCTGCCCTTAGTGGAACAAGTTCCACTATTCCAATCTGGGTAATTAAACTCTCCCATGATCAAAACTTACCGTATTTGCTCGATTATAAGACGAGGTTTTTTTCAGAGCAAATGCTCTGAAAAATACCCCTCGTCTTCTAATCGGGGTCGTCTTCTAATCAGACCATCATGCGGGGAACTCTGATCTCTGACAGCCGGGGAAAGTATACGCAAGGGACGCATACAAACCCCCGCTGCCAACTCCACCTCCTTCCGGCTGCAGCGGAAGGCGACGTCAACCCGCTGCCCCGGCTGGAAGCACCGGTAAGAGAGGGGAGAGAGGGGGAAGGGGGGTGAGAGAGAGGGAAGGGGGGTGAGAGGGGGGGGAGAGAGAGAGAGAGAGTGTGTGTGTTAAATGGGGGTATAGGGTGTGTGTGTGTTAAATGGGGGCATAGGGCATTTCTGGAGTGGCGTTAAGGGGGCATTTAATAGAGCACTGTGCCTCCTGAAATGCCTTATACCTCCCTATATGCCACTCTGCCCCATAATATGCCTTTCAACCCCCTAAATGCCAGAGTGGCATATAGGGGTATAAGGCATTTCTGGAGGCAGAGTGCTCTATACAATGCCTTTTAACTCCCTTAATGCCACTCTGCCTCCTGAAACGCCTTATACCTCCCTATATGCCACTCTGCCCCATAATATGCCTTTTAACCCCCTAAATGCCAGAGTGGCATATATGGGTATAAGGCATTTCTGGAGGCAGAGTGCTCTATACAATGCCTTTTAACTCCCTTAATGCCACTCTGCCTCCTGAAATGCCTTATACCTCCCTATATGCCACTCTGCCCCATAATATGCCTTTTAACCCCCTAAATGCCAGAATGGGATATAGGGGTATAAGGCATTTCTGGAGGCAGAGTGGCACATAGGGGGTCAAAAGGCATAACATGGGGCACAGTGGCATATAGAGGGTTAAAAGGCATATCATGGGCCACAGTGCCATATTGGAGTGGCAAGTCAGGGGGCAGATGTGCGTAACTGGGGGACAGGTTGGGAAATACAAGAAATAAAAACAAAAACAATATTTTTCTCAATCATAGCTTTTATTAAAAAAAATAGTTTACATGAATTAACATTTACTGGTAAAACTTTTTTCCTTTGGGGTCGTCTTTTTCTTTTTTTCCTAAATTAATAATCAGATTTTGGGGGGTCGTCTTATAATCAGCGTCATCTTATAATCGAGCAAATACGGTAATTTCTATTTGCAGCCTTTTCAATTTGAAATAGCAGCTGATCTTCCCCCTCATTGCTAATGTTGGGTGGCTTGTAGCATGCACCCAAAAGTAGTGTGTGACTCTTCTTACTATCTAGGTTAATCTCTACCCACAGCGTCTCCACATTACTACTGTCATCATGCACATCTTCCTTAATACTGGGCTTAAGTTTAGGGTTTGCATATAAACAAATCCCTCCCCCTTTTCTATTTACTCTTTCCCTTCTAAAAAGTGAATATCCTTGTAAGTTTACTGACCAGTCATATGTATCATCCCACCACGTTTCTGTGATACCGATCAAGTCATATTGTTCATTACTTACCAATATTTCCAGCTCACCCATTTTGTTAAAATCAGAGGTGGATTGGAGTCATAAAAGGAGGTGTCAGGAGGTATTCACAACTCTAATCGGGTCAGGTTGTGTGCCTGTCTGGTTTGTTAATCTACAAAGTGGTAATGGGATAGAAATTCCCTATCCCAGTTGAGGCCAGCATTTAACCCCTTCGTGAAAAAGGCTGATTTTATTTTTTTTACCCTTCGTGACAATGGCCGTTTTAACATTTCTGCGCTGCACGTGTTTGGCCGTAATTTTCTTCTTTCCCGTTTACTGAGCCCACAGTTGTTATATATTGTTTCTTTCAGGACAAGAAGGGCTTTCTTTAGATGACATTGTTTTGATTGTATCATATTATTTACTATTTAAAAAAAGTATAAAATATGGTGAAAACTTTTGAAAAAAATTACTTTTTCTAACTTTTAGTTGAAAAATCTTTTACTCATTTACAACACCTGCTAAATAGATTCTACTATTCGTCCTGAGTTTAGAAATACCCAGTGTTTTTATGTTTTTTTGCTTTTTTCTACACGTTATGGGGCAATAAGTACAGTTTTGCTATTTCAAAGCCATTTTTTTCAAATGCCCCCCATGTGCCATTTTGGGTATCATTTGAAGCCGACCAATGCAATTTACCCCATCAAATCATATATTTTTTAAAACTAGACACCCCAGGATATTTCAAATGCTAGTATTTTAAATCTTTCCATGCACCATATCTACCACCAGTCTTTGTCAAACTTTGTGGTAGTCATTTTTTTGCATTTTTTTTCCACACACATTTTAGTTCAGGTATGAATAAACAGGTTCTGGTATACGTCACTATCATAAAACACCCCAATATGTGTTCAGCAACATCTCCTGAGTATAGCAATACCTCACATGAATGATTTTTTTGGGCATGCACATTTTTCAATGTTGAACTGTGGCATTTGGGGATCCACTGCCCATGCCCTATTCGGTAAATCTTTGAGCCGGGCCATTTAAAACCATATATTTTTGAAAACTAGACACCCCAGGGTATTTTAAATGCTATTATTTTAACTCTTTACATGCACACATTTTACCACCAGCATTTTTTCAAAGTTTGCAGTAGTATTTTTTTGTGTGTATTTTTCCCCCACACACCTACTTTATGTATGAATTTACAGCTCCTGGTATATGTCGCTGTAACACGACACCCCAATATGTGTTCAGCAACATCTCCTGAGTACAGTGATACCCCACATGATAGTGACATCAGTGGGAAATTATTTTTACATTTTACAGTTGTTTTAACTATTTTTTTCTAATTATTATTAATTTTATTTTATTTTTTTAATTTATTTTTACTAATCACACTGTGATTAGAAAGCTGGGCTCCATTGACTTGCATGGTTGAAAGCAGTACCTGTATTCAACCTGCAAGTGGAGCCAGAGTTCTCTAGAGACCATCTAGCGAACTTTTTCATCTTTATTATTTTTTTTCCGCGGCGGCCATCTTGTGGATGGCAAAGATTACTTGCACCATTTCAGTTTAGGAGGCGATCAACGATCACCTCCTAAACGCTTTTAACACAGGCTTCTGCTGCCATACAATTTATGGCGGATGTTGACTCCCCGGGGAGGGGCCAGACATGGCCCCTAGTTCCGATCGTGGCGTTGCTGAATGCCTCGAGGTCGAGGCATTACAGCAACACCGTTTGGGTGCAGAAAGCGAACGTACATCACGTTCTGCACCCGTTTAAAGTCATGACGGTCCTGGCACTAACCGGATGTTAGTGCATGACGTGCCAGAACTGGCAATTGTCATTAAGGGGTTAAACAGTTAAATTTGAGTATTAATTTAACCTCCCATATTTTTCTCTCCCTCTGAGTTTTTAACAGTCCCATTAATACAGCCAGTCTGATGTCCCTGATACTGTGTCCATTTTGGCAAAAATGATCTCCGGCTGGTGTCTCTGCTCTCTTGTTGTTGATGTTGAATCTGTGTGAATTAAACCTTTTATGCAAATACTGGCCTGTTTCACCCACATAGAGGGCTGTTGGACACTTTGCACATATAATAAGGTATACCACATTAGAAGAGTCTCCCTGCTCTGCCATGTAATGATGAGCGCCGGAAATTGACATTGCTTCCGGCGCTCAGCATTACAAGCCGGCACCGAGACCGAGCTAGAGGGCTCGCAGAGGAGAGAGAGGGGCGCCAAGCGGCTATGCGAAAACCACTGGGCGCCCCTCTCTCTCCTCCGCTTCAAAAAAAGTGCCGCCACTTCAAAAGTGCCGCCTGGGACAATTGCCCCACTCGGCTCCATTGTAGGGCCGGCCCTGACAATACTTTACTGACATTGCACATTGTTGCCTAGTTTGTTGTCTATAAGAATTACCAAATCCTTCTCATTTGTTGTTATCCCCAATTCACTACCATGTAAGTTGCTTGTGCATTCCTTACCCCAAAGTGCATAACTTTGCATTTACTAAATCCCTCTACAGCAAAGTAATATATTGCTCACATATTACTTTACAGAGTTTGTGTCATCTGCAAACACGGAAACATGACTTTCAATGCCTATTTCAAGATCATTTCTAAATATGTTGAATAAAATTGGTCCCAGAAAAGAACCCAGTTGTTGTGGTGTTGTGTTAGTTGGAAAATCTCAGGAGAAATAATGTAGCTCAATCTTTAATCACATTACATGGAGCAAAATGTACCAATAAAAAAGAAAGAAAATCAGGGCCAACGGCCCAACAACACAGCCTTCCAGGAAAAGACCACATGACACACCGTACCACCAAGAGCGGCACCAGCTACATCCTCAAAGGCAGCTGTAGAGCAGAATCACATTGTTGGAGACATAAGAGTTGCTTGCGAATAACGCTTTTTTTTGCAGTGAGTAACCCTATTGTGGACACAGAGGACTCTTACATAACTTACATAGACTTCAACACTGCTCACTATGTTGATATTTTTATTCTCCATGTCTGTACCCAACAGAGACCACTTAGTACATTTGGATATGCTATATATATAGATGCCCCCCCCCCAAACACACACCACACATGTTAGACCTATGCCTAAAACTGAACACGTGGTCGGACCCACCATAATGAGAGAATTGACACCCAGACTGTCGGAGGTCCCCCTTTACATGTAAATGTACACTGTTTTAACAGGTAATACTACGCTATCTACAACTTTCCCTATACCCTAGTTCAGGGGCATCAAACGTGGCCCGCGGGGGATCTGTGGCTAGGGCAACCGTAATCACAGGATCACAAGGGCCCTGCTGCTGAGAGAGAGAGAGAGAGTGTGTGTGTTAAATGGGGGTATAGGGTGTGTGTGTGTTAAATGGGGGCATAGGGCATTTCTGGAGTGGCGTTAAGGGGGCATTTAATAGAGCACTGTGCCTCCTGAAATGCCTTATACCTCCCTATATGCCACTCTGCCCCATAATATGCCTTTCAACCCCCTAAATGCCAGAGTGGCATATAGGGGTATAAGGCATTTCTGGAGGCAGAGTGCTCTATACAATGCCTTTTAACTCCCTTAATGCCACTCTGCCTCCTGAAATGCCTTATACCTCCCTATATGCCACTCTGCCCCATAATATGCCTTTTAACCCCCTAAATGCCAGAGTGGCATATATGGGTATAAGGCATTTCTGGAGGCAGAGTGCTCTATACAATGCCTTTTAACTCCCTTAATGCCACTCTGCCTCCTGAAATGCCTTATACCTCCCTATATGCCACTCTGCCCCATAATATGCCTTTTAACCCCCTAAATGCCAGAATGGGATATAGGGGTATAAGGCATTTCTGGAGGCAGAGTGGCACATAGGGGGTCAAAAGGCATAACATGGGGCACAGTGGCATATAGAGGGTTAAAAGGCATATCATGGGCCACAGTGCCATATTGGAGTGGCAAGTCAGGGGGCAGATGTGCGTAACTGGGGGACAGGTTGGGAAATACAAGAAATAAAAACAAAAACAATATTTTTCTCAATCATAGCTTTTATTAAAAAAAATAGTTTACATGAATTAACATTTACTGGTAAAACTTTTTTCCTTTGGGGTCGTCTTTTTCTTTTTTTCCTAAATTAATAATCAGATTTTGGGGGGTCGTCTTATAATCAGCGTCGTCTTATAATCGAGCAAATACGGTAATTTCTATTTGCAGCCTTTTCAATTTGAAATAGCAGCTGATCTTCCCCCTCATTGCTTATGTTGGGTGGCTTGTAGCATGCACCCAAAAGTAGTGTGTGACTCTTCTTACTATCTAGGTTAATCTCTACCCACAGCGTCTCCACATTACTACTGTCATCATGCACATCTTCCTTAATACTGGGCTTAAGTTTAGGGTTTGCATATAAACAAATCCCTCCCCCTTTTCTATTTACTCTTTCCCTTCTAAAAAGTGAATATCCTTGTAAGTTTACTGACCAGTCATATGTATCATCCCACCACGTTTCTGTGATACCGATCAAGTCATATTGTTCATTACTTACCAATATTTCCAGCTCACCCATTTTGTTAAAATCAGAGGTGGATTGGAGTCATAAAAGGAGGTGTCAGGAGGTATTCACAACTCTAATCGGGTCAGGTTGTGTGCCTGTCTGGTTTGTTAATCTACAAAGTGGTAATGGGATAGAAATTCCCTATCCCAGTTGAGGCCAGCATTTAACCCCTTCGTGAAAAAGGCTGATTTTATTTTTTTTACCCTTCGTGACAATGGCCGTTTTAACATTTCTGCGCTGCACGTGTTTGGCCGTAATTTTCTTCTTTCCCGTTTACTGAACCCACAGTTGTTATATATTGTTTCTTTCAGGACAAGAAGGGCTTTCTTTAGATGACATTGTTTTGATTGTATCATATTATTTACTATTTAAAAAAAGTATAAAATATGGTGAAAACTTTTGAAAAAAATTACTTTTTCTAACTTTTAGTTGAAAAATCTTTTACTCATTTACAACACCTGCTAAATAGATTCTACTATTCGTCCTGAGTTTAGAAATACCCAGTGTTTTTATGTTTTTTTGCTTTTTTCTACACGTTATGGGGCAATAAGTACAGTTTTGCTATTTCAAAGCCATTTTTTTCAAATGCCCCCCATGTGCCATTTTGGGTATCATTTGAAGCCGACCAATGCAATTTACCCCATCAAATCATATATTTTTTAAAACTAGACACCCCAGGATATTTCAAATGCTAGTATTTTAAATCTTTCCATGCACCATATCTACCACCAGTCTTTGTCAAACTTTGTGGTAGTCATTTTTTTGCATTTTTTTTCCACACACATTTTAGTTCAGGTATGAATAAACAGGTTCTGGTATACGTCACTATCATAAAACACCCCAATATGTGTTCAGCAACATCTCCTGAGTATAGCAATACCTCACATGAATGATTTTTTTGGGCATGCACATTTTTCAATGTTGAACTGTGGCATTTGGGGATCCACTGCCCATGCCCTATTCGGTAAATCTTTGAGCCGGGCCATTTAAAACCATATATTTTTGAAAACTAGACACCCCAGGGTATTTTAAATGCTATTATTTTAACTCTTTACATGCACACATTTTACCACCAGCATTTTTTCAAAGTTTGCAGTAGTATTTTTTTGTGTGTATTTTTCCCCCACACACCTACTTTATGTATGAATTTACAGCTCCTGGTATATGTCGCTGTAACACGACACCCCAATATGTGTTCAGCAACATCTCCTGAGTACAGTGATACCCCACATGATAGTGACATCAGTGGGAAATTATTTTTACATTTTACAGTTGTTTTAACTATTTTTTTCTAATTATTATTAATTTTATTTTATTTTTTTAATTTATTTTTACTAATCACACTGTGATTAGAAAGCTGGGCTCCATTGACTTGCATGGTTGAAAGCAGTACCTGTATTCAACCTGCAAGTGGAGCCAGAGTTCTCTAGAGACCATCTAGCGAACTTTTTCATCTTTATTATTTTTTTTCCGCGGCGGCCATCTTGTGGATGGCAAAGATTACTTGCACCATTTCAGTTTAGGAGGCGATCAACGATCACCTCCTAAACGCTTTTAACACAGGCTTCTGCTGCCATACAATTTATGGCGGATGTTGACTCCCCGGGGAGGGGCCAGACATGGCCCCTAGTTCCGATCGTGGCGTTGCTGAATGCCTCGAGGTCGAGGCATTACAGCAACACCGTTTGGGTGCAGAAAGCGAACGTACATCACGTTCTGCACCCGTTTAAAGTCATGACGGTCCTGGCACTAACCGGATGTTAGTGCATGACGTGCCAGAACTGGCAATTGTCATTAAGGGGTTAAACAGTTAAATTTGAGTATTAATTTAACCTCCCATATTTTTCTCTCCCTCTGAGTTTTTAACAGTCCCATTAATACAGCCAGTCTGATGTCCCTGATACTGTGTCCATTTTGGCAAAAATGATCTCCGGCTGGTGTCTCTGCTCTCTTGTTGTTGATGTTGAATCTGTGTGAATTAAACCTTTTATGCAAATACTGGCCTGTTTCACCCACATAGAGGGCTGTTGGACACTTTGCACATATAATAAGGTATACCACATTAGAAGAGTCTCCCTGCTCTGCCATGTAATGATGAGCGCCGGAAATTGACATTGCTTCCGGCGCTCAGCATTACAAGCCGGCACCGAGACCGAGCTAGAGGGCTCGCAGAGGAGAGAGAGGGGCGCCAAGCGGCTATGCGAAAACCACTGGGCGCCCCTCTCTCTCCTCCGCTTCAAAAAAAGTGCCGCCACTTCAAAAGTGCCGCCTGGGACAATTGCCCCACTCGGCTCCATTGTAGGGCCGGCCCTGACAATACTTTACTGACATTGCACATTGTTGCCTAGTTTGTTGTCTATAAGAATTACCAAATCCTTCTCATTTGTTGTTATCCCCAATTCACTACCATGTAAGTTGCTTGTGCATTCCTTACCCCAAAGTGCATAACTTTGCATTTACTAAATCCCTCTACAGCAAAGTAATATATTGCTCACATATTACTTTACAGAGTTTGTGTCATCTGCAAACACGGAAACATGACTTTCAATGCCTATTTCAAGATCATTTCTAAATATGTTGAATAAAATTGGTCCCAGAAAAGAACCCAGTTGTTGTGGTGTTGTGTTAGTTGGAAAATCTCAGGAGAAATAATGTAGCTCAATCTTTAATCACATTACATGGAGCAAAATGTACCAATAAAAAAGAAAGAAAATCAGGGCCAACGGCCCAACAACACAGCCTTCCAGGAAAAGACCACATGACACACCGTACCACCAAGAGCGGCACCAGCTACATCCTCAAAGGCAGCTGTAGAGCAGAATCACATTGTTGGAGACATAAGAGTTGCTTGCGAATAACGCTTTTTTTTGCAGTGAGTAACCCTATTGTGGACACAGAGGACTCTTACATAACTTACATAGACTTCAACACTGCTCACTATGTTGATATTTTTATTCTCCATGTCTGTACCCAACAGAGACCACTTAGTACATTTGGATATGCTATATATATAGATGCCCCCCCCCAAACACACACCACACATGTTAGACCTATGCCTAAAACTGAACACGTGGTCGGACCCACCATAATGAGAGAATTGACACCCAGACTGTCGGAGGTCCCCCTTTACATGTAAATGTACACTGTTTTAACAGGTAATACTACGCTATCTACAACTTTCCCTATACCCTAGTTCAGGGGCATCAAACGTGGCCCGCGGGGGATCTGTGGCTAGGGCAACCGTAATCACAGGATCACAAGGGCCCTGCTGCTGAGAGAGAGAGAGAGAGTGTGTGTGTTAAATGGGGGTATAGGGTGTGTGTGTGTTAAATGGGGGCATAGGGCATTTCTGGAGTGGCGTTAAGGGGGCATTTAATAGAGCACTGTGCCTCCTGAAATGCCTTATACCTCCCTATATGCCACTCTGCCCCATAATATGCCTTTCAACCCCCTAAATGCCAGAGTGGCATATAGGGGTATAAGGCATTTCTGGAGGCAGAGTGCTCTATACAATGCCTTTTAACTCCCTTAATGCCACTCTGCCTCCTGAAATGCCTTATACCTCCCTATATGCCACTCTGCCCCATAATATGCCTTTTAACCCCCTAAATGCCAGAGTGGCATATATGGGTATAAGGCATTTCTGGAGGCAGAGTGCTCTATACAATGCCTTTTAACTCCCTTAATGCCACTCTGCCTCCTGAAATGCCTTATACCTCCCTATATGCCACTCTGCCCCATAATATGCCTTTTAACCCCCTAAATGCCAGAATGGGATATAGGGGTATAAGGCATTTCTGGAGGCAGAGTGGCACATAGGGGGTCAAAAGGCATAACATGGGGCACAGTGGCATATAGAGGGTTAAAAGGCATATCATGGGCCACAGTGCCATATTGGAGTGGCAAGTCAGGGGGCAGATGTGCGTAACTGGGGGACAGGTTGGGAAATACAAGAAATAAAAACAAAAACAATATTTTTCTCAATCATAGCTTTTATTAAAAAAAATAGTTTACATGAATTAACATTTACTGGTAAAACTTTTTTCCTTTGGGGTCGTCTTTTTCTTTTTTTCCTAAATTAATAATCAGATTTTGGGGGGTCGTCTTATAATCAGCGTCGTCTTATAATCGAGCAAATACGGTAATTTCTATTTGCAGCCTTTTCAATTTGAAATAGCAGCTGATCTTCCCCCTCATTGCTTATGTTGGGTGGCTTGTAGCATGCACCCAAAAGTAGTGTGTGACTCTTCTTACTATCTAGGTTAATCTCTACCCACAGCGTCTCCACATTACTACTGTCATCATGCACATCTTCCTTAATACTGGGCTTAAGTTTAGGGTTTGCATATAAACAAATCCCTCCCCCTTTTCTATTTACTCTTTCCCTTCTAAAAAGTGAATATCCTTGTAAGTTTACTGACCAGTCATATGTATCATCCCACCACGTTTCTGTGATACCGATCAAGTCATATTGTTCATTACTTACCAATATTTCCAGCTCACCCATTTTGTTAAAATCAGAGGTGGATTGGAGTCATAAAAGGAGGTGTCAGGAGGTATTCACAACTCTAATCGGGTCAGGTTGTGTGCCTGTCTGGTTTGTTAATCTACAAAGTGGTAATGGGATAGAAATTCCCTATCCCAGTTGAGGCCAGCATTTAACCCCTTCGTGAAAAAGGCTGATTTTATTTTTTTTACCCTTCGTGACAATGGCCGTTTTAACATTTCTGCGCTGCACGTGTTTGGCCGTAATTTTCTTCTTTCCCGTTTACTGAACCCACAGTTGTTATATATTGTTTCTTTCAGGACAAGAAGGGCTTTCTTTAGATGACATTGTTTTGATTGTATCATATTATTTACTATTTAAAAAAAGTATAAAATATGGTGAAAACTTTTGAAAAAAATTACTTTTTCTAACTTTTAGTTGAAAAATCTTTTACTCATTTACAACACCTGCTAAATAGATTCTACTATTCGTCCTGAGTTTAGAAATACCCAGTGTTTTTATGTTTTTTTGCTTTTTTCTACACGTTATGGGGCAATAAGTACAGTTTTGCTATTTCAAAGCCATTTTTTTCAAATGCCCCCCATGTGCCATTTTGGGTATCATTTGAAGCCGACCAATGCAATTTACCCCATCAAATCATATATTTTTTAAAACTAGACACCCCAGGATATTTCAAATGCTAGTATTTTAAATCTTTCCATGCACCATATCTACCACCAGTCTTTGTCAAACTTTGTGGTAGTCATTTTTTTGCATTTTTTTTCCACACATATTTTAGTTCAGGTATGAATAAACAGGTTCTGGTATACGTCACTATCATAAAACACCCCAATATGTGTTCAGCAACATCTCCTGAGTATAGCAATACCTCACATGAATGATTTTTTTGGGCATGCACATTTTTCAATGTTGAACTGTGGCATTTGGGGATCCACTGCCCATGCCCTATTCGGTAAATCTTTGAGCCGGGCCATTTAAAACCATATATTTTTGAAAACTAGACACCCCAGGGTATTTTAAATGCTATTATTTTAACTCTTTACATGCACACATTTTACCACCAGCATTTTTTCAAAGTTTGCAGTAGTATTTTTTTGTGTGTATTTTTCCCCCACACACCTACTTTATGTATGAATTTACAGCTCCTGGTATATGTCGCTGTAACACGACACCCCAATATGTGTTCAGCAACATCTCCTGAGTACAGTGATACCCCACATGATAGTGACATCAGTGGGAAATTATTTTTACATTTTACAGTTGTTTTAACTATTTTTTTCTAATTATTATTAATTTTATTTTATTTTTTTAATTTATTTTTACTAATCACACTGTGATTAGAAAGCTGGGCTCCATTGACTTGCATGGTTGAAAGCAGTACCTGTATTCAACCTGCAAGTGGAGCCAGAGTTCTCTAGAGACCATCTAGCGAACTTTTTCATCTTTATTATTTTTTTTCCGCGGCGGCCATCTTGTGGATGGCAAAGATTACTTGCACCATTTCAGTTTAGGAGGCGATCAACGATCACCTCCTAAACGCTTTTAACACAGGCTTCTGCTGCCATACAATTTATGGCGGATGTTGACTCCCCGGGGAGGGGCCAGACATGGCCCCTAGTTCCGATCGTGGCGTTGCTGAATGCCTCGAGGTCGAGGCATTACAGCAACACCGTTTGGGTGCAGAAAGCGAACGTACATCACGTTCTGCACCCGTTTAAAGTCATGACGGTCCTGGCACTAACCGGATGTTAGTGCATGACGTGCCAGAACTGGCAATTGTCATTAAGGGGTTAAACAGTTAAATTTGAGTATTAATTTAACCTCCCATATTTTTCTCTCCCTCTGAGTTTTTAACAGTCCCATTAATACAGCCAGTCTGATGTCCCTGATACTGTGTCCATTTTGGCAAAAATGATCTCCGGCTGGTGTCTCTGCTCTCTTGTTGTTGATGTTGAATCTGTGTGAATTAAACCTTTTATGCAAATACTGGCCTGTTTCACCCACATAGAGGGCTGTTGGACACTTTGCACATATAATAAGGTATACCACATTAGAAGAGTCTCCCTGCTCTGCCATGTAATGATGAGCGCCGGAAATTGACATTGCTTCCGGCGCTCAGCATTACAAGCCGGCACCGAGACCGAGCTAGAGGGCTCGCAGAGGAGAGAGAGGGGCGCCAAGCGGCTATGCGAAAACCACTGGGCGCCCCTCTCTCTCCTCCGCTTCAAAAAAAGTGCCGCCACTTCAAAAGTGCCGCCTGGGACAATTGCCCCACTCGGCTCCATTGTAGGGCCGGCCCTGACAATACTTTACTGACATTGCACATTGTTGCCTAGTTTGTTGTCTATAAGAATTACCAAATCCTTCTCATTTGTTGTTATCCCCAATTCACTACCATGTAAGTTGCTTGTGCATTCCTTACCCCAAAGTGCATAACTTTGCATTTACTAAATCCCTCTACAGCAAAGTAATATATTGCTCACATATTACTTTACAGAGTTTGTGTCATCTGCAAACACGGAAACATGACTTTCAATGCCTATTTCAAGATCATTTCTAAATATGTTGAATAAAATTGGTCCCAGAAAAGAACCCAGTTGTTGTGGTGTTGTGTTAGTTGGAAAATCTCAGGAGAAATAATGTAGCTCAATCTTTAATCACATTACATGGAGCAAAATGTACCAATAAAAAAGAAAGAAAATCAGGGCCAACGGCCCAACAACACAGCCTTCCAGGAAAAGACCACATGACACACCGTACCACCAAGAGCGGCACCAGCTACATCCTCAAAGGCAGCTGTAGAGCAGAATCACATTGTTGGAGACATAAGAGTTGCTTGCGAATAACGCTTTTTTTTGCAGTGAGTAACCCTATTGTGGACACAGAGGACTCTTACATAACTTACATAGACTTCAACACTGCTCACTATGTTGATATTTTTATTCTCCATGTCTGTACCCAACAGAGACCACTTAGTACATTTGGATATGCTATATATATAGATGCCCCCCCCCCAAACACACACCACACATGTTAGACCTATGCCTAAAACTGAACACGTGGTCGGACCCACCATAATGAGAGAATTGACACCCAGACTGTCGGAGGTCCCCCTTTACATGTAAATGTACACTGTTTTAACAGGTAATACTACGCTATCTACAACTTTCCCTATACCCTAGTTCAGGGGCATCAAACGTGGCCCGCGGGGGATCTGTGGCTAGGGCAACCGTAATCACAGGATCACAAGGGCCCTGCTGCTCACCTGTGGGTTGCTCGCACACTGTGCAACCAGTGTCTTTTTAACCGCCATGGGGAAGCAGGAACCCAGCGGAGTCACGTGAATTTACGTCATGTCACATGACTCTGATCCATTCCTGCTTCCCCTGTGCGGTACAAGAGAATTTGCTTGCACAGAGTGTAAACAATGCAGAGGGAAGCAGGGCACCGAGTGGCACCAAGAGAACTGCAGTGCAGGTAAGGGGATGGGGGAGGTTGTATGAACGAGTATGTGTGATTGAGGAAATCAATGAGTATGGATAGCATGGATGTGTCTGCAATTTTTAACTTAATTTCTTCTAGCTTAACATTTAGGTCTTTTATGTTATCATGGGCTTTTTTGTTTTTGAACTCCAAATTTTCAATAATCAAATCAGATTTAGTTAGCCTTTCATTTATGGAGTGAAAATCTTGCTTAATATCTTGAAAGTGATTTTTTAATTCAGCTTTTATTTTAATTAAATTGTGCATCCAAACGTTTTTGCATTTCCATGTGTGTAATTGAGCCTTCTACTTCTACAGTAGGGCTTCTAAGATGTGTTGTAGTTATGTCTTTGTCTGTTTCACTGGATGCATTTATGCTGTGGCCCTGGGATTTATCCTGTATGCCCATTTTTTTTTTTTTAAGTTTTCTTATCTTTTCCAGGTTCTACTTTTTTTTGGAACTTTCTTTGCTTCCCATGCTCCTTTTATGTGCCACAGAAATAAAATTCCGCAAAGTCTATAAATATATAATAAATAGGACGAGGAGAGAAAAGATAATGTTCTGATGGAACAATAAATATGTAATTAATAATATTTTATCAGTATTTCTGCTGACTTACATGCCTCTTAACATCATTATCTCCCGGCGAGTCTCCCAAGCTTAAAAAGCCTTCTATCTTTGTGTTAAGGTGTTTGCATTGTTGCAATGTTTCTTTGCTTTCTGTACTGGTACATTATTCAGAGACTGCCATCACCCTCAGTCATTGACCTGCACAAGCACTTACCGTCATCATACATACACCAAATATGCTGTCCCATGTGTGAATGTCATTGTGTGACATCTGTTTTTAGATATCCTGTGAAGATACACGATATGACCAAACGTATATGAACACCCCTAACTTCCTATTGAGGTTAGGTGTTTCAACCACATTTATTGCTAACAGGTGTATAAAATGTCATCTCCTTAGACAAACATTAGCAGTAGTCGAAGTGTCTAGGAGTCACAACTGAGTCTGTATCTTGTTAGCAGGCGTATGCATGAACGTTGTAAGCGTGGTACAAAGCCATAACCTTTTTGCTTAATGCAGGTCCTGGTACATTGTTTTCATAATTTACTTTAGGGCTGCAACAACGAATCGATAAAATCGATAATAATCAATTATGAAAATCATTGTCAACGATTTTCATTATCGATTAGTTGAATCGATTTTTATAAGCATAAAAATAAAGATAACACTCCCCTGGGTTTTAGTGCACGATGTACACAACCTCCGCTACTTCCCTTCACTTCCACTTCTACCTGCCCCACCAGGGGTTAATATACCAACAGAAAAAAACGGGGCAAATAAGCACCACTGGGTAAGCTAAGCCTGGAGTGTTATCTTTATTTTTATGCTTATTTGCCCTGTGTGTCTTCTGTTGATATATTAACCCCTGGTGGGGCAGGTAGAATTCTTTCGGGATCTATTAATTATGTGCATGCTTCAATTTGTGTTTTTTATTTTTTGATTGCTGTAATATTAGATTTATTGTTTGTATTGTCCATATATATATATATTTATATTGTATTGTGTATTATCTATTCTTTTTTGTCTATTTATTAAAGCATATATTTTTATACCTATTTTAGCGCTGTCAGTTTTTCTTATATCGGGGGGGCACAGTGGCATAAAGGAGCTATAAGGCATATCAGAGGGCACAGTGGCATATAGGGGGTGTCATGATTAACTCATATAATGTAGTGGATGCATGGAAGGGTAATCTAGCAGAGGTGGTTTGTTCCTTTGTATTAGCATTCCATGAGTTAATCTGAGGTTGATTTAAATGTGTTTCTTTGTGAATACCCTCTGTATCTGTTCTGGCAAGAGGTGTCATCTTCCCAAAGGACCCCTGTGGTGATTCACGGCCTAACAGATACGGACCCTGAGTTATAGGAATTCCATTCCTATGTTAAATGGAGGGGTTTCCATCACCTTTACCCCACCATAACTTATTTGCAGATCAAAGATGGGAACCAATTCTTGGGGAAGGTGTTGTCATGTAATTGGCCATGTGGTCAGAGGGGCGTTTTTCTTGAAAAAGAGTCTGATTTAGGGGCAATGCAGCGACCTCAAAGCAGAACTCCATGATATACTCTGATCGGAACAACATCATAAGAAACCATCTGGACTTAAGGAGTTCCCACAGACCTACTTATTGGAGAAACTCGTGAGTGAGGGTCCTGTGTTTAAGTCCCATTGTTTTTAAGAACTGTTTGCCTGTTTTATTTTTCTTTTGTATGTCTTGTTTTTTGTAATTGTGGCACTGTGCAATATTTGTCTGTTTGTTATTAAAATATTCATAATCCAGGTCTATCTTTGGGCTCTAGTATTGATATCCACAAACCGTAAGAGAGGATAACACGTTACCATATTGTTGTTAAGTTCTACAGGATATATATATATATATATATATATATATATATATATGTGTGTGTTGTTTGCCCGGGGGGCACAGTGGCTAAAAGGGGGGTATAAGGCATATCAGGGGACAGAATGGGATATATGGGGGCACAGTGGCATATAGGGGCTATAAGGCATATTAGGGAGCACAGTGGCATATAGGGGGTATAAGGCATATCAGGGGCACAGTGGCATATAGGGGGGTATAAGGCATATCAGTGGCATATAGGGGGCTATAAGGCATATTAGGGGCACAGTGGCATATAGGGGGTATAAGGCATATCAGTGGCATATAGGGGACTATAAGGCATATTAGGGGCACAGTGGCATATAGGGGGTATAAGGCATATCAGGGGACAGAGTGGCGTATCAGGGGCACAGTGGCATATAGGGGGGTATAAGGCATATCAGTGGCATATTAGGGGGGACCATGGCATATAGGGGGGTATAAGGCATATCAGGGGACAGAGTGGCATATCAGTGGCATATAGGAGGGTATAAGGCATATCAGGGGGCTGTCAGATATTTTATGCTAGAAAACATGTATTCTATATATTCTGTATTTACATGAGCACAAAATGGAGTCAGAGCCATTTTATTTTATTTAATCAGGTAGTGATTATTTCTTTTTGTCCTTGTTCCCTCTATAATTGAGAACAAAGGAGTATTCATGTATAATGATGTTTCAGCGTATATATGATCCAATTAATGTTATCTTCCATGAGAAAGTTAAGGAGTAGACACTACATATCCTTAGGAATGTAAATTGGAATGGGGGATACGTCGTAAGACCACCAAAACCTAATTTACTACCTAGGAGGCAACATCTGGAGATATGGGTGACTACAAAGACCTGATTTACTACCTAGGAGGTAACATCTAAAGATATGGGTGACTACAAAGACCTGATTTACTACCTAGGAGGTAACATCTAAAGATAAGGGTGACCATGAATGAATTCCTAACACATATGCAATGGTCTTAAGTTATTTCTTAGACCAGAGCGTCTCTCGCTGGTAAATTAAGAAATTACAAGGATGTAAAAATGAGTGGAAGTCCTAATTATAATGGGTAAAACCCACCGTTATGATTGGATAATTCCAATCAAGAGGTGGAGGCTAGGATAATAAGCTCTGTCTTTAAAAGTTTATGTCTTGAATAATTTGGGGACGAACCTTAAAAACTCATCTTAAGGGCTCACCTTAAAAAAAAAAACGGAACCTAAAAGGCTGACCTGAAAAACGCACCCTGAAACAGACAGATCCTGACGGACTCATTTCATTTAAATTTACCCCAGAGAATTGGAATCTCAAGATCCTGGCACCATAATCTTACTCTTAGAACTACTTTGAGTCCCAACCTATATAACTTTTAGTAAGTTATATTTCTTTCCACTTAATTTCTTGCCACTGAACCTGGATTAACTTCTACAAGGACCAGTTGGACAACAGCAACAAGTGGTGGTAAATATAATTGTTTTATTATTCTAAATAGAGGTGAATTTTGTCTTCTTCGTATAGAATTCCCTGTTTCTGGGAAGTACTATATTGCATTATTGTATATGACGGCTTGTGAGACTGCAGCTTATAACCCGTGATAATGACAATAATGAAAAGGTATTTTTACCTGTAGATGAAGTTTGACATTATTTGCATCTATTAGGAATTTCACTAAACACTCTTAGACATTATTAAATTATTTTTAATTGTCATATTAGTTAAACTAATATAATAGAGTTAGTGATCATTTTATTACCGCCCTGATTATCATTTTTGGTTGTTGAGTGGGATGGAAATTAATTGTGTGTGGTAGACTCATAAAGTAGTAATTCATATTGATAACTTTTGATAATATACCGTATTTGGATATACTGCAATTTGACATGTTTAAGAACTTCGTGTTTTATATTCTGCACTGTGTGACTTATATATAGATGTTATAAATTGTATTCACAATAAATAATATTTTTGATTGATTATCGTTGTGATATATATCTAATTTGAATTATAATTTTCGGCGATCTGAAAGGATTTAGGATCGGAGATAAAATATAGGGTATCTCCCTAAATTAATATTGTGGATGTGGTACTACAATATTTGGTAGCGTCGTTATTTTGCGTGTGTGATAAAATATTGGTTTTACCTATTTTGTCTCATTAATATCCCTAACAGGGCACAATGGCATATCGAGGGTGAAAGGCATATCAGTGACATAGGGGGTATAAGGCATATCAGGGGGGCACAGTGGCATTTAGGAGGGTATAAGGCATATCGGGGGGCACAGTGGCATATCAGGGGACAGAGTGTCATATAGGAAGTATAAGGGATATCAGGGGGCACAGTGGCATCTCTGGCATATAGGAGGTATAAGGCATTTCTGGGGGTGAGATGTGCATAACTGGGGGGCAGGTTGGCAAATAAAAGAAAATATAAACAAGAGGCATTTTTCTCATAGTTTTTATTAAATATGAAAAAATAGTTTACATGAATAATTATTTACTAGTTAAACTTTTCTGGTATTTTGGTAGTTTGAGAAATAATGTGTTTTGGGTTCTTGTACCTTTTAAAATATCGCTTTAAGTCGAATAGAGAAATGCCTTTGTGAAAAAGAGATAAAAGTGTTAATGACATCTTAATGTAAATTCTAAGTTTTTATTTTAAATAAACGAAAAATGTGCATATTTTTTTATCCGAGAAAATAATCGGCCAACTAATCGATTATGAAAATAATCGTTAGTTGCAGCCCTAATTTACTCTACTATTAAAGCATTGCAAGCAATAAGATTAAGGGAATAAATAAGTTTCCTTATTTCTTTCACTAGAAACCCGAATTTTCAAAATGAGTTAGCAGATGCTAGGTTTAAAACTGGGGACCAAAGAGGTTTACATTTGGTGGTGCACCTACTTAGTCCTTTGACTGGAGAGGCCATTCCCTTCTGTTCATTAAAACAAAATGCGATCTGCCTGACAAACATATCTGGATTACCTACAAGTAAAATATTATGCTTCAGAGTTTATAAGAGGTGTGAAATCCTGGGTAATGGACAACCCTGTAGATATAGCCTTTAATCCAGCCTCCCAATCGAGGATTTATATCAAGGGTATATCTATATAAGCTAGTTTTTTTTTATAAGATTCTACTCTTCTGGGTATGCTTTCCACAATATTTTGGAGTTTTTCTGTGGGATTTTTTTTTTATCACTTGAAGTTTATTGGGTTTTCAAAAACAAAGTAAAGAAATACAGGCCATAGTTTATGCAATACACCGCAGAAAACCAAATAACAAATGATGAACACAGCGAAATTAAATTAGAAGCAAGAGTGAACAGACTCGGCTTCATAGCACGTGGCCTATATGAGATAGCAAGTGGCCCAGATGAGGGACGAGAATGAGAAAGAAAGAAGAGAAACAAAAGGAAAAAAAGAAGATGAAACCAGCCAGAAGGCACCAAAAACCTCTACAGAGCACCAGTAGCCTCAAGTGGGCTTGATAGAAGCGACACCAATCGTCCCAGGTCACTTCACTTTACAGTTGACACAATGCAGTCAGACAGGTAACTCCACAGAACAGAACCACAGAGGCGGCGTGCTTTACAGCACTCAACCCAACGTTTGGCATTGTACTTGGTAATGTGATTTTTAAAGCTCGGCATGGAAACCCATTCAATAAAGCTACCACTGCACAGTTTTCATGCTGATGTTAACGCCAGTGGAAGGTTGGAACTCTTCAGCTATGTCAATAAAAGAATACGAAAGATAGAAAATTTATGAATAGATTAAAAGTTAGTTTTTATTTAAATTAACCTCTAGGAATGTGGATAGTTGATTCCTATTCCTCCTTGCTTGGTTTCACTTGGTATGGTTCCTCTGATGAAGCTAACACGAAGGTAACTCTTCAGCTATGGATTCCACAGAATGTTGGTGGCTTCCACACTCTGTGACCTGCACTGTGACATTATGTGGTTTTCTGTTTTGTGGCTCCTTTTGCTGCTTCCACTTTCCTATAATACCACTTACAGTTGACTGCAATATTTGGGCATGGATGAAATTTCATGAAATTACTTATTGCAAAGGAATTCACTGAGCTCTTAAGAAAAACCCTTTTTGTAACAAATGTTTCTAAATGCAGATTGTATGGCTAGGTGCTTGATTATATACACCTGTGGCAGTGGGACATTTCCCATAATATTAGAATTCCCTCCTAATGTTAGAAAAAAGAAGTTTATTGAGGCTCAGGATACAGGACAGGCAGTGGCAGACAGACACATCCAGATTGTACAGGATTAAATTGCCCCCAATATTAGAAGAAAAGAAGAAGAAGAAATGATTCCCCGGAGCAGGGAGAGAGACTGAAGAACTAAAACCCACTACATACATTGCACAGTCCCGTGCCCTGTCTAATTTATGACCAGTATAAAGAATTTGCTATATGTTGTCCAAACATAAAAGGTTTTGCTGTTAGTTTAAGTGTACTACTAAGGCACAACTTAATAGCAAAATGGGGAGGGGGGCGTTGTTAGCCGCTGAGAGATATGGATGCCTGAGGCTAGAGCTCCGCCAGTAACCTAGCTAATTGAACTATAATCCGTGACCATCTCCCGACATGGGACGCAACAAGCGGCAGTCTTCATCCCAATCGTCTTCACTGAGACGGTGCTTCGTCAATGACACTGTCTCTTCGTGCATATTTCCGCACCCCAGTGGTGCTGGATTCCCAGGCGCCTTGTTCCGATGACCAAGGCCCTGATCATCCGCCTGAAACAGCTGACATACCTACCTGCTCGGCTGAGGTGATGCGCTTGTTCTCATCGGCACCGTGGAGGGCGGATTTGAGCACTCTATTATTCGAGTTGAAGCAGATGGTGACCGACGCCATTGCGGGCCTCAAGTCGGATCTGGCTCAGGTGGAAGGGAAGGTGTCCCGACAGGAGGAAGAAATAGCGCAACAATTGCGGAAAACCGCAGACCTAACTGTGATCTCTACGCACCACACGACTTACCTGGCGGAATGCCGTCGGCGGCTGGAGGATCTCAACAACAGAGGCCGCCACCATAACATTCATAAACGGGCCTGCCTGAAGCGGATCCCCAGAGGCCAAAAGATGTCGGAGGCCTGGTGATGCAACTCTTTAATGACCTCCTGGGGCAACCATTGGATACGATCCTACGGCTAGATAGGGCACACAGGGCACTAAGGCCTAGGGGCCCTCCATCATCCCGCCCCCGGGATGTGAAATGCTGCGTGATGGATTACCAGGTCAAGGAGCGAATTATGCGTTGGGCTAGAGAGGTGGGTTCCTGGAGATTTGAGGGTCATGACATCGCCTTTTTTCAGGCTCTATCAAATCTCACCCTCCAAGCCCACAGAGCATTGCGCCCGCTGACTCTGGAGTTACGGCGATGTGGATTACAGTATTTCTGGCGGTATCCCTTTAGCCTCAATGTGCGGTCTGGAGGTGTCACCGTTACACTTCACTACCATCATGAACTGCCTGCTTTCCTGAGAGATCTCTGTCTCCCTGAGCTTCCCGTGGAGGACTGGAGTCTACCTGATTTGCGTAAGAGTGTTGGACCTACTACCCGAGGGCTAGGAGCATCGAGACAAGGTGATGGTTCTGCTGCGGGGCCCTCCAGACGCGGAGTTGGGATTCCGCTGCGGCTGAGGAATGATCGTGTGCTCTGCATGCGGTTATATTCACGCTGGTATATTTCTTCATGTCTGCAGGTACCCGCTACGGGAGTTGGGTTACCTTAGTTCCTTTCTCCCGAAGATCTAGAGCACTACTGGGGACAAGCAGAGTTAATGCTGTAATGCATCGAGGTGGAGACACCATGTGTGGATTGCATTGGGAACTTTACTTGTGATTTGTACACATGGACATATTTTTATATAATTGGTTTTTTTGGGGGGGGGTTGCAGGTGATTTGTGTTATTTTTTGTTTTGGCCGGGTGCTTTGATCAGCGTTTAATTGGTTGAAAATGTTTATTGTTCATAACGCTGATCTTCAGATCATGCCTTTTGCAAGTTTGGGAGTGTAAAATTTTGAAAAACCTTGTCTGGGAGGGGGTGGGGGTTAGATTTGGGGAATGGGGGATGAGGGATTTGGGGGGTGGAGGTTGTTGGGGGGGTCGTATTCTGGGGTTTATGGGGGCTGAGCATTGCGGGAGGAGGAGACGTTTAATTTCTTGCATGGATGCTGCGTTCCTATCGTTTGGACTCCTCGTTTTGGAGTGTTTTGTTGACAAGTTTGTGGTTTTGTTAGTCCGGTCTTTCCCGGATACTATAGTCCCCCTACCGTAGGTGTCATTGTTGCGCTGGTGAGATGTTAAGATTTTTACATACATACTTTAAATTTCCAGCTGACACCCTAGGTATTTGATTTTCCCTTCTCCCCTCCATTTTCCTTGTGTTCCTTTCCTTGCCCTCACTCTCCTGTGTAGTGTTTGGTGCGCCCCCCCTTTTTTTTTTTTCTTTCTCTCTTCTCACTTCTTCGCTTGGAGAATATGGCCTTTCGTCCTGTGGATCTCATGTGGATCTCATGGAT
The DNA here is from genome assembly GCF_027358695.1 of Spea bombifrons. Taxonomy (NCBI): domain Eukaryota; kingdom Metazoa; phylum Chordata; class Amphibia; order Anura; family Pelobatidae; genus Spea; species Spea bombifrons. The sequence continues at coordinate 20,931,954 of NC_071093.1, read as the reverse complement.
CTCATGGATCTATTAACGCTAAGGGTCTTAATGTACCGGAGAAACGTTCTGCCCATTTTAGGGGGTTCCTCTCACCCGGGGTTGATCAATCTGGACTTTCCCTTCACATATTACAGTACGAACCCTCTGTCTAAATCAAAGGGGGTGGCTATACTGATTTCTAAGCATTTTGCTTGGTCGGAAGTTACGTCTTTGTCCGACGAAGAGGGTAGATTTTTCATTAAGGAGAAGATGGCTGGGGTAATGTACACGTTTGCCAACGTCTATGTTCCCAATGTCAGGCAACATGTGTGGCTATCTAAAACTTTGAGAAGATTGTGAGACTTCCAGGAAGGGGTTCTGATTTTTGGAGGCGATCTTAACGTTGCCCTAGATCCCAAGCTAGACTCATCTACTGGCCTGTTTCAAACCCCAGCTTATGTGTTGCGAAAGATACAGGCCATGTTGAGAGAGGCACAGCTTTACACCCCTCAGAGATTTTAGTTTTTTTTATGTTCCTCGTAGGCGATATTCCCTGATTGATTGTTTCTCCCACATTACAATTTGTCCTCCTTGACTGGTGCTCACTATAGCTCTATCACTTGGTCGGATCATGCTCCCCTTATGCTGTCCCTTCGCTCTTCGCTACATAGACCTACGCAACTCACTTGGCGGTTGAATGAGTCCTTACTTTCCGATACGCTGGTTTGTGATTCCATTGGTACTGCCCTTCGGGATTACTTCCACACTAATCTGACACTGGAGGTGCCCCTCCCTACGGTTTGGGAGGCACTCAAATGTGTAATTCGCAGGCAGTTGATCAGATTGGGTTCAGAGAAGAAAAAGGCTAATTCTCGTAAATTGAGTGACCTCTACCTCCAGATAGAGCAGTTGGAGAAGCTCCATAAGGACACGTTGCGAGATGCTGACTTTATCAGGCTGCTCTCCGCAAGGAGCTTGCTTGTATCCTTAATGACCAAGCTCGGAAGCACTGTACTAGACTTAAAGCCCTCTATCATGAGCATGGCAATAAACCAGGGAAGTTTTTGGCTAGGGCTTTGCGAGGGAGAGGGCGGCAGGCCTATATTCCTAAAATTTGTGGGTCCAACAGTGTTTAGTGTCATCTCCCTTCTGATATTGCAGCGACATTTGTTTCTTACTACTCAGACATTTACAACCGTTCCACTACGCAGACGTATCCTGAGGGTGATCCTCAACGTGTATGTTCGTCAGTTGGTTCTTCCTCAATACCTGTCGAAACACTTAACCCGTAAATTAGCCTCTAAGGACTCTGAGTCGTTGGAGTGTCCGGTCTCGCCTGGGGAGCTGGAGACCCTGGGCCCGATGGTTTATCTTTGGTCTATTTTATAAAAAAAAATCGGGATTTTGGGAACTCACCTATATACCGTATTGGCTCGGATATAGGCCGCCCCCGTATATAGGCCGCACCCTAAAAGTTTGGTGCTTTTTTAAAGAAAAAGTTTTTTTCTTTAAAAAACCACCAAAAAAACATGCTGCCACTCCCGCCGAGATATGCTACCACTGTCCTCCCTCTCCGAGATACGCTGCCACTGTCCTCCCTCTCCAAGATACGCTGCCACTGTCCTCCCTCCCCGAGATACGCTGCCACTGTCCTCCCTCCCCGAGATACGCTGCCACTGTCCTCCCTCCCCGAGATACGCTGCCACTGTCCTCCCTCCCCGAGATACGCTGCCACTGTCCTCCTCTGCCCCCCCCTCCCCAACTTACCAGAGCAGACTCCCGGGTGTCTTGCGGGGTCGGCGGGGGACATCTACGCAATACAACTTCCGGTGCCGGCACTGGAAGTTGTATTGCGTAGATGTCCCCCGCCGGCGCCGCAAGACACCCGGGAGTCTGCTCCGGTAAGTTGGGGAGGGGGGGGCAGAGGTAAAACGCATCCGCACGATGCGCTTAGACAACCTCCCGTGCCGGCACCCCCCCCGTGGGAAGTGCTGGCAGGGGAGGCTGTCTGAGCGTATCGGGGAGTAGGATGCAGGTCCCCTGCACCGCTGCGGGGGATCTGTATCCTAACCCCGCTGCCTGCCCGGCGCCCGGGACTGCATGTCCCGGGCGTCGGGCGCTAGACCCCGAATATAGGCCGCACCCCCACTTTAAAGTCTTAAAGTGGGGGAAAAAAGTGCGGCCTATATTCGAGCCAATACGGTAATTTTATCCTGGAGGGGGCTTCTTTCCACCCACATACCGTTGTTGCCGCAAAATCGGTGTTGTGAGGGAGTTATCGACCCATATCACTGTTGAATGTGGACCTCAAGCTGTTCTCCAAGCTTCTGGCTTTGCAGGTGGGCAGGTTCCTACCAGCCTTGATCCATCCAGATCAATCTGGCTTTGTTTTGGGTAGGGAGTGTCAGGATGGGACGATTTGTGCTATTAATCTCATTCATCTTATTAAGCACTCGGGGTCTGGTGCTGTGCTTCTTTTCACAGACACTGAAAAAGCATTTGACCGGCTTGACTGGTCGTTTATGCTCGCAGTGCTCCAGGGGTTGGGCTTTGGTCCCCATATGCTTAAGTGGGTTTCCTCTCTCTATTCTAGGCTTGTTTCCAATAACCAGCGGTACTAGACAGGGTTGTCCCTTGTCCCCTATGATTTTTGTTCTCTCTCTCTCTGGAACCCTTCTTAGAAACTGTTCACCATAAAACGGTTTCATTTGCAGACGACATGCTATTGGCCCTTACGAACCCCTGAGTTTCCTTACCAGTGCTTATGGATGAATTTCATTATTATGGTTTACTGTTGAATTTGAAGATCAATTTCTCCAAATCCGAAATGTTAAATATTTCTCTCCCCCGGGTTGAGCTGGACTCCCTGGCCTCTGCGTTCCTATTTCGATGGTGTTCTCAGAAGATGCGGCACTTGGGCATATGGATAACGGATGATGTTTCCCTTCTGTATGGTTTTAACTTCCCTTCTTGGGGCGATAAGGAGAGATATTTTGGCATGGGGCCCCCTATATGTTTCATGGGTCAGGAGAGTCAACGCTCTTAAAATGAATATGCTTCCTCTGGTATTATATTTGTTTCAGGCCTTACCTATCAAGTTACCACGCGTCTTTTTTTCTTCGATTAAAGCACTGTTTATCTTGTTTATTTGGGCAAGGAGACCTCCGCACTTGGGGATATCTCTGTTACAAAAGCCAAAGGCGGTGGGAGGTTTAGGTTTGCCGTGTCGCCATACCTATGATCTTGCGTGTCATTTACTGAGGACAGTGGAATGAAGTTACCGTCCATCTCATAAATTGAGGATTGAACTGGAGATTGAACTGTAAAACCCATTTACAGCTTCTGTTCCTAAGCGTGTTCTCACGTGGTTGGAACCAGGTGCGGCTTGACAGGCGGACGGTGGTAACTCTTTTGTGTTGGCCACCCTTACGACTTTGCATGTTGCACACCATAAACAAAACCTGACGACATATCCCTCGCCCCCTTGACTCCTGTTCGACACAATACAGACTTTCCCCTGGGCATGCATGGTGGGATTTTCTTGTTGAAGGAGCCTGGGGAATTCCTGCCGTTGAGCTCTTATATGCACGAGCCACTGATCCGTTCTTTTTCTGATCTGTTTAGAGGGGCGGTCCCCTCTGCCTTACATTCCCTCAAATACCTACAACTGCAGAATTTTATTAATTTGATCCCACAAAAACAAAATCTCCTGCGAAGGCTTACTCCGTTTGAATTGCTGCATAGGGGAATGCCATGCCGCCTCATGGGATTTCTCTCTTATATGGGATTTTCAATCAGGGGGCGGATGACCCCTTGCCCACTTTTCTGTGGGAACAAGCCTTGGGAATCTTGTTGTCGGAGTCTGAATGGTAAAAGATCTTTCGATTAACACATGCATGCTCCATGAATACTATGGAGTTTTCTTATAAACTTCTCACAATGTGGTATCATACGCCATCACGTTTGCATGCCATGTTTCCTGACCACCCTGATGTGTGTTGGCGTTGTGGAAATCCGGCGGGATCAGGCCTACAAATTTGGTGGGATTGTCCCCTTGTTGTTCCGTTTTGGAGGGAGATTCATGATATTATTTGTCTTTTCACTGACTCACCGCTTCCGTTTCAACCAGTTACCTACTTGTTGGACCATACTCCTAACACTATTGCTTCATATAAAAAATCGATAGTGCGGCACTTACTTAACGAAGCTAAGGCCTTGATCCCCCTGCACTGGAACAAGGTCTCACCACGCTCCCTTCGGGAGTGGATCTCGAGGGTAGAGTGAATAGTGTACCCATGTAAACTATATATTGTTTTTTCAAGGAGAGATAGCGCTTTCTTTTGATACCATAGTTGGATGATTAGCTGAAAATTTAGAATTAGAAATTTAGTAAAAACTAGCAAAAATTTTTTTTTACATTTTCCCTCTGAATCCTCACAAAATTAGGTAAAGTGACAGAAAATTCCATTCAAATTTATCAATTCAGGTGTTCTGATTTCAGAAATACCTAATTTATATAGAATTTTCATACTTTCCCAGCACGTATAGGAAACATACTATAAGGTGTACATTACTTTATACAAAGCCGTTAATTTTTACATTAGGTATGATGGGACTGCAACTCTAATTTTAAACAAATAAAACAAAAACACCCACAAAGGTATATATTTCTGTAAAGCAGACAATCCAGGCTATCCTATCAGGGGTATTTGGGCATTCTACATGCAGGTATTTGGCCACCAATCATTGTCAAAGGTGGCCACAGAAGTTAGTTCCTGCACTTTTTTCACCAATGCGTCTTAGTATTTTGTAGTATTCTTAGGATTTTTTGTACAGGGTATGTGTTACAGCAGATAAATCTATCCTAAATTGTTCAGCTGCCTCTCCTGATTACGGAAATACCCCACATGCCTAGTTTTTTGTGGTTTTCTGGACATTATAGGGCACAAACGGGACCATGCGCGTTATAGATTCCAAACATGAAATTTTCACATTTTGCTTTAGTAGACCTATGTTTCATTTGGGCCTATTTAGCACCCCCCTAATTATAAATACCCCCATAAAAGTATATATTTCTGGAAAGCAGACAACCCAGAGTATCTCATCAAGAGCTTTTGGACAATTTTCATGCAACCATTTGGCCGCCAATCACTGCCAAAGTCAGCCATTGCTCTAATTTCCTGCACATTTTTCCCCAACACTTCTGTGTTGGTGAGGATTTTTGGCACAGGGTATGTGTTACAGCAGAGAAATCCAGCCTAAAGTGTTCAGCCGCCTCTCCTGATTATGGAAATACCCAACACGCATAGGTTGTTTATGCATATGGTTATTTATGTTTTTTTTTTAATTTGCAGGGAAAAAACTTATGGAATTGTGCCAATTGAAAATACCCCCCTTATCCCCTTGTGGCTCACCCTAACACACACAAAAAAAAGAAGTATAACGGAAATTGAATAATCTACCTTGGTGTGGTAGATCATGAAGCACTCATCGATGCAGAGTCCTGGCAAAGAGGGGCAGGAAGGGCAGTGGTACCTGGAGTCCTTCCTAATACCCTTTTTGTAACAGACTCTGCATCTTTTCTGAGGCTTCTGTTTGGCGCCAGTGGGGGGTATTGTACAAGGAAAATGCCTGCCGGTAAGACGCAGGACATTCTCATCCTGCACGTTGGGGATTGACTCCTCAAAGAGGATATCCCTCAGGATTTTGAGCTGGAACTCTAGGAAGGTGTAGATCTTCCCAGTGGCACATTTCTTGTACAACACATTTGTGTTGTACATGGCAACCTGGGTGAGCTAAATGGCCACCTATTTATACCAGGTCTTGGTCTTACGCAGCACCAGGTACGGCTGCAGACGTTGGTCAGAAAGATCTACACCCCCCATGTTCCTGTTGTAGTTGGTGATGCACTGAGGCTTGAGCACCTGTGTATCACCTTCCCCACGTACACTGACAGGTACCACCTTCTCGTTGTGTATAGTGGAGAGGATATACACATCCTCCCTGTAGTGTACCTGAGGGCCAACAGCTCCTGACTGTGCAGAGCACTGGTAGTGCCGTGCTTCTGCTTTGGGTACGTTAGGTTTTTAGGATAACCTTTGCAGGTTGGCCTAACAGTGCCACATGCTGGGGTCTGCTCTAAAAATAAAAAATGAAACAAATCTGGGCTGCTATAAAAGTTATCCACCCAGAGGTGGTAGCCCTTATTCAAATAGTGTGGGACCTGCTGTCCCCCTATCTTCCCACTAGTACCCACAGATTGTGGGCAGCCAGGTGGATCAAGGTGACGGTCCTTCCCTTCGTAGATTCTGAAGGAAACAGTATATCCCGTCCCACTCTCGCAAACTTTTATATAACTTTACACCGTACCTTGAGCGCTTGGACGGGATATACTGTTTGAAGTTTAGTCTACCCTTGAATAGGACCAGGGACTCGTCTATAGCAACATTTTTATCGGGGGGTATAAATTTCAGGGAATTTACTGGAAAAAATAATTAATAATGGGCCTCAATTTATATAAACGGTCAAATTGGGGGTGCTCTCTAGGGGGGCATTGGGAATTGTCACTAAAATGTAAACATTTTAGGAGCTCACCCATTTAGTGTACATGGTATATATTGTTTTTTTTTCAGGACAAGATGGGCTTTCTTCAGATACCATTATTATCGTCTTATTTACCATGAAAAAAAAATAACATGGTGAAATCTTGGAAAAAAACCCCACCTTTTATGACTTCTCGTTGAAAAGTCTTTTACTCACTTACAAAAAAAAAAACTAGCTAGTGTCACGTACCTGGCTGCCGGTTCCTCCGGGTCCTCGGATCTGCAGCTGCCACGGAGAAGGGGGAGACCCCCCGCCTTGCCGCAGCAGCCTCAACCTCCGCGGAAGAGAGGGAGACCTCCCGCCTCGGGTCGGCAGCTGCAACCGCCGCGGAAGAGAGGGAGACCTCCCGCCTCGGGTCGGCAGCTGCAACCACTGCGGAAGAGAGGGAGACCTCCCGCCTTGGGTCAGCAGCTGCAGCCGCCGCGGTGAAGGGGGAGACCCCCCGCCTCGGCACAGCAGCCTCAGCTGCCGCGGAGAAGAGGGAGACCTCCCGCCTCCGCGAGACAGCTTCCGCCGCCGCGAGGACGAGGAAGACCCCGCAACTCCACACGGCAGCTGCCACCCACCGGAGCCAGAATTTTACGTTCTCGCCAATCCCAAGATGGCCGCGGACCGGAAGTGACGTAACGGCACTTTGAAATTTGGCGGGAGAACGTTAATTGGTGCCTAGACTTCCTTTGCCTATTTAAGAGCCTCAGAAACCTTCCAGCCTTGCCTTCTGATGGTCGTACCTATCTTGTATAGTGTCTACTCCTCAGTAAGCGTTCCCGTGTGATTTCCTGTTACCGACTCGGCTTGTTCCTGTTCCTGTTTTCCTGGCGTTTGACTCTGGCTTCCCTCACGACGATTCTGACTTCTGGCTTCCTGACCTCGGCTTACCCTGCTACGATCCTGACTTCAGGCTTCCTGACCTTGGCTTGCTCATCGGCTATTCTGTACTGGACTCTTGTGATTTGTCTTTTGGACTTGCACACGCTGTTCTACCTGATTACAGGTCCTATTATACGCTGTGCGTGACAGCTAGGTCTTGGAATTGAGAGAGATGATGTAGCACGCAGCACGCTCTACGAGCTGCGTAATATTTTGGCGACTGGTGCCGATTCTGGACCCCGATGCGATTGAGGCGTCGAGCCTATGCCGAGCTCCCGCGGGAGTAGGATGCAGTAGCGGGGACGGCGGAAAAGCCGCTCTGAAGAACAGGCGATGGGCGACGGACGTGCCACGCTACACTACACCGAGCGGCACTACATCAAGCGAGGAGCATCTCACCGGTATATTATACTGAGCCGCACCAGTTGCAGTGCGTTATGCTGCGTGCTCCACCGGGCTACGTTACGCCGCATTGAGCTACGCCATGCGGTATTGATCTGCGCCACACCACGCCACACGGAGCTACGTTGAGTAGCGTTATACACATGCCGTTCCACGTTACACCGAGCTATGCAATGGTAAAATCCTTTCAAGAGAAAACTTAATTAATGATATGATGATTTCAACAATGCTTAACCAGAGACTGTTTCATCAAAATATTACCCTCTCCACTCAATCTGATCGAATCTTTTTCTCCAAAGATAAGTAACAACTTTATATATAAAATTATTGTGTACGGAGAACTGAAGAGAAAACACATTTTATCATCTTGAACACGACCCTATAGGAAAAAAGTTTTACCAGTAAATGTTAATTCATGTAAACTATTTTTTTTAATAAAAGCTATGCTTGAGAAAAATATTTGGGTTTTATTTCCTTCTATTAATAATGCATCCCCAGTTATGCACATCTGCCCCAGAAATGCCTTATACCCCCTATATGCCACTGTGCCCCATGATATGCCTTTTAACCCTCTAAATGCCACAGTGGGGGGGAACTCGGATCTCTGACAGCCGGGGAAGGTCTGCGCGATGGACACAGACAACCCCCGCTGCTAGCCACACCTCCTTCCTGCTGCAGCGCAAGTTGTCTACGGGGGGGGGGCAGGAGGATCCAGGTCCCCTGCAGCTGCGGGGGATCTGGATCTTAGGTGTCTCATAGTCAGACCTATTTGAGATCTGATTATAAGATGACCCCGATTATAAGACGAGGGGTATTTTTCAGAGCATTTGCTCTGAAAAAAAACCTCGTTTTATAATCGAGCAAATACGGTAATATCTGCCGTCCATATTGCTATGGTAACTACATAACACCTGTGTGAAGATATAACAATTTAACTAAACCTTTAATTACAACTACAGATCCTAAGACGTATCTTGCACATTTATTTTCTTGAACTTGACTTATCTCCTACTGTTGCAAATAATACACCATAAACTTTCTGTAAGAGGAACAAATCTCAAGATATATAATTTAAAAGAAGAGCTACTCTAGTTTATCAAGATGGTGCCTAAGAAAGATAGAGAGAGTGAAAAAGAGAGAGATAAGGAAAAAAGGCTAAACGTCGATAAGTCTAAAATTTTGACTAACTATTACTCTCCAAAATCTTCGAATAATCCTTCCAAATTGCTGCAAGCACCTGCTTCAGATCTATTAAATAATTCCTCAACTGGAGTTCTCACAATCTGAGTTACCTCAGCATACTAGAATTCTAAACATAAATGAGTTATATTCTAAACTCAGTACAGAGATGAAACACAGATGCTCTGAAACAAGGAATGGATGATATTTCAAATAAACTTTCATCTCAACCTACCCTAATGCAGGGATTACAATCGGAAATTGAGGCCCTTAAAAAGGAGAATAAGGACCTTAGATTAACCCCTTCAGGTCCGGGACGTACCTGGTACTTCCTGGTCACAGGTCACCGGTAGACCGGGACGTACCAGGTATGTCTTCCTCAAAAACTGCCCCCCACATCGCCACAATCGTGATGATCGGGGGGGCGCTGCTGCTGCTGTCTGCCCAGGAGTCTGGGCAGAGCAGCACAGCCTCTCTAAGCCCGCCCCCAAGCCTACGATCACTCCCACGGAGTGATTCTCTAGGCTGAAACCTACACAGGCAGCTTCAGGGAAGGGGGTGGTGTGTTGAATAGGTCCCCACACTTGTGCTGCCTGATCGCTCCATGAGAGCGTCAGTGCAGTGCAGCGTTCGCGGCATTGAAGGGGTTAATTCCCGTTTTTTATGGGGCTCTGCTGCTGGTGGTCTGCCTGGAAGCCCAGGCAGACCAGCAACAGCAAAAACGAGTCCCCACAAGTCCTTTGATCAGTCCTGTAGGACTGATCAAAAAGACTCCTCCCTGCAATCTCCAGTCTATGGGAGATTGTGTCCCAGCTGCCAGAGGCAGCTTCAGGGACAGGGAGACAGGGTTCTTTGGTCTCCACATGAGTGTGGAGACCAGCCCCCACCCCCTCCCTTGTTCAATTAACCCCTACCCCCTCTTGCTCAATTAACCCCTTCAATGCTCCGATTGTGTATGACCCCCATCGCAGCATTGCAGGGGTTAATACTAGTCCCCACAAGCTTGTGGGGACTAAATATCAGTCAATGCTGTGCTTCAATGGAGCATCAGCATTGAAAGAGTTAAAAAAAATGTAAAAAAATGTAAAAAAAAATATATAAATAAAATTAAAAAATGAAAAAAAATAATTTAAAAAAATTACAGCACTGACCTGAAAGTCCAGGGTGCTTCCAGGTCAAATGCTGGGCTGATGATCATCAGATCACTCCTGGCCAATAAGAGTGATCGGATCATTGTGGCAGCACATGGATGACCCTGCCCTACAAAGAGAGAGGGGTCATCTAGGGTAATTATGAAAAAACATAAATCATTAATAATAATAAAAAAAAACCAACAAAATTATTACCTGATCACTTGTCGGTGACATTTTAAGTCGCTGATTATTGATCGGTCTCCCTGATTGATGTCAGCGGCCTAAACCTGTCACTTACAAGTAATCTGATAAAAAAAAAAAAAATATTTAAAAAAGTTTAAAAATTGAAATGCGCATGTTCCAGTTTTGCCCTCAAAAATAGCTTCCTCAAAAAATGCATGAACCATGCATGTGAGGCCTTGTTGGAATCATGGGATGTTGGTGAACAAAATGTGGCATTTTCTTCCACTGTGGCACATATGCTGTGCAAGAAATAAATTGCAACATTGAAATGTATGCGTTAAAAACGCAATAAAATAAATTTTCCGTGAAATTTTGGCAGACATCAATGAAGAAATGGCTGCCTGAAAATTGTCAAAATTACCCTAGTTGAACACCTTGACTTTTGACTGCTGCTCATAAATATATACTTTTATGGGGTAATTTACAGTGGGGGGGTTCCAAAATCTCCCAAATGGGATATGGGCCCAGTAAACCAATTTCTGAAAATTCCAAATTTCAAAACTAAAATGCGCATGTTCCAGTTTTGCCCTCATAGCTTCCTCAAAAAAAGCTATGAGGGCGAACCATGCATGTGAGGCCTTGTTGGAACCGGGGGATGTTGGTGAACACAATTTGGTGTTTTTTTTTCAGTTGCACATATTCTATACAAAATATAATATAAAATCTAAAGCAACATTGCAACATATGCAAAAAAAACATATTCGCTGGTAACTGTGCTGGTAACTGTGCCGGTAACTGTTACAGCTCCCTCATCGGAGCTATCGGGTAGCCCAGCAGGGTCTAGACAGAACCTGCAGGGGATACCCTGCACTCCTGAGTAGGGAAAGCCTGATCGCGCGATCGGGCATTTCCAACCTCATCGGAGTTGGAGACCCTGCAGGGATACCCTGTCCTCCTGTGAACTTCCAGGTCACGTCAGTAGCAACGTGACCTGGACGGGAAAGCCTGATCGCGCGATCGGGCATTTCCAGCTGTAACAGTTTACCGGCATTAGTGCCGGAAACTGTTACAGCTCCCTCTAGACAGACCCTGCTGGGCTACCCGATCCTCCCATGAACTTTCAAGTCACGTCAGTAGTGACGTGACCTGGAAGGGAAAGCCCGATCGCGCGATCGAGCATTTCTATCTGTAACAGCCTTCTGGCTTCGCGCCGGAAGCTGTTACAGGAGATCGGGCAGCAGAAAGCCAGCGACGCTGGCTTCTGCTGCCAGGGGGGGGGGAGTCCAGGCTGTCAAACGACAGCCTGGTCTCCCGTGCAGCGGGAGGGATGTGTCCCTGACGCTGCGCGAAGGGCTAGACGTACCGGTACGTCCATAGGGGTTTCTTAGTGGGCGTTTTTTGGACGTCCCGGTACGTCTATAGGGGATTGAAGGGGTTAAAATACATATCACATATTTCCCATATTTTATATAGATTATAGCTAGAGCTGAATTGGTGCACTCACATTTGATACCTTTATTTTTAATTTTTTTTTTTTTTTTTTTTTTTACATGCAAACCGGGGTTCAGATCGGCACCTACGCACGAATCAGCCCTTTATAATGACGGGGCAAAAAAATACATGAACTATTTGCATGTATTAATTGTAAGAATGGATGTTTTTTTGAATGTGTATATAAGATTAGATGGCAAAAAAGGCTGATGGGGATTATTTAAGTAACTTAAATAACACTTAGACTGATGTCTATTAAATGCCAAGGTTGAAATTCTCCGCACAAAGGAGGTTTTTTATATGACACGTTGATTCGAGAAAATATTGATATTTGTTTTTCACAAGAAACACATTGGATAAAAGGATCGACATCTCAATGGAATTTAGATTATAAAAGAAAAGGAGAAGTTGCAATTTTTATAAGTGACAAAATTAAATTTGAAAAAAATACATTGAGCGCGATCTAGAGGGTAGATATGGGATCCTTTTATCCAAAGTGAATGATGTGACCTATACTTTTGTTCATATATTTGCTCCAGATACATCGATGGTGAAATATATAGAAAAGATACTCGATAGAACTTATGAAATAGTAAAAGGTTTTCTGGTGATAGGGGGCGATATGAACTGCATTCTAGATGTTTAGTTGGATAAAAGCATGAAGCATGGGCATTACCCCGATGCAAAAATGAAATCTCTGGCCAAATCCTTTTCGATATGTCTTGCATGGAATAATTTGTATGATATGTGGAGAACGAACAACCCTTTTGTGAAGGATTTTACATTCTACTCCTCTGTACATCAATCCTATTCAAGAATTCAAGACCTTTTTGTCAGACAGTAAAACAATAGAAATTTGTAATTTTGCTTCTATAGGAGCTCGGACATGGAATCAAAAATAAGGCAGAATTTAAATCCAGATCCAAATGGAGACTTAACGAATCATTATTATTATCTTCGTTATTTCAAGAAAAACATTAATTTGGCCAAAGATTTCATAGAAACTAATGATAATGGAGAAGTTTCTGACACAACTTTGTGGTGTGCTTTTAAATGCACTATGCGTGGCTTTATTATAAAACAAGGAGCGGACATTAAGAAAGCTAAAGGAATGATTCTTTCAGATTGCTACATTAAATTGGCACAACTGGAATCGATCAATAAATTAAATCCATCAATTTCGATCTCTAGAAAGATAAATGCAATTCAACTTGAAATTAAAAATAAGTTAATTGAGAAGACTAATAGAAATTTATTAAGGCTAAAATAAGACTGGTATTATAACAGTAACAGAGCCAGCAAACTATTAACAAATAAAATCAAAAGCCGAACCTATAAAAATAGAATTAATAAAATTATCTTAACCCCTTAAGGACCGGGCTCATTTTTCGTTTTGTACCCTGTGGGGCCGAGGCTGTTTTGACACTTTTGTGGTGCTTGTGTTCAGCTGTAATTTTCTCCTCACCCATTTAGTGTACCCATATAAGTTATATATTGTTTTTTTCAGGACAAGATGGGCTTTCTTCAGATACCATTATTTTGATCGTATCATCTTATTAACTATAAAAAGAATAAAAAAAACATGGTGAAAAATTGAAAAAAAAACACATTTTATATTTGAAAAATCTTTTACTCACCTAAAAAAAATCATGTAAAAAAACTAGCTAAATAGATTCTACTACTTGTCCTGAGTTTAGAAATACCCAATGTTTTTATGTTTTTATGTTTTTTTGCAGTTTTTTTGTAAGTACAAGCAGTGTTTTATGATTTCCAAATCTTTTTTAACAAATCTGGTCAGTCTGCCTCCATCTCCTCTTTGGAACATCTTTGAAGCCGGTTAACTCAATTTAACCCATTCAAACCATATATTTTCGAAAACTAGACACCCCAGGGTATTCCAAATGCTGTTATTTTAACCCTTTCCATGCACCAATTATACAATTATACAACTACACTTTGTCAAACTTTGTAATAGTATTTTTTTATTTTTTTTTCCACACAAATTGTACTTTAGTTATAGATATACAGGTCCTGGTATATGCCACTGTCTAACAACAATCCAATGTGTGTTCAGGAACATCTCCTGAGTGCAGTGATTGAGATTTAAAATGCCCACATGTATGGGCTTGTCAGATTGTTTGGCTGGTAAAAGGCTACTTGTGGGGCATGCGTAATTCGGGTGGTCATTTGGTCATTCTGCCTCCATCTCCTCTTTGGAATATCTTTGAAGCCGGTTAACTCAATTTAACTCCGTCAAACCATATATTTTTGAAAACTAGACACTCCAGGGTATTCCAAATGCTGTTATTTTAACCCTTTCCATGCACCAATTATACAACTACACTTTGTCAAACTTTGTAATAGTAATTTTTTTTAATTTTTTTTTCACACAAATTGTACTTTAGTTATAGATATACAGGTTCTGGTATATGTCACTGTCAAACAACACCCCAATGTGTGTTCAGGAACATCTCCTGAGTGCAGTGATTGAGATTTAAAATGCCACATTTGGGAAGTGCGCTTTTTTTCTCCATTTTGGAAAGTCTGTACCTATGCCCTATCTTTGAGCTCGGCCACTCCAATTTACCCCATCAGCCATTTTTTTTTATATGAGACACCATTTGGGTATTTGAAGTACTTTTATTTTAACTCTTTGTTGAGATTTTTGAGAAATTTTAGCACTTGCTCAAAATAATAAACTTTATTTTTTTATTTTATTTTTTTTAATAATTTTTTTTATATTTTTTTACACATTTTGCTGGTACTGGATGGTTCATCTAGTGACATCACTGCATAATTATTTTTTTCCATTTTTTGAATATTTTACTAATCACATTGTGATTAGAAAGCTGGGCTCCATTGACTTGCATGGTTGAATGCAGTACCTGTATTCAACCTGCAAGTGGAGCCAGAGTTCTCTAGAGGGTCTGGAGACCATCTAGCGAACTTTCAAAACTTAATTGTTTTTTTTTACAGGGCGGCCGCCATCTTGCGGATGGCGAAGAACACCGGCAGCTGCGGCTGTGACCGCTCTCCGGAGCGGTCACAGCCCATCCAGAGGTAAGTGTTTGGTGTCGCTGGATGCCTCCTGATCGAGGCATTCCAGCGACACCATTTAAGTTTAGGAGGCGATCATTGATCGCCTCCTAAACGCTTTTAAAACGGGCGTCCGCCGCCATACAATGTATGGCGGCTGTTGACGCCCCGGGGAGGGGCCAGACATGGCCCCCGATGCTGATCACGGCCTTGCTGAATGCCTCGACATCGTTGATCACTTTCTAAGCTTATTTAATTTTTTGACGGTTCAGGACCGTCAAAGGTCATTTAGTGAACGTTATGTCATGACGGTCCTGAACCAGCAAAGGTCATTAAGGGGTTAAATCATAAATCCTACTTAACCCCAAAACAAATTGAGGAGGCTTTCAGACTGTACTATAATTCATTATATAATTTACCAGATTTAACTAAAGACAAAAATGAGAGATTAGATCTTTTCTCAATAGACTGAATCTCCCTAAACTTTCTACAACAAAATTGGATATTCTAAGTGCCCCAATTCAGCTCCTTGAAATAAATAACACTATTTGTAATTTAAAGAAATCTAAAGCTCCTGGGCCAGACTGTTTTTCGGCTCTTTTTTTACCAATTGTTAAACTTGATTATTTCTCCACTTATGCTGAAAATGTTTACAGAGATTCCACTTTAAAAAAGTTTCCCACCAGAAATGCTTCAAGCTTCGATAACTCCTATTCGTAAATCAGGGAAGGATCTAAGTAAGGTGACAAATTATCGTCCCATCTCCTTGATAAATTTGGACATTAAAATCTTTTCAAAAATTCTAGCCGAAAGATTAAAAAGGGTAATGCGGGACCTAATTCAATAAAATTAACTATAGTTGTACAGTTTTTCTAATCCACCCCACTCAGTAAATTTTCTGCACTACACTCTTGGCACTTGGAGTATGGTAGATGAGCCTCAATCTCACCTTCAACAGTGTTACTCTCACTGACTGTTGCACACTCCTAGCACCCATCTGTCTATGGCTGCTACTGAGGAATTATATGGAGCCCTATCGAATTAATGACTAAACGTAACTGTGACAGAATGACCTGTCATACAGGGCCCCAAGGTACTCAAAGATGGCTCCTGCCTGGCTGCCAAACAGGCAGGAACTCCATTGTGTAACCTTATCCCATTAACAGCATTGCTGCCAGGGGGAGATTCAGTAGCAAAAGGGGATTAAAGGTTGGGTTGTCTATATGTACCTGTTTATCAATGTTGATTTATGTTAATGAAGTTCTGTGGCTATATGAGTCTATGTTTTACAACAATAAACTGTTCATTCCTGCGGTACTCAATTCAAGGTAGTTGTGTCTACTTATTGGGTACACATAGCAGGGTTCCAAGGTGTGCATGCCGGCTGGTGCTGGTAGTTATTCCAGGGACAACTGGGTGATCTCTGGGAGTTACTACAGCTCTCTTGGTGAACCCGTTACAGTAACTAAATCCCAAGCAACTTGTATATCAATACCAAATGAGGAACGTGCATTAATTGAACAAAAATTTCCATTTATGTGGTCAAAAAATAAGATTACTTGGGCATTCAAATCCCATTGGATAGAACTAATATTATGGAGTTGAATACCCATAATTTACATAGAGAGACAATAGCTAACCTGGGAAGATGGATAAATCTCCCGATTTCTTGGATCGTCAGAATTACCGTATTTGCTTGATTATAAGACGACCCCGATTTTAAGACAACCCCCCAAAATCTGAATATTAATTTAGGAAAAAAAGAAAAAGCCTGAATATAAGACGACCATATAGGAAAAAAGTTTTACCAGTAAATGTTAATTCATGTAAACTATGTATTTTAATAAAAGCTATGATTGAGAAAAATATTTTGTTTTTAATTCCTTTTATTTTCCAACCTGCCCCCCCATGCCTTAAAACCCCTATATACCACTGTGCCCCATGATATGCCTTTTAACCCTCTAAGCGCCACTGTGCCCCATGATATGCCTTTTGACCCCCTATGTGCCACTCTGCCTCCAGAAATGCCTTATACCCCTATATGCCACTCTGGCATTTAGGGGGTTAGAAGGCATATTATGGGGCAGAGTGGCATATAGGGAGGTATAAGGCATTTCAGGAGGCAGAGTGGCATTAAGGGGGTTAAAAGGCATATCATAGAGCACTCTACCTACAGAAATGCCTTATGTCCCCCATTTAACCCCCCCAAAACAAAAACTTACCGGTGCTTCTGACTCCCTGGGGGGGGGAGACAGGAGGATCCAAGTCTCCTGCAGCGTTGCGGGGGATCTGGATCTTAGTCTCATAGTCAGACCTATTTGAGGTCTGATTATAAGACGACCCCGATTATAAAACGAGGGCTATTTTTCTGAAAAAAATCTTGTCTTATAATCGAGCAAATATGGTAATACAATAAAGGCCTACCTACTCCCCAGATGGCTTTATCCCAAGGAAATTACATAAAGAAAGTATAAGAAATCTACAAAAACATTTTTTGAATTTATGTGGCGTGGTAAAAAACCCAGGGTTAGTAGGAAAATTTAATTCAGGAATTTGAATTTACTGGAAAGGAATTATATAATTACTTGAGAGTTAAAAATTATATACAAAAAGCACTTTACCAAGGCCAAACAGACTCCAAATTGGATAAACTAGTGGGTAATTTATTTAATACTGAACCTAAAGTCAAGATTTTAAAATGATGTACAAAAACCTACATCATAAATCATCACTAAAATCTTGGGATAATTGGGAACAAGAATTAAAGATACAACTGGATGAAAGTAAACAGAGAGATAATTGGATAGAACCAATGGAATATTATTAGGAAATATATTGATAATCTATAATCTGCAGGGACAGCGGGTAGACCCTAATCCTCAACTTGATTTTCTGCATCAAAGATTAAGAAAAATTCTCAGGGAATGATACTACATATCCTATTAGCTACAAAGCTGATACTAGCCAGGGATTGGGGGACACAATTACCTGGTTGCAAATTAGGAACCAAGTAAACTGTCAGGACTCGGGTGATCAGGTTGGGTAGGAGCCCATGCGCAGATATTTGGGCCGACTGGAATTGTACATCTATTTAGTCTACCCCCTAAGAGTGCTAGGAAGTCTGATTGAATCGTAGAAACACCATGCTTCGTTTGTTTTTATTTTTATTTTTTTTGTCATAAGCATCAAGTAAAATTTGTGTGAGAAGTTATATAACTGCTCCATATTACACAAGTCTATTGTCTTGTTTTGTAAAAAAAGCCCATGCGCAGGAGATACTTGGGGTTCAGTATGTAACCCACGGTGCATGATTATGCAAACAAAGATACCACAAACAGAAATCCAGGTAAAGCAGTGTATATTATGTATATAACCAGGACCAGCAAATAAGGGTAATATAGTCTAAGCAAGTAACCGAACATATGGCGAAATAAATACCAGTAATAAGTCTTTTGGCAGGGAGCCCGCTTGGAAGGGCACGACAGACAGAGAGTCCGCTTGGAAGGGCACGACAGACAGAGAGTCCGCTTGGAAGGGCACAAAAGGCACACAGACCACTTGGAAGGGTACAAAAGGCACAAAAGCAGGGAGTCCACTTGGAAGGACACAATAGCAGGGAGTCCACTTGGAAGGACACAATAGCGGGGAGTCCACTTGGAAGGACACAATAGCAGGGAGTCCTCGTGGAAGGACACAATAGCAGGGAGTCCACTTGGGAGGACACAATAGCAGGGAGTCCACTTGGGAGGACACAATAGCAGGGAGTCCACTTGGGAGGACACAATAGCAGGGAGTCCACTTGGAAGGACACAATAGCAGGGAGTCCACTTGGAAGGACACAATAGCAGGGAGTCCACTTGGAAGGACACAATAGCAGGGAGTCCACTTGGAAGGACACAATAGCAGGGAGTCCACTTGGAAGGACACAATAGCAGGGAGTCCACTTGGAAGGACACAATAGCAGGGAGTCCACTTGGAAGGACACAATAGCAGGGAGTCCACTTGGAAGGCCACTTGGCAACACACATTTTATCCATTCGTATATATATATATATATACCGTATTTGCTCGATTATAAGACGACCCCGATTATAAGACGACCCCCCAAAATCAAAATATTAATTTAGGATAAAAACAAAAAGCCTGAATATAAGACGACCCTATAGGAAAAAAAGTTTTACCAGTAAATATTAATTCATGTAAATATATTTTTTAAATTTCCTTTTATTTGCCAACCTGCCCCCCCCAGTTATGCCACTCTGCCCCCAGAAATGCTTTATACCCCCCCTATTTGCCACTCTGCCCCATGATATGCCTTATACCCCTATATGCCACTCTGGCATATAGGGGGTTAAAAGGCATATCATGGGGCTGAGTGGCATATAGGGGGTTAAAATGCATTTCTGGAGGTATATATGCATATCATGGGGCTGAGGTGGAGGTCCAGAAATGCATTTTAACCCCCTATATGCCACTCAGCCCCATGATATGCCTTTTAACCCAGCATGTACTGGCTGCCTTGGCTTGATAGGAGTGTGATTGCTGCTAACAGCAATCACACTCCTATCAAGCCAAGGCAGCCAGTACATGCTGGAACCTGGGGATGATAGTAGTGGGATTACAGCCTCCCTATGCCATGCTACAACCCCCACCCCCCTTACACATCCATGCTATCACACACAAACACACATTCACAAACATTTAAATACTCATTCATTCCATTAATCACACATACTTCACACATTAATCACACATACTTACCCAAAAACCCTCCCCCACCCCCTTACCTGAACTGCAGATCTCTCACTCGAAGACTTCTGCAGGGGACCGGCTGTACCAGCAACTTCTCTGGCCCCGCCCCCAGAGGAGGGAGGGGGAGATAGAGTTCTGTGAGGAAGCTACAAGCTTCCTGTCCTCCTGCTTCTAACGGAAGAGACGCTGCTCGCGACCGGTAAGCAGCATGGCCCCAGCCATTTTTTTGGGGTCTGATTAGAAGACGACCCCGATTATAAGACGAGGGGTATTTTTCAGAGCATTTGCTCTGGAAAAAACCTCGTCTTATAATCGAGCAAATACGGTATATTGTTGGATTTATTATTGAATTTTAATGGTTTCTGTTAGTATTTCCCTTTTTGCCCTTTTCCAAAATGTCTGCCGGATTATAATGTGTAATGCCTTTACAATGTGTGATGCCTGTATTGGACCAACTGGAGGGGACACTTTAAAGGTTACACCAGGACCCAGCAGAAACCGGAGGTTGCGCCGGAAGTGACGTGCCATGCCGGAAGTGACACACCGGAAACCGGAAGTCTGTGGAATTGGCGCCAAAACAATTGTTAGGCACATTTTAAATATGTAACCAGAGGATAAGGACAATACACTTGAAAAAGACATAAAGTCGAAACGCGTTGTGTTTTTAAATATACTTTTTATATTTGGGGAAATATAGCTTTTTATACCTAGTTTTCCTTATTTTAATAATAAAAGAATCCAGAAGGAAAAGAACTGTGTGGATCCTTTTATTTCCTGGAGTGGGTTCAGAAGGAAGGCATCCTTTCGCTTACACCCCAAGTGGGCACCTGGAGCTGTTTATATAGAGCCTGTTCATGGCTCTATTACATGTGAGTCTATTATATACCCCATTACAATCATTATTGCACTTATGGGTTACACTATGATCTCTCTGTGTCTCTACTTACAGGGCTAAAATAGAGGCCTATACCACATTTTATGCAAGTATATATACACAGATTTACTCTAAGGTTGTGTATTGGGGCATGTGCGCTTACACCTTAATGGATACTTGTTGTTGCATCCAAAAGAACCTTGTACCTAGTTCCAGCCAAAACCGGTGTTATCGGAAAATAGTGTGGACGTGCACTTTCAGGAGAACAAAATATGGATTAGAGTTCATCCTAATTACTAATTCATACTAATTACTCCTGCAGGACTTCTCATTATCTCTTCAGAGTTCCCCGTGATCTCTGACAGCCGGGGAAGGTCTGCACGATGGACGCAGACAACCCCCGTTGCTAGCCGCACCTCCTCCTGGCTACAGCGGAAGTTGTCTACGCGAATCGCGTAGAGCTCTACACGCTGCCCGTACTACGCACCGGGGACTCAGAAGCTCAGAAGTTTGGAGGAGGTAGGGGGAGGGAGTGTTAAATGGGGGGCATAAGGCATTTCTGGAGGCAGATTGCTCTGTGAAATGCCTTTTAATCCCCTTAATGCCACTCTGCCTCCAGAAATGCCTTTTAACCCTCTATACGCCACTCTGCCTCCTGAAATGCCTTATACCTCCCTATATGCCACTCTGCCCCATAATATGCCTTTTAACCCCCTAAATGGCAGAGTGGCATATAGGGGTATAAGGCAATTCTGGAGGTAGAGTGGCACAATTCTGGAGGCAGAGTGGCACAATTTCCCTTCCCGGGACTTCCCACGGGAGGCGTGCCGGCAAGGAAGATTGTTAAAGCACATTGTGCAGACGTGCCTGCAGCGTAGGTTGTTTTTCCACGGCGGAATTGCTGGCACTGGAAGTTGTCCACGCGTATCGCGCAGATGTTCCCCGCCGGCCCCGCTAGACAGGGAGAGACTGCATTGGTAAGTCTAGGGGGGGCATATCTCGGGGCAGCTTATCTGGAGGGGCAGAGCGGCAGCATATCTCGGGGGGGCAAAGTGACAGCATATCTCGGGGGCAGACTGGCAGCATATCACGGTGGGGGGGCGACTGGCAGCATATCTCGGGGGGGCAGAGTGACATCTGGTGGAGCAGAGAGGCATATCTGGGGGCAGAGTGGCATATCTATAAGGAAGGTGCATTAAAATGGCTATTGGTTTTCTGTTTGTAGGTAACATATATTGACTAACTGCATAATAGATACCAAAAATGTTAAAATACATTGTGTTAGTTAGAATACTGTTTCACTATTCCACTAATGTGTATTTTTTCAAAAAATCTAAAATTTTCTTCGAACCAATACGGTATATCACATTTACTAACAATTCCCCTTTTGGACATATATCTCTATATTTATTTCCGCTTTGAACATATACATTAGGCACTAGGGAACTCTCCTCACTGACAGCTGGGGAAGGTCTGCACGATGGACGCAGACAACCCCCGCTGCTAACCGCACGTCCTTCTGGCTGCAGTGGAAGTTGTCTACGCGAATCGTAGACGTAGATCTACACACTGCTCCGGCTACACCGAAGAATCAGAAGCACCGGTAAGTTCGGGGGGGGGGGTGTTAAATGGGGACCATAAGGCATTTCTGTAGCCAGAGTGCTGTATGAAATGCCTTTTAACCCTCTTAATGCCACTCTGCCTCCAGAAATGCCTTTTAACCCTCTATACGCCATTCTGCCTCCTGAAATGCCTTATACCTCCCTATATGCAACTCTGCCCCATAATATGCCTGTTAACCCTCTGTATGCCACTGTGCCCAATGATATGCCTTTTTTTTATCAATTCTCCGTTTATTGATACAGCGAATAAAAAAAAAATACACAACAGCACGAGTACATACCAAGCATATACAAATGTTACAATGTATCAAGATGTCAGAGTACATGGAATACCTGTTGCAAATGATTAGCGTATCACGGAGATAAAGCAGAAGAACAGTAAAACTCCATCAACAGTAATGGAAAACAAAAAAAAAAGGAAAGTATCCACAGGGAAAGGCACCGTTGGCGCATGTTTGAGTAGAAAAAAACAATGATAAAGGCGTGTGTACCATACCAGTATATGACATATATCGAGAATGCGTGTGCGTGGTAATATAGCGCAGAATGTGTAATGTAGAGTGCATAAAAAGCCAGGGGTACAAGTTCGTCACACAAAAAAAAAAAAAAAGGAGAAAACGTGACACTTAGGGGGAGCCGTCAGGAGTCCCGAATATACGCCTGAAATCAGGCGACGCAACAAACGTATGCCACCAAAACCAACGGAGACCGTTCTGATGACCCTTACCTCTGGCGGACCAGACAAGGTCCTCCATTTGAGCTATAAACATAACCTGTTGGAGCCAAGTCTGTAGAAGGGGGGGTTGGGAGATTTCCAAAAACGTGGAATGATGGATTTGGCAGCGTTGAGTAAGTGTATCGTCAGGGAACGTTTATAAGCTGCATGGGGGAGGAGATTCATGTGCAGGAGCATCGTCTCAGGCGTGAACTGAATATCAGGAGCGCAGACCACTTCCAAAACCTCCCAAACAGTGCGCCAAAAAGTCCGTACCGAGGGGCACGACCACCACAAATGGAGCAGGGAGCCCCCACTGGCCCCACAGCACCAACAGGTATCCGGGATCGAGGGGATAAACCTATGCAAGTCTGCAGGGACCTTATACCAGCGCGTCAGGAGCTTATACGAGCATTCCTGAAGCTTGCTAGAGAGAGATCCCTTGTGAATGGCGAGGAACACTCTATCCCAATCCTGAGGGGATGGAGAGATACCAAGATCCCCTTCCCACATACTAAGGAAAAAGGGTTTGGTGCTGGAAACCGAATCAATCAACAGCGCGTATAGAGCCGAGAGTAGGTGAGGGGGTTCGGTGGGAAGAGTGCACAACGAGCCTGAGTAATAAGGGGGGTGGAGAAAACAACCTCTGGCGTGACAGAAAGGGCACCCGAAAATACATGATGATAGCGCAGAGGCACCTGAGAGAGAGACCTAAGGGGCAACGAGCGCTGGGGTGCCCAGCCTGGGGGAAACTCCGGGCTGGGCACAAGGGGGAGCAGAGGGCAAGGCGAAGAGGATAATATACCCCCTGACATGACGCGTCTACCAACTCTGTAAGTAGGTGACACCGTGGTGAGGTGCCCCAGGTTCGGACGGAAGCCTGAATCGGAGATCCAAGGGAGGACACTAAGGGGGCAATTGGAGAGCGCCTCCTCAACCACCAACCACTGCTTCGGGACGCCGATAGACCATTCCACTATCCTCCGCAGGTGGGCGGCCTTCCAGTAAAGCTCCAGATCCGGGACACCCATACCTCCCTTCTGCTTAGGGCGAATGAGGTGGGTACGCGCTAGCCTCGGCGCCCTCGTGGACCATATGTAGGAGATAAAAATCCGATGGCATTTGCGAAAAAATAGCTTGGGGACAAATATCGGCAAGGACTGGAATATGTACAAGAACCGTGGAAGAATGTTCATTTTCAGAACGGCTATTCTGCCAAACCAAGAGATATGCGTATACGCCCACCTGCGGAGGTCCGCCGAAACCGAAGCGAGGAGGGGAAGGAGGTTAAAAGAGAGCAGTTTAGAAGGGTCGGAGGATATTTTAAGGCCCAGGTAAGTTAACGATTCAGCACAAATACGAAACGGGAATTTGCAACCCAGGGCCGCCACCTCAGCCTGAAGCATATTGACACAGAGAGCCTCCGACTTCTGGACATTAATCTTATAATTTGACAGACGGCCGAACGTATCTAATTCTGACAACAGATGAGGTAAGGAGGTCATAGGGTTGGTGACGAAACACAACATATCGTCGGCATAAAGGGCGACCTTGTGATGAACATCAATCACAGAAATCCCCGTCACCAACGGGTTGGCACGGAGCGCAGCCGCCAGCGGCTCCAAACCTAAAATGAAGAGGAGTGGGGACAAGGGGCAGCCCTGCCGTGTGCCGTTCGACAGGGTGACCGGGCCCAAGAGAAATCCGTTAACCTTAACATGGGCCATCGGTTCATGGTACATGGCCCTGATCCACGTCAGAAAATTATGTCCAAGACCCAATTTCTCCAGGAGGCGGAATAAGTAGGGCCAGGCCACCCTGTCAAACGCCTTCTCCGCATCCAGGGAGACCAACGCGACCGGAATAGATGAGCGGCGAGCAAAATCCAGTAGATCTAGGACCCTGATAGTATTGTCCCGAGCCTCTCTGCCCGGGACGAAGCCCACCTGGTCCGCATGAATAAGGCGGGGAATGAAGGGCTTAAGCCTATTCGCAAGAATTTTCGCCAACAGCTTCACATCAGAATTAAGGAGTGAAATAGGGCGGTAACTACTACAGGACTCAGGGTCCTTTCCAGGTTTTAAGATCACAGAGATGTGAGCCGTGTTAGTTTGTGGAGTAAAATGCGCCCCAGACGTCAACGCATTAAACACCTTCACAAGGTGCGGGCCCAAGGAAGGGAGGAATTTTTTATAGTAGGCGATCGTGAGGCCATCCGGGCCAGGGCATTTGCCCTGTTGTGTTGTCTTGACCGCATCTACTACTTCTTCTAATAGAATGGGGGCGTTTAAAGACTCTATATCCAATGGGGTCAAGGTTTTTGGTAAAAACTTATCAAGGTAAGAGTCCAGCACCCGAGCGAAATCAGGGCAGGCATCACGGACCGAGGGCAGGGCATACAGCTTTTGATAGAACACGCGAAAACATTCCGCTATCTGAGGGGTGGCACAGCAAGGTGTACCCGTACTGTCGAGAACACGAGGGATAAAATTAGCAGCCTTTTGGGAGCGGAGGGCCCGGGCTAGCAACCTCCCAGGTTTGTCTCCAAATTCGAAGAATTGTTTCTTCGTAAGGAGAAAATGGCGCTTAAGACGGGTATTCATCAGAGACGCCAAAGAGGCCCGAAGAACCTCCAATTGGGACAGGACTGACGGATCTCTGGTAAGCTTATGGGAGCGTTCCAGGTCCGCAATTCTCTCAATCAGGCCCAGCGTTTCATCGAGTGCAAGCTTTTTGATAAGGGAGCCTATCTGTATGAATTTCCCCCGAACGACGGCCTTATGGGCCTCCCAAACGGTCGGGACTGAGACATCCGGCGTATAATTGTCTCTGAAATAGGAGTCTAAAAGCGCAGTAAGTTCTGAGGTATAAGTAGGGTTAGACAAAATATTCTCATTAAGGCGCCATAGCCAGGGCCGGAGTGGAAAGGAGGAGAATTTCAAGGACAGAAAAACCGGAGCGTGGTCGCTGAGTATGGAAGGGCCAATGGAAGAAGAATGGAGAGTGGGAAGGTGGTGGTGCGAAATGAAAAAGGTGTCAATTCGTGTGTAACTGTTGTGTAAAGGCGAGTGGTAAGTATAGTCCCTGTCAACAGGGTGGAGCGTCCGCCACACGTCAATCAATTGGGCTAGATGGAGAAGGCGTTTAACACGGTTTATTTTAGAATAGGCGATATGGGACCTACCAGTGGAACTGTCTAAAAGAGGATTCAAAACCATATTCAGGTCACCCCCCATGATCGTAAGGCCTTCCTGAAATTCAGTAAGCTTCTTGATCGTGGACACTAAAAATTGGGGCTGTAGGCGGTTAGGTGCATACACATTTGCGAGGGTAATTTTATGCGTGCCTAAAAAACCTTTTACAAAAATGCAGCGGCCGTCCTGGTCCCTCCAAGTGTCAGTTAATCGAAAAGGTAAAAGCTTGTGAATAAGGATTGCTACCCCTTTGGATTTCGAAAGGGAGTTGCTGGACAAAAAGACAGACGTATACCGATGATTAGTCAGCTTGGGTTCATGAGCGTCACGGAAATGCGTCTCCTGTAGGAACGCAATCCGCACTTTCTGACGGTGCAATTCCATTAAGAGCTTGGAGCGCTTTTCAGGCACATTCAACCCCCTGGCATTCAATGAGATCAACTTAATAGGTTCAAGTGTCATATTTTAAAGCAATAGCGAAACACAATGTAGAAAATGGCATGGTAGGTACACAAACACTTTCCCTGTATATACATACAAAAACGAAAACACAAATAGCAACTGGAGAAACACAAAAGAAAATTCTCAGAAAAGTACCGAGAAATAGATGCCGAGGCACCAACCAGAGAGCAAATCGTCCAAAAGACTGGACAGGTACCAAAGAGGAGAAGCCCATAGGGCCCCACCTGGTATGCTCCGGGGGGAACAAACGTATGGAGAACCAAGTAACAGAAAGGAGCGAATTATATGAAAGTGTAAAGGTAGTGGTTCGGTGGAGAGAGTCCATACAATACAATATAGCATAAACATGGACAGAGGGATTCCAAGGACCAATGTATATGAAGATGTGAGTGTAATGTGAGTGCGTGCAGAGGGAGATAACATAAGGGGCAGACCGCGACCAGGCGGAAGGAAGGCGCAGCTGCTGACCCAAAGGGCCAGGCATGGCTTATGTAAGGGGAAATGTCAGAAAGTAAAACACAATAAAAGACCCCCCCCAGGTATACACCCACACGCCGCATAAACAACAGCCTCAAGGGGCCAAAAATGCAGTGACAATGCAGTAGTATAATATAATGTATAAAAGTCCGAACGCACCCATGAGGCGAGACGGGGCGCGACAATAACATAAAAATAAAAAAAAGGGAGAGAAGGAAATAATAATAATAATAAAAAAAAAAGGGCAAACGACTCTCACGTAAGGCCCATCTCCTGAAGGCCGTCTGAAGCTGAGAGAAGTCTCGTACGGTGAAGCGAGGAGAGGCAAACCCAGGTATGTGAAGGCGTGTGTTCAGCAGGTGCAGCCCGGGACAACGTCATGCACCGAATCCGTACAGGAAGGCCGGGAAACCGCCATGGGGGAGGCTGATCCGTACCGGGTAGGCGAGAGCGCAGGGTTCCTAGGGGGGGCAGCAGGTAGTCGTCCTAACAAAAAAAAAAAAAAAAAAAACAGCAGCCAGGTCGCGGGAAGCGTCAGGAAGCGGCATCACGGGGTTTCACGCCGGGAAGGTGTCGCAGTAGAACGTTTGGTGCGGGCCTTGCGTTGGGGCAGGCGGGACCACGAACCAGGAGCATCCGACAGCCGCACCAAAGATGTGGTAGAGCCAGCCCATTCCAGAACGGAGACTGGAGGCAGATTCAGCTCCGTTAGAAACTCCTGAAGGTCGGAGGGTTGGCGTAAGATGGTGGTGTGAGTGCCATTCCGAGCGATTAAGGAGAACGGGAACCCCCACTGATAAGGGATCCCCGCATCCCTCAAGGCCGAAGTGAGGGGACGCAGAAGCCGACGGGTCTGCAAAGTGAGCGGGGAAAGGTCTTGGAAGATAGCGATTTTCTCACCACGAAAGACGATGTCCCTTTTCACACGGCACTGCCTCATGATCTGATCCTTCACTCGGTACTCATGGAGACAACAAATAACGTCCCTCGGTGGCATATCTTCAGGGCCTCTCGGGCGCAGCGCCCTATGCGCCCTATCAAAAATGATCAGATTATCCTCCGGCAGGTCGAGAACAGAGTTGAATAAGGCCTGGAGAGTGGAAGGTAAGTCCGCGGCCAGAATGGTTTCAGGTAGGCCTCGAATCCGCAGGTTAGACCTACGGCCACGGTTATCCAGATCCTCAACCTGACGGAGCAGGCGGGCAATCACACCTTGTTGAGATGCACATTGGTCAGCGAGCCCATCAACCGTGGAGCAGATCTTCGTGTGATCATCTTCAAGAGACGCCACACGGTCGCCCAGGTGAGATAAGTTACGCTTGATTTCCCTCAAGTCTTCACGAAGGCCGGACAAGGCCGAATGTATGAGACCTGCCATTTCTTTTTTAGTCGGTAAATCTTTAACAGCGTCATGCCAGGCTTGATTATGTCGTGGAAGCGAGGGTGCAATAGAACCCGCCAAAGAAGGCGAATCCGAGCGAACACTGCGGGGGCTCGGTGGCGGCGACGCCATTTTGGCACGCGGTGTCTCTGTCTCACGGTCCGAAAAGTTATGAAAATAAGTTCGTACCGAGGCTGGAGGGGGTTTCTCTCGGTGCCCGGAGGTTTTAGGCGTCGAAGACGTCTTGTGTGTCTTGCCCATCGCGAATTGGAGCACTCAAATAGCCTTAGGTCCAGAGAATCCCTCTGAGCTAACAGCTCATGCGGCCATGTTCAGCAAGAGCCAGCCACGCCCCCCAATGATATGCCTTTTGACCCCCTATGTGCCAATCTGCCTCCAGAAATGCCTTATACCCCTATCTGCCACTCTGGCATTTAGGGGGTTAAAAGGCATATTATGGGGCAGAGTGGCACATAGGGGGTCAAAAGGCATTTCATATCATGGGGCACACTGGTATTTAGAGGTTTAAAAGGCATATCATGGGACAGAGTGGCATATAGGGGTTTTAAGGCATTTCTGGGGCAAGGTGGCAAGCCTGGGGCAGATGTGCATAACTGGGGGGGGGCAGGTTTGAAAATCAAAGAAAATAAAAACAAAGTATTTCTCTCAATCATAGCTTTTATTTTAAAAAAAATTGTTTACATGAATTAACATTTACTGGTAAAACTTTTTTCCTATAGGGTCGTCTTATATTCAGGCTTTCTTTTTTTTCCTAAATTAATATTCAGATTTTGGGGGGTCGTCTTATAATCAGGGTTTTATAATCAGACACACAGACAGGAATGTATGTATAATAAGATCTCTGTTTCTCACCCCCCGCCCCGCCTCACTTACCGGTGCTTCTGAGTTTTGCTTAGACAACTTACGCTGCAGCCGGAAGGAGGTGTGGCTAGCAGCGGGGGTTGTCTGCGTCCATCGCGCAGACCTTCCCCGGCTGTCAGAGATCAGAGTTCCGGCACCGGTGAGGGGAATTCTCTCTGACAGTCGGGGAAGGTCTGCGCGATGGACGCAGACAACCCCACGCTACTAGCCACACCTCCTTCCGGCAGCAGCGTAAGTTGTCTACGCGAATCGCGTAGACATCTACACGCTGCCCCGACTACACACCGGGGACTCAGAAGCACCGGGAAGTGGGGCGGGGGTGAAACAGGAGGATCCAGGTCCCCTGCAGCTGTGGGGGATCTGGATCTTAGTCGTCTCATAGTCAGACCTATTTGAGGTCTGATTATAAGACGAGGGGTATTTTTCAGAGCATTTGCCTTAAACCTCCCTATATGCCACTCTGCCCCATAATATGCCTTTTAACCCCCTTAAAGGCATTTCTGGAGGCAGAGTGGCACATAGGGGGTCAAAACGCATATCATGGGGCACAGTGGCATATAGGGTTAAAAGGCATATCATGGGGCACAGTGGCATATAGGGAGTATAAGGCATTTCTGGGGCAGATGTGCATAACTGGGGGGGGCAGGTTGGAAAATAGAAGGAAATAAAACCAAAATATTTTTCTCAATCATAGCTTTTATTAAAAAAAAATTGTTTACATGAATTAACATTTACTGGTAAACCTTTTTTCCCTATAGGGTCGTCTTATATTCAGGCTTTTTCTTTTTTTCCTAAATTAATATTCAGATTTGGGAGGTCGTCTTATAATCAGGGTCGTCTTATAATCGAGCAAATACGGTATATTGGAACAGTGAGAATGAGTGAGAGAATAAATGAATGTGTGGATGCATTGTGAGAATGGGTGAGAGAATGAATGAATGTGTGGAAAATTTGTGTGAATGAGTGAGAGAATAAATGATTGTGTGAATTAATTATGTGAATGAAAGTGAATTAGTGAGCGACTGTAAAAGTGTTTGTGTGTATGATAGATGTATAATTGATTTGTGGAAAGGCAAAGATGGCACAAGCAGGATGTTTGAGCCTTGGGGACCAAGATGACACAGGCAGGGTGGTTATGGAACAAAGATGACTCATGCTAGGCTGTTTGGGGACAATCTGGCTGCTGGTCAGGTTCTATGTGGGCAGTGTGGAGGCCAGGGCTGGCTTTGGGTTGTGCAACCTGTCATCTATGCCTGTAGTTTTATCTCTACCTTTATTGCTGAGTTTTTATGTGATTTCCAGTTGATCTATACCTGCAACGGTATGTTTCCATACATTATTATTGTATACTTGCAAATACGGGATTTCTATGTCTGATTCTATGCCTCCAGTGCTGAGTTCACATGTGAACAATAATAATAACAATATAAATATATATATATGATTGCTGACAGCAATCACACTCCTATCATGCCCAGGCAACCAGTACATGCTAGAACCTGGACATGATAGGAGTGTGATTGCTGTTAGCAATCATACTCCTATCATGCCAAGTCAGCTAGTACATGCTGGAATCTGGGTATGCCTGGGGGGTGGTCATATTCGGTTTCGGCCAGGTAAATGCTGCATTTTCGGTTTCAGTCCAGAATTCGTTTCGGTGCATCCCTACTACTAAGCCAGACAATGAAGTGGTAGGCCCACACTACATCAATGTTTGGCTTAGTATATAGTGATAGGAGTTATGCTACACTCCTGTCAATGTCTGGCTCAATGTATAGTGATAGGAATTACGCTGTACCACTGTAAGTGTCTGCCTCAGTATATAGTGATAGGTGTTATGCTGTACACCTTCAGTGTCTGCGCCAGTATATAACGATAGAAGCTATGCAGTTTTAAAGTGTGTGTGGGGGGGGTGCCACATACAGGATCCGTCCCAGGTGCCAAATACTTTAGGTACGCCCCTGGGCAATGGATACTTGTTGTTGCGTCCGAAAGAACCTGGTACCTAGTTCCAGCCAAAACTGGTGTTATCGGACAATAGTGTGGACGTGCACTTTCAGAAGAACAAAATATGGATTAGAGTTCATCCTGTAAAGAATGTTTTATAGAAGTTTGATATAGGATATAGGTGATTTATGTTTTTTGTTTTGTGACCTGTGTTATATGTTGTCAGATATAAAAGTTTGGGAGGGGTGTATTTTCAGGTTCTATAGTAATATCTAATAAATTATTTACAAGCTGCTCAACATTTACAAGATGTTGATTCCTTAAAAATACCTCTAGCACTACAAAATAGGACAAGGAAAAAACAATGGAGTTCTGTCACTTTAAATTTATAATAATAAAAATGTATACTTATGTGCAGTCAGTTGGAGTATATATAGAGTGCTTTTCTTCTCAATTCAGGTTAATCTCTCAACTAGAATCACAGATTTTATAGATTTATATTATATGGAAAACACTATGGTGTTTATGTTTTATTTCTCTATTATATGAAAATCTGTGATTCTGGTTGAGAGATTAACATTACATTTTTAATCTTTAACTACTTTTAATTTTTTTATATATATTTACAGGGCTCCGCTGTCCTGCATTGCTGATCGCAGCACATGGACAGACCCTCTTGGAACCTTTTTAATGTAATTAAAACTTTAATTGGCTAATTAGCTCTAGCCAGCAGAAGCGTGCTGCCATTTTGAGAAAGGCATGCTGCCTTCCAATATTGTGCTCTCTGGAGAGCGACCATCCGGCTCCCTGTTTCTTTTTTCTTTACATTAGCTGAATGCCTTAAAATCAGCATACTTCAGCAGCACAGGCTGAGCTCTTTACAGCAGCAGGGCACTGTCATATTTGACGGTCATACTGCCTTTTAATATGACGAATATGGTTGCTTCGGAGAGCGATCACACTATACCTCGTCAAACGTTTGGTTTTGCTGAATGTCCCGATATTGAGGCATTGCAGCAACGCCGGGTGAAGTAAGCTCCCTTATCCTCATGACGTACCAGGCAGGTTATTATCCTCAACTACATGTTTTTCCATGATTGTTGTTAAAGGGGTTAATAGCCTCCCCTTCCCATAACAAACATTCAGATAATGCATGTAGGTGCCCCCAATGAGGCACACAGATAATAACTGGAGTCTCCCAAATGGTTTAAAGGTGACAGTGTCTCTGTCTCTTCCATCCAGCAAATTAAATGTTTGAGTAAAGATGAGAATCACCCCTTTATCTTCCCGGCCATGTACAAATCACTTAGACCTCCCCAATCTTTAGTTGTTACGGCATGATTGCTGTGCTCCATAGTGTAAGCTGCTACACGATCTGTTAATATGGATCTCCAAAGAGTGGACAAAACATCTTTACTACAGTGCATTTCATTGCAGACCCCCTTGATGAGCATGGATCTGTATTAGTTCAGCTTAACATAACAAAACAAGTGGATAAAGAAAAGGAGAAAGAAAATGTGAATAAAACCCTGTCTTTGTATTTAATTTTTTTTTTGCTTTGCACCGTTGTTATTTTGTAAACACTGCATCTACTCCAAGTAGAAGAACTGTGTATTGATTCAGAACAGCGTGTGTATATTACATAAAACTGCATGTGTTAAAGAGTGTGATACACACATTTATTATCTTAATAAATACATTTACTCAAACACACTTTGCCTAGTGAGATCTCTCCTTCATAAACTTCTTTTTGTTCTGTGTATATCTGCAGCCCTCATCTTTAGGATCCATGGCTTTGACAGAAGGGGCGTTAAGCCAGCATGACCTTATTAGAGTAGTTTACAGTGATCTTCACCCACAGAGGGAAATGTTTACTGCGCAGAACAGGTGAGTAAGGCATTGTCAGCCCATTTTGAAAAATGTAAATTTAATAGTATGTTATCTGTATCTTTAAAGCACTTAAGGACCAGTGCTTTTATTATATCTCTGTTCATCCGTAATGTCCATCTTTCAAAATTAGTGTACCCATACAAACTCTTAACTAATTTTAGCACAAGTAGGGCTTGAATCAATATTCATACATCTAAGGCATTATTTTGAATGAATACAACTTTAAGTCTCTGTTAGCACAGGGGAATGGCCTGTTAGGGCTCCACTGCACATAAATTAGGGGGATCCTATGGGGAAACCTCTGATTGCTGTTTGCAGCCTCATGGTAGGTCACATTGTATAATCACAGTGAGATACTGTGGCAGGAGACCCAATCAGAGTCTCT
Organism: Spea bombifrons; assembly: GCF_027358695.1. Taxonomy (NCBI): domain Eukaryota; kingdom Metazoa; phylum Chordata; class Amphibia; order Anura; family Pelobatidae; genus Spea; species Spea bombifrons. The sequence continues at coordinate 20,898,515 of NC_071093.1, read as the reverse complement.
ACAGACTCCCCAAGTCCTTGCTGCATCAGATGTCAGTGATGACTTCCATTTGGGCATTTAAATCGCTGTTGAATGTAACAATGCTCAGACCGCTGTAATATAACAGCTCAGGGCCATAAATTTTGGCCATAGCTTTCAGAACGGAGACCAGGCTATCATTTAACAGCATGATCTTCCATTTGCAGACAAGGATTTAGCAATACCAGTGCAAAAAATCAATGACTTAAGGGATACATCCTTAGCCCACATGGACAATTTCTCTATGACGTATCCCCTACGCCTATAGTTGTTAGCGGGTTAAAGAGGTTGGAGATTTTAAGATGTCAAACTGCATACATGTCAATGACCTATAGTTACATCATCTTCCTAACTCTAAGGCTAACTCCATGATTTTTTATACTGGTTAATTGAAGAGAACTTCAGGGTGGGAAAAACATTTCCAAATATAGTCTAGAGTATTGTTTTACACATGTGTCTCTTTGCAGATTTGAAGTTCTAAGCTTTCTTATGCTGTGTTACAACTCTTCCATTGTCTATATGCCACCTTCCTCATACCAGTCATTATGCAGGATGGTTTCCAGGTGAGAATTGTCTTTGCGGTAAATACATCTAAGCTACAGGTGAAAACTATGATCAACTGAGTTTATATAAATCAGTTTATTTTGTAAAACATGATTCCATCTATTGTGACTGAAACAAATATTGTTTTTATCCCTTGCTCTAGGCTGTGTGTCAGTGGCTTCCCGAGGCAACAAGAGAAGCGCTGGAAGGATCTGTGTGGCAGAGTTCTACTTGACCCTGGCTTCATGGTGCAGATACTGACAGGAGTCTATCATGCCATGTAAAGTTTTGTTTTACTTTTCGACAAGACTTTTGCCGGTATCTGGTCAGGGCTCAGAGATTATGGTCCATATGGACATGATCGCATCATGCAGTTGCTGCAGAATTGTCGGCTGCACATCCATGATGCGAATCTCCGGTTCCACCACATCCCAAAGATGCTCTATTGGTTTGAGATCTGGTGACTGTGGAGGCCATTGGAGTACAGTGAACTCATTGTCATGTTTAGGAAACCAGTTTGAGATGATGTGAGCTTTGTGACATGGTGCAGTATCCTGCTGGAAGTAGCCATCAGAAGATGGGTACACTGCGGTCATAAAGGGATAGACATGGTGAGCAACAATACTCAGGTAGACTGTCATGTTTAAACAATGCTCAATTGGTACTAAGGGGCCCAAAGCGTGCCAATACAATGTCCCTCACACCATTACGCCATCACCACCATTGATACAAGGCAGGATGGATGCATGCTTTCATGTTGTTGTGAATTGTAGTCTCAGTTTCCTGGTCTTAGCTGACAGGAGTGGCCCCTGGTGTGGTCTTCTGCTGTTGTAGCCCATCTGCTTCAAGGTTCGATGTGTTGTGCGTTCAGAGATGGTATTCTGCATACCTTGGTTGGTTATTTGAGTTACTGTTGCCTTTCTGTCATCTCGAATCAGTTTGCCCATTCTCCTCTGACCTCTGACATCAACAAGGCATTTTCATCCACACACCTGCCGCTTAGTGGATATTTCCTCTTTTTTGGACCATCTTTTTTGTGAACCCTAGACATGGTTTTGTGTAAAAATCCCAGCAGATCATCCTGTCTGGCACCAACAACCATGCCACGTTCAAAGTCACATAAATCCCCTATCTTTCCCGTTCTGATGCTCGGTTTGAACTTCAGCAAGTTGTCTTGACCACGTCTACATTCATAAATGCATTGAGTTGCTGCCATGTGGTTGGATGATTAGCTATTTGTGTTAACAAGCAATTGAAAAGGTGTACCTGATATAATGGCCAGTATTTGCATATACACATGCAAATACCATACACAAAAGCTATACACTAACACGTGCAAACACTCCTCAACAATGTACCCTATCACACACACTCTTAACACCGTACACTTATATACATACACACACAAATACACACACTCACTCTCTACTATCAACATAAGCAGTTTTCCCACACACTACCCTTTCCTCATACCTCACATTGTGTCCACCCCCACATTGGCTAGTAGGGTGCCTGGATGCCATGCAGCGGCCTTAACACATCCTTGAGTAAAGAAGTGTCTTTCTAAGGAGTGCTTTATTTAAGAGATTAAGACCATAAATAACAATGTCTTATACTTGTCTTTCTCCAGATACAATGGTGAGTGGGACCTGGGACAGGAGGTCCTGGATGACATAATATATAGAGCCCAACTTGAACTTTACTCGCAGCCCTTGTTGGTGAGTTACAAAGCTTGTATAGTATGGAACCTCACCATGTCAAAGCATTGACCACATGCATGAAGTCAAATAAATCCTTGTGGGATGCTGAACCACCTATTTTATTAAAGATTTGTTTTTAATTATTATTATTGTCATAATTTAAGTTATTATTGTCTGTATTTAAGTTATTGTAAAAGGTAAAAGGGTGCAAAATTTCGAGGACTATTTTTAAATCCTTTTTTTACTGTCTCAGAATATGTTGTATAGGGATACCTGACCATTACACCAATAGGGACTTTTATGCCATTACATTCTAAATACATATACGTTAATATGTAATTGGTCCCCCCTTTGCAGCTATAACAGCTTCCACCCTTCTGGGAAAGCTTTCCACAACATTTTGAAGGGTTTCCTGACAGATTTTTTGCATTCATCCAGTAGAGCATTTGTGAGGTCAGGCATGGGTTTGGGGTCAGGGCCTTGTGCAGGCCAGTCAAGTTTTTCCGCACCAAATCCATCCAACCATGTCTTTATGGACTTTGCTTTGTGCACAGTCATGCTAAAATGAAAAGGGCCTTCCTCAAACTATTCCCACAAAGTTAGAAACATAGCATTGTCCAAAATGTCCAGGTATGTCTCCTTCAGCATACTAAGGGGGGCCTACTACATATTAATGTCTATGTATTTAGAAATACAGCTAGGCAGAAAGGGCGGCATGACATGGCCTGAGATGAGAGGGCAGAGGGGTCAGCTAGGGGACACTGGTTGTTGCTGGGCAGCCCATCCTCACTGATTGGTGTGTTGGCATCTGAGGTGTTTAGGGAACATTATATAAACAGTACACACAGCATCACAATTTATTGAATTTAGAAGGAAAGTTTGTTTCTGATCTTACCTGATGGCAGACCTTGAGGCGCTGATTAAGCGGATAAGGTCCTCTGCTTTAGAGAATGGGAAATCCTGGCTCTTGGACCGCATGGGAGAACTTACTGCCGGACCATCTTGTCCTCCTATACCTACGCTGCAGGCACGGACACCTCGGGCTCGGCTTTCCAGACCTCCGGTACAGCTGAGTCCAGAAGTTGAAATGAGACCCAGTCGTTGCCTTTGGAGCAGTGGAGCCGGTGTTTGAGATGGAAGCAGGTCCCGCAAAAGGCATGCTGATCGCGGATCTGGAGATGCAGCGTGGATGGATCATCCTGTTCGTGTCCGGGTTCATAGAACTTCAGGATCGCAGTCCAAGATTGAAGATGGCGGCGAACTTTCTCCTACTTCTAGCGTCTTCCGGTTTCAGCGACGCATTTCGGCAATGGCGTTGTACGGACGCCATCTAGGGACGTCTCTCCTGAGGACCGGGTGCAACAACGGATAGGAGACAAAGGTTCCGGATCGACGCAGCAGCATTCGACGGTCCCAGCTACGCGGCAAGAGGTTGAAGCAGGCCGTTTTCCAGGCAGGCGAGGATCGGACCGACGGGAACGGCGCCACGTCTCGTGCCAGGACGGAGTGGCACTTAGCGGCGCGACAGGAGCTCCAGGGATCCTGCAATCAACGGCATCTTCCCAATCAGCAAGACAGGAAGCATCTGCAGGAGGAATGGCTGCTCCACAGGCTGAGAGACAGCTCGATGAGTTTATTGAGGACACTGGTCCTACAGCACCCACACAGCACCACACTACACCTTGTCTTAATGCTAATAGGGGGTGACACAAGGTCTGTGGGTTCAGTTAGGGATACAAGCAGTGCTGTATAGTCTGGCAGTCAGGGTCAGCTGGGATCATTGTTGGCTTCGGTCAGGGATCTTTTGGGTCAGTGTGCTGCATTGGCTGCCCCGGCATCATTATCCCCTTCACCTGTAGCAGTATGGGAGAATTCGATTGGCACAATACGAATTGAGGGTTCGTCTGGAACTGTTGCGTCTGTTCCAGCGGTTACTGCCCCTGAGGCTGCCAGTCCTCAAGTTGAAAAAAGCAGTACCGAAGTTGTAAAAAGTAGGGAAGAGGTTAGGTTGTCAGATTCAGCTAGATGTGAGATTTATGTTTGCTTTGAGGGGCCCCTTGGGGCTCATCTTAAACAAGAGGTCAGGGAACGGATCTGGAAGGGTGAATATGTGGAGATTTTTTCGTTGCTTCCTCTAGACCGCTTTAACTTGGATAGGTCAGCTAAATTGGAAGAAAAGAAAGAGGAAGAGGAGAAGCGGCGTTACCGCCTGATACCCCTCACATTCTGAAATTGGTTGCAGGCATTTGCCATACTTGCTAGTGTGATAGGTGAGAAAACCCCTGAATGTTGTTCATCTTTGTTCTGTTATATGGATAGTATCGGAGAGGCTTACAGGGTCTACGGGGGTCCGGCCTGGATTAGATATGATGAACGATTCCGGCAGAGGAAAGCCCTTCGCTCTTCTGTTCGTTGGGATCATAAAGACATAGCCTTATGGTTAAAAGTCTCTGCCCCCGTACGGGCCGGGCAGTCCTTTCCAGGGGCTGCCGGTGGGGCAGCAGGGGCTTCGTCGGCAGCTAATAGAAAAGGATATTGCTGGCAGTTTAATGCAGGGTCATGTAAGTGGGGGGCTTCATGTCGTTTCAAACATGAATGTTCAGGATGCTCCGGTTCCCACCCTTTGTCCCGTTGTGTTAAAAAAGGGAAGGTCGGTAAGACCCAGGGAGCTAGCAGTAAAGGGGAAGACTCCGGTGATGTGGGAAAGGATGCTTCCGTGGCTCAAGTCAGTATAAGTTAAGGGATGAGGCTGTGTTAATTGAGTCCGGTTTTAAAGAGGGTTTTAGGATTCCTTTTAAGGACGCTCCTCCTCAGCTTGTTTTACTAAATTTGAAGTCGGCTCTGGAGTTCCCAGGGGAAAAATTGTTCAAGGAGGTCAGTCTAGGGCGAGTTGCAGGCCCTTATCCTTCCCCCCCTTTAGATAACCTTCGAGTTTCCCCGCTGGGCGTTGTTCCCAAAAAAGAACCCAGTAAATTTCGGCTTATTCACCACCTTTCTTACCCAAAAGGGGGGTCAGTGAATGATGACATCGATAAGGATCTTTGTCGTGTTACTTACGCGTCATTTGACGCTGCTCTACGGTGGGAGAGAGAGTGTGGAAAGGGGGATTTATTAGCTAAAACTGATATAGAAGCGGTCTTCCGTTTATTGCCAGTACACCCTGACTGTTTTCACTTATTAGGATGTTTTTGGAAGGGTAGTTATTTTGTTGACAAGTGCCTCCCCATGGGTTGCTCTATTTCTTGTCATTATTTTGAAATGTTTAGTTCATTTTTAGAGTGGGTAGTGCGTGTCGAAGCGGGAGTCCCATCAATTATACATTAGACGATTTCCTGTGTGTTGGTGCACCTGACTCTAATGTTTGTGGGATGTTATTAGCTACAGTACAGCATGTGTTTGGGCGTTTTGGTGTTCCTCTGGCTCCAGACAAAACGGAGGGCCCCTGCACGAGGTTAAATTTTTTAGGGATTGAGATTGACTCTCTTGCAATGACATTTCGGCTCCCGACTGCGAAGGTTGCTGCGACTTAAGGGCCCCGTGGGAGTTTGTTTAGGGGTGCTAAAAAAAGTTACTTTACGGCAAATGCAGTCCTTAATAGGCAAGCTGAATTTTGCCTGCCGAATCATCCCAATGGGTCGTATATTTTGTAGACGTTTGGGGATGGCTACAGCTGGAGTGCGGGCACCTCACCATTTTATTCGTTTGTCAGGGGAGCTTAAAGCTTTGCTTGTTTGGGACACGTTTTTGCAGGAGTTCAACGGATGATCAGTTTGGATGGAAGATTCCATTTTTAACAGTGAAATTGAGCTTTTTACGGACGCAGCAGGTGCAATTGGGTACGGTGCCTATTTTCAAGGACAATGGAGTGCCGGGGTTTGGCCAAAGGCCTGGGAATTAAGTGACATTTGTAAGAATCTTGTCTTTTTAGAGTTATTCCCTATAGTGTTATCCATGGAGTTATGGGGTAATAGTTTCAGGAATAAGAAGGTAAAATTTTGTTGTGACAATGCCAGTGTAGTTGCAGCTATCACCAATCTGTCCTCTTCATCTCCTTCTGTTATTAAGTTACTGCAGCATTTAGTACTTCGGTGTTTACAGTTGAATGTCTGCATTCAGGCTGTGCATATTGCAGGTGTGCGGAACGAGGTCGCTCATTCACGACAGCAGTGGGCCCGTTTTAGGCAATTGGCACCAGATGCGTGGAGCTCGTCCATGCAAGGTGTTGGCAGGGCTAGGGTTAAGCTGAATAAGGCGATAGGCAGTTTCGTCTGCCGTTTGCGAGGTTTTGTGGTATCACACCCGGAGTTAGAAGCAGTAACAGTAACAGTAAGCTGTTCCGGGGGGGACGGGGTGCACTTAAACGATATTGGGAACGATATCTGGCTGCTTAATGTTAGATTTGGCATAGAAAAGGCGGTGGCTTCGTGGGGTAGCCAGCGTGTTCAAGGTGTCAAACGCGCAGGCTGTGGCGGAGGCAGTCAGCATGAAGAACAAAGAAAGTAACAGAAAATTGGAGGGGCCGCAGGACAAAAGGCGACAGTTTTGGATGTTTTTTTTATTTAAACGTTCCTTAATGGGCTGGGTCCACGACAAAAGGTCCACACAGCCTTTTCAAGCGTGATGGCGCACCTTGCCATAAGGCAAAAATCATAAGTAAGTGGCTCAGGGAACCAAACATCAACGTTTTTGGTCCATGGCCAGGAAACTCCCCAGACCTTAATCCCATTGAGAGGAGGAAAATATTGACTCTTTGCACAAACTTAATGTAATTGACACTTATGAAATGCTTGTAATTATACTTCAGCATACCATAGTAACAAACAAAAATATCTGAAAACAGTGAAGCAGCAAAAGATGTGAAGACCAGTATTTGTGTCATTCTCAAAACTTTTGGCCACTACTGTATAAAGTGTATAGATAGATAGATACATTTCTTTATAAACATGCCACCATCTTTTTTGGCGGGTCACTTAGACATTGCTACCTATGCTAACATAATTGCAAAAAAAAATTCTAATGAACAATTAACCTTTTAAACTTAAACCTAGATTAGCTAACACAACGTACTACTGGAACATATGAGTGGTGGTTGCTAATAAAAAAGTCCATTAAAAAAATCAATCGTTTTCAACTACAATAGTCATTTACAACATTAACATGTCTGCAACCTTATTTTTGATTAATTTCAGGTTATTATAATGCACACAATCTTCTGTCAAAAACAAAGACATTTCTAAGTGATCCCAACCTTTTGTTTGTCACCAAACTTTTCTTAGATGGGTGGGAGAATTTGCTGTTGTAGGATGTGTTGGTACCATTCTTTATTCATGGCTGTGCTCTTAGGCAAAATTGTGAGTGAGCCCACTCCTTTGGCTGAAAAGCAGCCCTACACATGAATGGTCTCAGGATCCTTTACTGTTGGCATGACACAGGACTGATGGTAGCGCTCACCTTGTCTTCTCCAGATACGTTTATTTCAGATGCCCCAAACAATCGTAAAGGGGACTCAGCAGAGAAAATTACTTTACCACAGTCCTCAGCAGTCCAATCCCTGTACATTTTTGCTGGTTCTTTTGGGGCAGGGCTGAAATGCAGCGGAAATGTTTTTTGGGGGTTAAGTTTATTTTCATATCAAAGAGGGATCCAGTCATCTGATCACTCTTCATAACATTCTGGAGTATATGCAAATTGCCATAATCTAAACTGAGGCAGCAGACTTTGTGAAAATTACTATTTGTGTAATTCTCAAAACTTTTGGCCACGACTGTATAGGCCAAACCAGTGTAATGTTATGGTTCTTGTCAAGGAAATCTGGACACATGTTTTTTTGGCTATTGTAGCATAATTGAATCCGTTTGAACTTGATTCTCAATTAGCCTTGAGGTTTATTTTGAGCTGCATATACATCAATTGATTATTAACATGCTTAACCTGTATAACCCTGCCTGGGTTAGGCAGTTAGCACATGTAACTTGTCTGTGTAGGAGTTGTAGGGTAGTAGTTTCTGGAGTTCAGGCTTAGAACTGGAAAGGCAAGTGTATATGCACCTGGAGAATCTGGACACTAAGGACAGACGAAAAACAGACTTCTTGCTTTTGTGCAAAAGAATATTATTCATCTATCCACAAACAGTAGGGGGTAAAATACAGCACTGAACCTCCGAACCAGAAAAATGTCCTATTTTGCCAGCCTTTGATCGCACTGAAGCTGGTCTGGAACTTACGGGTATGATGTCACCCGTTACTCCGTATGGTGTCTCAGAGTCACCGTCCAAAAGTCCAAAAACCCTACACGTTTCCTCTCTCGGACTTCATCAGGGGGAATGATGCATGTCCATGGTGGGTCTTATTAAATACCCATAGATGCACTGTTATTGAGTAACAACCAATCAAAACAGAGTACTACCGTGTTTCCCCGAAAGTAAGACAGTGTCTTACTTTCTTTTTATCCCTAAAAGCCCCACTATGTCTTACTTTCGGGGTATGTCTTATATTGGGAAAAAATTGTCCATATATACCAATCCACACGCATACCAATCCACACATATACACCAAACCACACACATATACACCAAACCACACATATACACCAAACCACACACATATACCAATCCACACATATATACTAATCCACACATATACCAAACCACACATATATACCAAACCACACATATATACCAAACCACACATATATACTAATCCACACATATACACCAATCCACTCTCACTGTCACTCTATGCTTTCCTACCTTTCCTCTTTCAGTTTCTTTGCCGCCTCTTCGCTCTTCTTCTTAGTTCTTCTGTCTTCTCTTCTTCCGGGTCAGAGGGCACGGAGACCGGTGGGCGCGGCTTCAGTGCTGTGCGCCGGGATCTGGCAGCAAACCCCGGCGCACAGCAGCTGTTGCCTTGGGGATCACAAGGGAGCGGTATCGGAGGTCTGTTAAAGACCTCCGATACTGCTCCCTTGCGAGCCTGCTCCTCCAGCGGCGGACATTACTGTCCGTCTCTGGAGGGGCGGCAGGGGCGTCGGACCGCGCTGCGGCGGACCCCGCGACGGCGCCCCCTGGAGTGTGGCGCCCTGTGCGGTCGCACAGGTCGCACACCCCAAAGGCCGGCCCTGGTCCTGATGGACCACGGAAAACATTATTGCTGCTCCAGCAAATCCCCCGTGTTTCCCCGAAAGTAAGACATATGTCTTACTTTCGGGGTACAAAAATAGAAGAAGGCTCCAGGCACGCAGGGGTTCCATCAGACAGATTTATTGTAGGAAACAGACAACAACGTTTCGACCTCACGATGAGGTCTTTATCAAGTTGTTGATAAGTTACTTTCGGGGTACGGCTTATATTAGCCGACCCCTCTGAAACTCCCGATACGTCTTACTATCGGGGGTGTCTTACTATCGGGGAAACACGGTACTTATTTAATAAAAAATAATAAACAATGAATACTGCTGACTGGATGAACGATGCAATTCATATAATGCTCCTAAATGAGCCAACAGGCACCAAATACGTGCAAACACACCTGGCGACACATAGTTTAGCATCCTCAAACAAATAGGCATAGGACACCGAAGTAGAAAGAGACGTAGTCCCCCTATGGACACGGATAATCCCCCCCGGGGAAAAAGATAGCATGAGCATCGAAAGCCCTCACATCAGAGACTCTGCGAAACGATAAAAGGCATAACAGCTGTTTTAAAGACAAACACTTATTGTCTGGCCAAGCCGGGAAGAAGTCCAGAACCACTGCGACATCCCACAAGGAATCATAGCGAGCAGCTGGAGGATGAGACAGGCAAACAAAAAACGTTAATGGTTAGATATGACTTACCCTTTCTAATAAAGACCGGCCAAAAAAATTGAGGATGAGCACTACAGGGGCCAACTGGGGATCCACTTGTTGTCCCACACACCAAGCAGACTGGTAAGACTGCCTGGAGCCCAGGACTCCCTGAGCAAGGACTGAGCGGTCTCCGATAAACCCGAGCCCGAAATTGTCCAAGCCACCAGCGGCGATCGACCCCCCAATATGCGGGGATGAGCCTGCCCGTCTGGGTCCGAAAGGATAGATGGAAAAGAAGGAAAGGCCTGGGGATCCTGGATCGACATCTCAAGCAGCGCCAGGATCCATGGCTGTGCATGCCAGAGCGAAGTTACCCCCCAATTGATTGATGTACCGCACCGCGAGACCTTGTCCATCCGGAGGAGAAGACAGTAATTGGGCCGGTCTTTCGCCAGGCTCTTGATTGCGAAGGATCCTACAATCAGTTCCAAGCAATTTATGTGAAGGGAATGCCCTTCCAGCGTCCACCGGTCGCCTCCATGAGGGAAGCTGCTCCCCAGCCCAGCATGCTGACGTCAGACTCCAGGACAAAATCTGGTTGGTAACCGAAGATTGCACGTCCGTTCCATGCTTACTTCTGGGGTAAGGCGGACCGGCTTATCATACAATGGCAACCTGCGTAGATGTCGAGCCTTAAGGCAGTGAAGTACACGGTAGTGTGGAGGTCCCGGGAATGGAAGACGCAAGGAGACCACCACACGCGCGAGTAAGCAGGGCGTAGATCTCCTTCTGGATGGCAACAATCTTTGTCCTTAGAAGCTGCAACATCGCCGCCCTGGAGTCTATTTCAAAACAGGATCCACTGGCTGGGGTTTAGCTCAGATTTGAGTGCGTTGACAACGAAACCCAATTGATGAAGTGTCTGAACCATGAAATCCGTCTGACCCCGAAGGGTTTCCCGACAGCTGTAAAAAAGAAGGATATCATCAAGATAAACAATACATCGGATACCTCGAGATCAGAAGAAAGCCATCACCGGCATTAGGAGCTTCATGAAGCACCAGGAGGCAGAACTGAGACGGAATGGGAGCAATTTGAATTGCCATACTTGTCTGCGCCAGCGGAATTGAAGAAAACGTCCTTTAGGTCCACCTGGTCAACCAATCTCCCTCCGACATAAGGTCCCGCAGAAGATGGATACCCTCCATTTTGAAGTGGCGATGAACCACAAAAGCGTTCAGAGCCGGCAGGTAAGTAAGTGTGTGAGAGTGATGGGTGTTATGCTGAATGTAAGTGTGTGAGAGTGATGGGTGTTATGCTGAATGTAAGTGTGTGAGAGTGATGGGTGTTATGCTGAATGTAAGTGTGTGAGAGTGATGGGTGTTATGCTGAATGTAAGTGTGTGAGAGTGATGGGTGTTATGCTGAATGTTTGTGGGTGGGCCGGACAGACGACCGGCAGACAGGCATTCAATGCGGCTGTGGCCGCAAAGTTAAAAACTAAGCGGCCGCGAGCAGGATTGAATGCGGCCGTCATGCGTACCTGGCGGGGGAGGGAGGTGGGCGGTCCGCCCCGGCTGCCGCTCATCTGAGGGCTGCCACCATGCCAGCACGCCTCCAGAAACGGTGCGCACGGCAACTGTGACTGTGCGCCGGGACTTGATGTCAAATCCCGGCGCACAACACTGAAGCCACGCCCACCGTCTTCCGCGCTCAGTGCACAGGACAGGAAGAAGAAGAAGAAGAAGAAGAAGAGGAGGAAGAGGAAAAGTGAGAGTGAAAGAAGAAAAGGTAGGAGAGAGTTGATTAGTAAGTGTGTGAGAGTGATGGGTGTTATGCTGAATGTAAGTGTGTGAGAGTGATGGGTGTTATGCTGAATGTAAGTGTGTGAGAGTGATGGGTGTTATGCTAAATGTAAGTGTGTGAGAGTGATGGGTGTTATGCTGAATGTAAGTGTGTGAGAGTGATGGGTGTTATGCTGAATGTAAGTGTGTGAGAGTGATGGGTGTTATGCTGAATGTAAGTGTGTGAGAGTGATGGGTGTTATGCTAAATGTAAGTGTGTGAGAGTGATGGGTGTTATGCTGAATGTAAGTGTGTGAGAGTGATGGGTGTTATGCTGAATGTAAGTGTGTGAGAGTGATGGGTGTTATGCTGAATGTAAGTGTGTGAGAGTGATCGGTGTTATGCTGAATGTAAGTGTTTGAGAGTGATGGGTGTTATGCTAAATGTACGTGTGTGAGAGTGATGGGTGTTATGCTGAATGTAAGTGTGTGAGAGTGATGGGTGTTATGCTAAATGTAAGTGTGTGAGAGTGATGGGTGTTATGCTGAATGTAAGTGTGTGAGAGTGATGGGTGTTATGCTGAATGTAAGTGTGTGAGAGTGATGGGTGTTATGCTGAATGTAAGTGTGTGAGAGTGATGGGTGTTATGCTGAATGTAAGTGTGTGAGAGTGATGGGTGTTATGCTGAATGTAAGTGTGTGAGAGTGATGGGTGTTATGCTGAATGTTTGTGAATGAGGGTTTCAGATAGCATGGATGTGAAAGTGTTGGGGGATAGCATGGCATAGGGAGTCCGTAATCACATTCCTTTCATGCCCAGATTCCAGCATGTAGTGGCTGCCTAGGCATGATAGGAGTGTGATTGCTGTTATAAATTATTTTTTGGTCCAACTTCGGTGTGTTAACACTTTTATTGGACAGAATAATTCAATGACAGTATTAATATATATATATATTTATATATATAATTGCAAACAGCAATCACACTCCTATCATGCTAAGTCAGCCAGCACATGCTAGAACCTGGACATGATAGGATTGTGATTGTTGTTATATATATGTGTGTATATATATATATATATATATATATATATATGTGTGTGTGTTAATATTATTGTTGATTTTTTTGTCTAATTTTGGTGTTACTTTTAATAAAGTATTTTAAAGGTTTTTTTTTGTTTTTTTTTTCAGTTTTGGCCAAGTGAATGCTGAATTCTTAGTTTCAGTCCAGAATTTTCATTTCGGTGCATCCCTACTAAATACTATGCCAGTCACTAAAGTGGTAATCCTACACCACATCAATGTTTGGCTTAGTATATAGTGATAGGGGTTGTCAGTGTCTGGCTCAGTGTATAGGCACACATTGACGGTGGTGCTGCGTAATCCCTAAGTATATAATGATAACAGTTATGCTGTACCCCTGTCAATGTTTGCCTAACCATAGAAACTATGCAGTGTGTGTGTGTGGGGGGGTGCCACATACAGGGTCTGCCACAGGTGCCAAATACTCTAGGTACGCCCCTGCATCATGCGGCTGTCAGACCCAATGGCCATGCCTCAGCTCCTCTTCCCACGTCTTAAAAGTGGTGTGATGAAGAGCTGAGGCATGCGGTGTGTGCACACCGGCCACTTTAATTTCATTAGGCGCTGGTGGAGTGACTGCCGCACGCCGGCCACTTTCAATGTTGCTCGCAGCCGCTTTGATGGTGCAATGGGCCAGTTGACTAGACTTGCCCCCCAGGCCTTAGGCTGCCAGCCCTCCCCTGATCATATAATGTTGCAATTCTGAGTGGATTTTGCAGAGTTCTCACACAAATATACCTCCCTGCAAAATTACATACGTTTATTAACCCCTTCGTGACAAAGGCTGATTTTACTTTTTGTACCCTTCGTGACAATGGCCGTTTTAACATTTCTGCGCTGCTCGTGTTTAGCTGTAATTTTCTTCTTTCCCGTTTACTGAACCCACACACATTATATATTGTTTTTTTCAGGACAAGAAGGGTTTTGTTTAGATGACATTGTTTTGATTGTATCATATTATTTACTATTAAAAAAAGTATAAAATATGGTGAAAAATTTAGAAAAAACTTTTAGTTGAAAAATCTTTTACTCATCTATAAAAGGTAATAAAAAAACCTGCTAAATAGATTCTACTATTTGTCCTGAGTTTAGAAATACCCAATGTTTTTATGTTTTTTTGCTTGTTTCTACACATTATGGGGCAATAAGTACAGGTAGCGTTTTGCTATTTCAAAGCCATTTTTTCCAAATCTGGTAATTCTTCCCCCCATGTGCCATTTCGGGTATCTTTGAAGCCGGCCAATGCAATTTCATATTGCATAATCCAATATGCATCAAGTCATATATTTTTGAAAACTAGACAGCCCAGGGTATTCCAAGTGCTAACATTTTAACCCTTTCCAAGCACTTTGTCAAACTTTATGCCTTTGTCAAACTTTATGGTAGTAATTTTTTTGCATTTGTTTTTTCACACACATTTTACTTCAGGTATGAATAAACAGGTTCTGGTATATGTCACTATCATAAAACACCCCAATATGTGTTCAGCAACATCTCCTGAGTACAGTGATACCTCACATGAATGATTTTGCCTGGCTGTTTGGGGGCAAAAGGGCCACATTTGGGGCATGCACATTTTTCAATGTTGAACTTTGGCATTTAGGGATTCCCTGCCCATGCCCTATTTGGTACATCTTTGAGCCGGGCCATTTCAGTGTGCCCAATAAACCCATATATTTTTGAAAACTAGACACCCCAGGGTATTTCAAATGCTAGTATTTTAACTCTTTCCATGCACCATATCTACCACCAGTCTTTGTCAAACTTTATGGTAGTCATTTTTTGCATTTGTTTTGTCACACACATTTTACTTCAGGTATGAATTAAAAAGTTCTTGTATATGTCACTATCACAAAACACCCCAATATGTGTTCAGCAACATCTCCTGAGCACAGTGATACCCCACATGAATGATTTTGCCTGGCTGTTTGGGGGCAAAAGGGCCACATTTGGGGCATGCACATTTTTCAATGTTGAACTTTGGCATTCGGGGATCCACTGCCCATGCCCTATTTGGTACATCTTTGAGCCGGGCCATTTCAGTGTGCCCAACAAAACCATATATTTTTGAAAACTACACACCACAGGGTATTTTAAATGCTGGTATTTTAACTCTTTGCATGCACACATTTTACCACCAGCATTGTTTCTAAGTTTGCAGTAGTATTTTTTCCCACACACACCTACTTTATGTATGAATTTACAGCTCCTGGTATATGCCACTGTCACACGACACCCCAATATGTGTTCAGCAACATCTCCTGAGTACAGTGATACCCCACATGCATGGGTTTGTCATTTTTTGGGGGAACTAAAAGGCCACATTTGGTACATGTGCATTTTTCTAATTGGAAATTAGATGTGTGGCCATCCTTCCCCCCGTGTTAATTGGGACCTTGTTGAACCCAGCCAATTCAATTTACCCCATCAAATCATACATTTTTTAAAAGTAGACCCCATGGGCATTTAAAATGCCAGTATTTTAACTCTTTCCATGCAAGAATTGTTTTAAGCTAATATGCTAATTTTAGGATTTGCTCACAAAAATATATTTTTTATATATATATATATTTTTTTTGCCTTTTTTACATTTTTTTTTACATTTTTTATCAACTTGAAGGTTCACCTGATAGTGACATCAGTGGGGAATTATTTTTACATTTTACTGTTTTTTTACTATTTTTTTCTAATTATTATTAATTTTATTTTATTTTTAATTTATTTTTACTAATCACACTGTGATTAGAAAGCTGAGCTCCATTGACTTGCATGGTTGAATGCAGTACCTGTATTCAACCTGCAAGTGGAGCCAGAGTTCTCTAGAGGGTCTGGAGACCTTCTAGCGAACTTTTTAGTCTTTATTGTTTTTTTTACAGGGCGGCCGCCATCTCGCTTGATGGCGAAGATCACCTGCAGCGGCGGCTGTGACCGCTCTCCGGAGCGGTCACAGCCCATCGAAAGGTAAGTGTTTGGTGTCGCTGGATGCCTCCTGATCGAGGCATTCCAGCCACACCATTTAAGTTTAGGAGGCGATCGTTGATCGCCTCCTAAACGCTTTTAAAACGGGCGTCCGCCGCCATACAAAGTATGGCGGATGTTGACGCCCCGGGGAGGGGCCAGAGATGGCCCCTTTGTGCCGATCATGGCGTTGCTGAATGCCTCGAGGTCGAGGCATTACAGCAACGCCGTTTCGGTGCAGAAAGCGAAAATAGTTCGCTTTCTGCACCCGTTTAAAGACGTGCCGGTCCTGGCACGTCAATTGTCGTTATCGACTTGATTTTCGGTGACATGCCCGGACCGGCAATTGTCATCAAGGGGTTAAACAAATTAAAGGTAAATATCTGCTCATATCCAGCAAATTACATTTTCTAGCATTTCTGCATATATTAAAAAATTCCCCCATTGGACCAATACAGTTGCACTGCACATATCTCAACCCCCCCCCACTATTATTTCTGAGAATATGGTGCATTTTTACTGTGTAAATTTAAAGCTATAGCGCCCCAAATATCAGCCCAGTAGACAGCAACCGGCATTTTTCAACATTCTACATGGGGTTAAGAAAAAGTCCCCCATTGGACCAATGCAGTTACACTGCAAATATCTCACACACACCCACCAATAATATTTCTGAGAATATGGTGCATTTTTACTGTGGAAATTTAAAGCTATAGCACCCCAAATATCAGCCCAATACATAGCAAATTAGATTTTACACATTCTACAGGGGGTTAAGAAATTCCCCCCATTGGACCAATACAGTTACACTGCACATATCTCACCCCCCCCACACTATTATTTCTGAGAATATGGTGCAATTTTACTGTGGAAATTTAAATATATAGCGCCCCAAATATCAGCCCAATACATAGCAAAGGGGATTTTTCAACATTCTACAGGGGGTTAAAAAAATTGTGCGCAGCAGCAGCAGCAGCCGCCGTGACGGCGAGGGAGACATCCTGCCTCCACACTGAGACCCCGGCAGCCTCAGCCAGGAGACAGTTCCTGCTTCGTTGTACGGACTCGCTCCTCTTCCAGCCACCTAGTGGCGCCGTTGGAAACTGCATCGCCTTATACTGGGAGGTTACCAATACGCCACACGCCACACGCAAGATGTACGGACTCGCTCCTCTTCCAGCCACCTAGTGGCGCCGTTGGAAACTGCATCGCCTTATACTGGGAGGTTACCAATACGCCACACGCTTATCTCCGCAGCATGGCAGGGGTTGACGGAAGCTATGGATTTCCGCTTCCGTCAACCCCTGCCATGCTGCCGAGATAAGGTAAGCTAGATGGGGAAGGGACCAGGGAGATTAGTAGACGGAGACGAACACGAAGATTCTTCGTGTTGTGTGTCTTCGTCTTCGTGTATGTTTTACCTCCACTATATTCTATTATACGTTTCTTCGGAACGAACATGAAAATGCACTCTTCATGTTCGCCCAAAGACAAATGCACAAGTCTAGTATTTAATAAGACCCACCATGGACATGCATCATTCCCTCTGATGAAGTCTGAGAATCCTGGGAATATCAGTACCGGATCACGCTGGTAGCGGCAAGTATGCCATTCTAGGCTATCATCCTATGCTCCTATGTTGTTAGGAGCCTCACTTGTGAGTGAGTTCCAACAAATTTTTGCTAATTCTGCTTATTTGCACCTACATACCGCACTAGGTTGTGTTTTTTTTAATGTCTTTTAGGTTTTTGGAAAATTTACTGGACTCATGGTGTAGTGAGATTATATTTTATTATATTGTGATTTAACTTGTGTGTTCACATATTGTGTCACACACAAATTTTTTTGTGAATCACATTTTGCAGTCACTTATCCTTTGTAAGCATGTGGAAATGGGATATATTTGGGGAAAAAGGGGATTCCAGGTGCCGACACACCTCGGGGTAAATAGCTTAAATCCACATAGCTCGAATAATCACAGGAAAATGCTTCTTTGATAGGAAAATGGAGGGTTTAATGCTGTGATGAAGCCTATGAAGGCTAACACACACAGGGTTACATTGGGAATGAAGTTGTGACTGCAACAATGATGGAAAGATTGTAACTAACTGCAGCAAGGATGGAAAGATTGTAACTAACTAAGGACATACAGGGAGTTCTTATAGGGTGGGATCAAAGGTACCTTAATATTGGTTAACTAATATCAAAAGACAATACTAACACTATCACACAACATACAATTTACAATCCTATGGATAAACTAATCTCAAAAGAAATACATACAATTTACAATCCTATAGATACAACATCAAAAGACAATACTAAAACTATCACACATTATTTACAATCTGACCATACAGACAATGTAATACATGATTTACAATTGCCCTTTGATGTGGGCTTCGTGGGCTACATTTGCACTTAAATAAGTCTCCTCCTGTCCTTTCTGTGAGCATGTGAATTCAACTGGCCACATTTTGTTTAGTTATGTCAGATCACTTTAACTCCTTTTACACCCATAGTGGCTGAAACATTCTATCGTGAATCCCGGTACAAGTTCAGGCTTAGATGTCAGATTGGGGCAGGCAAGTGCAGATGCCCCTGATTGCACCTTTAGTGTTCTGCACCTTTAGTGTTCTTCTTAGGTGCCATCAGGAACAGGACTAACAGCTGACTGGGGAGCTGGTAGTAGACCTGGAAAATGGCAGAGCCAGCAGACTGGGGGAATAGCAGGTGACAACGGAGTCTGGGGAAATAACTGCCAGTCAGCAACAGAGGCAAATGAGACTGCACAGTACCAAAGGTTATCAACTTCAAATCAAAGGTTGAATTTGGATAATAACAATCAGGGGAAGAACATAGTCCCAGGCCAGAGGCCAAAACCCAGAAATTCACAGCACAAACAAGCAACACCAGGAACCAATGCTCCAGCTCTATATATTTAATTCCAACCCTCGCTATAGATAATATAATCACCTGAGGGGCCACATGTACAACATGATTCACCATCTTCTCAAATGGTACAAATTAAGAAAATTGAACAAAAATTGTTAAAGTTTGGGCAAATTAGAATGAACAGGTCTAGTTGTGCAATCAAACACCCCCATTAAGAGAAAAGGAGATTGTACAGCCTCCTATTTCTAGTATGTGTATTATTATGTTATACCTGTTGACACTAGGTAACTTGCTTTTTGTTGTTAATAAAGGGCTTGAGGCCAAAATTCTTCAAATTAAATTACTGTTTTTAATATAGAGATTTCATGAATTGATTTAGAAAGACAACAAATTAAATAGTCATTTGATTTATTAGTTTTGCTAAGAGATCAACTTCCAGTTCCCCAAAAAGGGAAAAGACGTATCAATATGTATGGAACCAAGGAGAGGGTTTGGTTCCAGGGGGGGAGTTTAATATGTGTCGCACTGCAGTTAACCAGGATGTAGCTTAGTGGATGAGTCACATGTGCACTGAGAATAAGTTGGAGTTGAAATTTTATACAGTATGTTTTAAGAAGATCTGTTAATAAAATCATTAGAACGCTGCAGCTGGAGTCTAAGAGCCCTGTTAATGCACAGTAACATTGAAACACTGTGTATAGAAGAAATAAGCTTGACTTGCAACTAAAGACCCTTACTCCCTATCTAAATGAAAACTAATGGTGTTGCCTGAATTGTGTGACTGAGTTCACTAAACCTTCGATAGGTCAACAGTGAAGTAACTTTACAAAACTAACTAAAATCTGTGGTGGCATTACTGGCCGAGGGAGAAGAAAAACAAGTATTTTAGTATAGTTTAATGTTAAGTTTTATTATTATTATTATTATTTATTCTTTCCTTTTTTGTTTGTAGTATAGATTTGTTATAAAATGACCACATTTTTCTCATTACAACCTCCATATTGTTGTCTTAGGTTGCAAATGCTATGAAGAACTCACTGTCGTTTGATGCCCCAGACACCTCACAGCAAGGTCAGAAAGTCTTAAAGGTGGAGGTTACCCCAACAGTTCCTCGAATATCTCGAACCGCTATCACCACTGCCTCAATCCGCAGACACAGATGGAGGAGAGAAGGTAACTAATTAAACTCTGTTTCTTTAAAGTTGGTACATACCCTACCTACTGGCAAGCTAATTATTTTAACTTATTTTTCACAATATTTTTTCAGGTTATTTAATAATGTATATGTTTTAATAAACATTCATTAAAGTTCCTAATGTAGATGCAGTATAATATCAGGAACAAAATGTGGACCACTTAGAACTACCATGCAAGCAGAGCCACTGGAACATTGCTGTATTAAATAACGCTGCACAAGTTCAGTCAGATGTTTTGCAAATTTTGGAAAATAGTGTTTGATATTTGAATATAAAATAACATTTAAAAGACTTAAATGCTATAAAGAAAAGTCTAGGATTGATTGGTAAGATATAAATGATATACAAAAGATAACCTATTGTTTTTGTTATTATTATTATTATTAAGGCACTTTGTTATTAGAATACATCTAAGGATACATATACCGTATATTCCGGCGTATAAGACGACTGGGCGTATAAGACGACCCCCAACTTTTCCAGTTCAAATATAGAGTTTGGGCTATACTCGCCGTATAAGACTACCCCTCTACCCAGCGTACAACAACCAGCCAATCACGGCAAGCGATGTACCTTACCGGTGATTGGTTGGTTGTTATACAGACTTATACTGCCCGTATATATATATATCTATCTACACATACGCCTGTCCATACATACACAGTTATACACTGCCCTCACCACACACCCCTGCCTTTACACACACACACACACATATTTATGTATACACATGTGTATATCTATATATACACACATGTGTGTATATATATATATATATATATATATATGTGTGTGTATACACATGTATATATATGTGTGTATACACATGTGTATATGTGTGTGTATACACATGTGTATATGTGTGTATACACATACACGTGTGTGTATATATGTGTGTATACACATACACATGTATGTGTGTATATATATATATGTATATATATATATATATATATATATATATATATACACACATGTATGTATATACACACATATATATACACACCAGCTTACAAACACACAAATACACTGACCATCTCACACCAACATACATACACTGCACTTTCTCCCCATCTCTTACCTTATCTTCTGTCTTCTTTCTTCCATCCAGTTGCGGGAGCGTGAGGTCTGACACTTCAGACCTCGGCTTCCCTGCTCCCTCATCACTACACGCCGGCAATTGATGCCGAGCGCCGGGACATGACGTCATCCCCGTGCTCGGCGCGTAGTGATTAGAGAGCAGGGAAGCCGAGGTCTGAAGTGCCAGACCTCAAGCTCCCTAATGTTGGTTTAGTTAGAGGGAGGTCGTGATCTCCCCAACCAGCCCTGCTGATCAGGGCTAGTTGGGGAGATCACGATCTTGCACCCACCTCGGCGCGGCCCTGAAGACCGGCCCAGGGGAGGCGGCTTCTTCACTCGCCCCGTGGGCTTCGTGGGAACCTCCGGCTTGGTAAGTACCCGGTACTCGGTTAGTACCCGGCGTATAAGACGACCCCCGACTTTTGAGAAGATTTTCTGGGGTTAAAAAGTCGTCTTATACGCCGGAATATACGGTATATAAATATCTACATTAATTATACCTGTACAGCAATCATGATTTACATAGGTTATGCAAAGTGTTCATATTTTTACACCTTTTCATGTGTTAAGAAATTGAATCATGTGTGTGACGGATACACTGTCAGAAGCCGTGCCTTAAGGACAGGAACTTGAAATACAGAGCTCATTGAACAATAGCTGTTATAGCATATTACCTTGAATATCAGACAGAACCAATGTTGAGGTAGAAGCACACCAACTTATATACACACACACAGATCTTGATAAGAGCATAATTACATAAAGATGGACAATACCCTGCACCACAAATTGGTCACCATAGCCAGCAATTCCTGAACAACACAAAGTCACTGATTTTGGTATAAACAGATAAAATAATAAGGGAGTCCAGACAAGTATCTTTGCAGCCCTATATCCGTGACAACATGGAAAGAAGTTAGCTGTCTAGGTTGACCACATGTCCCGGAATGCCCGGGACAGTCCAGCAATGAGACTTTAAATCCCGGTACCCGGGCAGCCTCAATCCGGGGCAATTGTCACGGAATCAGTGGCCTCCCCGATTGAAACGCCGCCCTTTTTTTTTTTTTGACATGGAGGAAAGAGAGGGGCGAGAGGGCCTCTCAATATCACGGTCGGGTCAGAAGGAGGGAAGACTGCACTGACTCTCACAGTCTTCCCCTAATCTGCAGTCAGTGTGGCAATT
This sequence comes from Spea bombifrons, assembly GCF_027358695.1. Taxonomy (NCBI): domain Eukaryota; kingdom Metazoa; phylum Chordata; class Amphibia; order Anura; family Pelobatidae; genus Spea; species Spea bombifrons. The sequence continues at coordinate 20,876,290 of NC_071093.1, read as the reverse complement.
TTTTTTTGGTGTGGTAGCGGAGAGAATGATTGCATGTCCCTGAATGGCAAAAATATGTGGTCACGCTATAACTGTCTGACTTTGCGATTTTAACCATGAGAGGAAGGTTCCTATGTACAGGACCCCTGAGACCATCTCTCTAGAATCTACTTCTGAGGGTAGGCCAGATCTTATGATGCAGGCGTCATTGATAGTTTTGACTGATAAAGTCCTCATAAAGACTTTATCTGCATAGTGAGAGATAGCCAGCGGCTCTTTTTGCTCATGTTTCTCCTTTATTGTCAGTGAACAGCTTTGCATGGCTATAGAGCTTTACTTAAGATATGTGGGACCTGCCCTGGTGAATTCTCATTTCTGAGCATGTTACTTTTTAAGGTATAGTGGCCATTTGATATAAGTCAACAAGATGTTCTGTACATTATATTGCTAGCACTTATTGGGGTAAATAAGGAACTTTTTGTTTCACATATCTGCTATACAAGAGTCCAGTAATGTATTTAACTAATGTTGATCGAAGGTTTATTTTTTCCTCTCTTTTTATAGAACCTTGATCATAAAAGGGGGATAAATTGAAATTTTTTACATTTCCATGTGTTTGGTTTATGAAATGCTAACTTATAGATCGTCTTTTAATTTTTTCTTTTTTTTTTACATTTCTTTGTTATTCGGAGAAGCCCTAGTCAAACAATGCAATAATATAGTATTACAAAGGCATACCGACAGAGTAAATACCGTCATGTACAATAGATCCACAAATCCAGTACAGTGATCAATAAGGCAAGTGTCACGGTCCCAGGTCCCGGCAAGAGTTTGCCAGTACACGGCAAACTTCGGGATCCCGGGCTGCATCCTGGGATCCCGGGCTGCATCCTCGGATCCCGGCAAACACAGGCAAGCCCATGCCTGTGAACGCCGGGTTCCGAGGTCGCGGGTCACGGTCTTGGTTCCCGGCAAACACAGGCAAGCCGATGCCTGTGAACGCCGGGCTCCGAGATCGTGTGACACTAACTCGGATCCCGGCAAACACAGGCAAGCCGATGCCTGTGAACGCCGGGCACCGAGGTCTAGTGTTACTGACACGGATCTCGGCAGACACAGGCAGGCGGATGCCTGTGGTCCACCGAGATCCGGGGCATATAGGGCTTCCTCCGGGGATCTTCCTTCCACGCTGCAGCAGCCTGCCTGCAGCAGTGGAGATCCCCGGAGTCAGGGACTTACCTCTGCTCGGTCTCTTCGCGGCAGGAGCGTTTCGTTGCCACGCAACTGGAGGCGTGGTTTGGATGGCCGTCTAGAGCTTCTGCGGTGACGTCATCTTAGGGGCGGGGTTAGGTTCTGGCGCCAGATTTAAAAGTCAGGAAGTTCTCTAGCCAGTTACCCTGTTGTGGTCTTTATGCTCGGTTGTGTTTTGTGTTACTTCCAGCTAATTTTTGACCCTTTGCTTGCCTGACCTCTCTTTGCCTGCTGATTTGGTACTGTGCCTTGCTGATCTTGTTGCTGAACCTCGGATTGTCTGACTACCCTCTCTGGATCTCGACCACGGCTTACCTGACTACCCTCTCTGGATCTCGACCACGGCTTACCTGACTACCCTCTCTGGATCTCGACCAAGGCTTACCTGACTACCCTCTCTGGATCTCGACCACGGCTTATTGTGTTCCTGTGTCCGTATCCTGCCTCGGCTTTCCAGTCTTTGCTAAGTCTTGCTCCTTGTACTATCAACTCCGTATCTACTACCTATACCTACCTTATCTGGCCTCCTTGCTGTTGGGATCATCTAAATCCTGGGGTGCTGCTGCCAGGGGCTCCTCCTTTGGTCGTAGTATTCCAGGTGGAATAACTTCCGCGGTAAGTGCCAGTATTAGGAAGGTCGTGACAGCAAGAACAGAAAATAAAGTAAAACGAAAACAAAAAAAAACAAGGACATGTTATTGACAAAATTGCGATTTACAGCAGTATATATATATAACAAACAGCAATACCAATACAGAGGTATCAGATAGAACCAATGTTGAGGTAGAAGCACACCAACTTATATACACACACACAGATCTTGATAAGAGCATGATTACATAAAGATGGACAATACCCTGCCCAGACAGCCTAGCACCACAAATCGGTGGTTTCCAAAAAAACAACCTACTCCATTGTGCCTGCAACTCCTCAAATCCCCAAACCTTGGCCTTCCTCAGGTTACTACCTGCACCCCCAAACATATACGGGCATTAAAATCCCGTTATGGGATGGATGCCTCTTAGAACTTGAAGGCAATACCGCTCTGTTGTATTGAACGTTTGAAATAGTAACAACCTGGTGTCCCTATCTAACATCGCCACATATGGGGGACCAGCGGTTAAAAAAATATTTGGCCTTACTCTCCTTATGAAGAACAGCATCAAGCCAATCCATTTGGAATAGAAAGTAAGCGGGACAGGACCATTGGTAACAATGTGACAGTATTGCCCGCTTTGCTACAGGTGAAAGAATGAGTAGGAGGGATCTAACGCTCGCTGTGTTAAGGGGACTATGGCCAGGAAATATGCCAAAAATTGCCCATTCCACAGTAATACAAAAATGAATACCCAGAGTGTTGGTGATCCCAGAAAGATAAGGAAGGAGTGTATTAACATAATTGCAAAAATGAAAATAGTGAATAGAGTGAATATTTTGGACTGGAATATTTGGACTGGAATTGTACAGATGTCGAAAGACAACATCCTCCCTCCCATGCTGCAACTGCGGGTTATGAACCAAAGGGAGGAACCAAGAATAATGAAGTTCTAGGCCCAAATGGCGTCTAACACGCTCCCATGCTCATAAAGTATGATATAGCAATGGATTAGAAATAATATCGGGAGGCCAATTGGCTTTAGGAAGATGCAGGAGAGAGGCCAAAGAGATGTTTGGAGGCATTTGTTGCTCCAGAGTTAAATTAGTGAATATACAACTGGTTCGAGGCCAATCCACCGCAAAACGATAATTAGATGCCAGATTATAATCCAGCAAATTCGAAAGGTTCACACCCCCATAACGGACTGGTTGTTGGAGTTTAACCATCGCAATTCTAGTTTTTTTGTTACACCATAGGAACTTACGTAGCACTGTATTGTGATATTGGATATCTTTCTTTTTCAAGGTAATAGGCAGCATTTGGATTGAATACAGTAACTTGGGAAAGAAAAGCCATTTTATACAGGTGACACCTATCCAAAAAGGAGTGGTTAAATTTGGACCAAATATTTAGAGGAGCTCTCCATATGACGCAATAACAGTTGTACCAAATTCATCAGGATGGTAAGGACTAGATACTTCAAAGTGGGGAATTGAGTCTAGTTAAATGGGAACGTCCCCCTCCAACCTTGCTTAGCATGAGGGAAAATGGGAAGCGCTTCAGTTTTAAGATAATTAATTAAAAATCCCAAAGTTTTATGGAATTGCTGAAATAAATTAAGAAGGTGGGGCATCGCCGCTTTGGGATTAGAAAGGAATAATAAAAGATCATCAGCAAAAGCAGCAATCTTTAGCTCTACTTTTTCCCACCTTTATTCCCTCAAATTCAGCAGAATGTTCAATAATACGTATAATACCTGTTTTGCTTCTCCGTTCCTCCGGTCATCCTGCATATTGGGCTCCTTCTCTTAATACGGGAGCCTTAAATTCCTTAGGAGGAATCCTCCCATTCAAAAATCCATTATAAACTTCAGCAAGATGTGCTGGTAAATACGTAGTAGTCAGTACTTATAGTACCCAGCTCCTAGGCCATCCAGGCCCTTACCGTTCGGGAGGGATTTAATGGCAGAGGAAATTTCAAGAGGCATGAACGGTTCGACCAAACGCTCACGATCCTCAGGTGACAATTTCAGAATATTAGCTTGCTGGAATACCTGAAGCATTATATCAGGGTCGTTAGGGCAGGTTCATAAAGGCAAGGTAATCCAGGTAACAAGGCCCTGCTGGATGTATTGACTAGGGATCAACCCAGGTAACAAGGCACACCTGATCCTAGTAAAGAGTTCTGAGTGCTCCAGAGGGCGGAGGGTGGCCACTAGTGGTAGCATACTTAATGCCACAGGTATAAAAAAGCCATGGTTCAGGCAGCGAAAAAGTGGTTCCTGACATCTACCAAGGGTTTTATGGGCAACATATGCCCGGGAAAGATCATCGGTTAGTTGGGCAAGTTTAGCTTCAGCCTCCCTCCTGCGTTCCACAACATAAGCAATGATGTGCCCTCTCATAACTGGTTTGGAAGCACCCCAGAATAAATCGGGGTCTTCCATATGCTTATGATTATCATCAACATAGTCATTCCATTTAGTAATCAAGAACATTCTAAATGCTTCTGAAGCACATAGATGACTAGGAAACCTCCAATTCCGGGAAACCCAAAATGGTGAAGCCAAACAAATATCCATATGGTGTCACGTACCTATACCCCGAAACTTGAAAAAGCCGCAACTTCACCCTGAGTGATACCGAATGGGAACACCAAGGGCAGAAGAGATATTGAGCAGCCAGAAGGCAGGGTATAGGCAAAATAATATAGGCAGTCTCTGAGGAGTAGATGGCTGTAGCATAGACAGTGGAGGTAGCACGGAACTGCAACACGGAGTGTAGAAAAAAAGCCAGGATTCAGTACACGGAGGAGTTAAACAGACAAGCCAGGATTCGGTACACGGAGGAGTTAATCAGACAAGCCAGGATTCGATACATGGAGGAGTTAATCAGACAAGTCAGGATTCGGTACACGGAGGAATTAATCAGACAAGCCAGTATTCGGTACACGGATGAGTTAATCAGACAAGCCAGGATTCGATACACGGAGGAGTTAATCAGACAAGCCAGGATTCGGTACACGGAGTAGTAATCACACATGGTTACAGTGCAGGAGACCAGCAGGCCTTTTAAATTAGGAGCCACACCAAGCCATGCCCCCGGAACTGCACTATACTAAAACATATACCAATCAATATCAATATATCAATGAAAGTGATCCAGCATGGGCAGGGAGGAGAGTCCGACAGGACGAGAGGAAGAGCCGGATACATCCAATGTTGCATTAGCCACTAAATTAAAGTACCACCTAAAATCACATTGACGGCTGAAATTCCCACTAGGAGTGTATATACCTTGGCCAAAAAAGTAGACTGATCAGAATTTGGTGCATAAACTTTCACAAAAAATATCTCCCTTCCGGATCACAAATTTCAGACTCAACAACAAAGGGCAATCTTTTGGAGAGTAAAATAGAGGCACCCCTAGATTTCCTGGTCTACCTAGCAGAGTAACAAACACGAAGCCATGGAGCTTTTAAAGTATTTTTTCAGTGTCACACCCATGGGTTTCTTGGAGGTAAATAACATCTGGACACAGACGCTTAAGATAAGCAAGAACCTTTTTGCATTTAACAGGCATGTTTAAACCTTCCAAGATACAACACGCATTGAAGACAACATATCATTACTACTATCTGATTGCATCATGGTAAACGAAACCAGGCCCTCACCCAATGCCTCGTTTTTGAAGTAATGAAACAGATTGTTCAGGAGAGTCCCAGCCAGCACCCCAGAACGCCCAACGGTCAATGTACATAACGAAAGTGCACATCACCAGTTGTACAATACTATGCTTCTCCCATTTTTTATCTATAAACCAAAACATGGCGCATTTGACTTTGCGACAATTAACACAACAAAACAACAAAGGAAAAGAAAATTAACACATAACCATCGAAAATGTGCATACAGACAGATAAAGGCGGGCATGAAGATGAATACCCATATACCAATTACCTTTATAAGTCCCTAGACCTAGGGGAGACAGATCGAGATGAGCGAGACAGAGAACTAGAATGAGAAAGAGAATGAGTAGGGGGGCCTCCCATACCGCAGAATCTACAGGCAGAGAGGAAGACCTGGCACAATCACTTCTGCAGAAAAATCTTGAAATAGTAACAGTTTCTGATTGTTATAAGAAAAAGGCGAAAAATACAAATATATACAGATCTTTTAGTTTTTAATTATTTTAAAATTATATATAAAATTGATTTAATCTTAAAAATAGCCACTATTTTTAAGATTAAATTAATTTTATATATAATTTTAAAATAATTAAAAACTAAAAGATCTGTATATATTTTTATTTTTTATTCATTTGTATTACTATCTTTTTACACTTACCTGTCTGCACCTCTAATCATGTGTATATCTTTAAGAATTATATGTACACCCACATTCTTCTTTTTGTCATGGGCTGCTTATTCTATTGTTTATATTATTAATAATCCACAAACTCTTTGAAACATTTTAAAATCGCTTTATTAAAACCCCTTTTCTCGTCCGGTACTCTGTTTTTCTTTTTATGTGAGCGCATGTACATATTAACCTCTAACAAATCAATAAAATAACCACAGACACAGAATTGTGCATTGGATAAAATTGGCCGTAGCTTTATTTAAAAGGGTATAAGAGGCATTAACAACACAAACCATTTAACGTAATAACCAAATAACTTCTTATATATAATACACCAAATACAATCCGACCCTTTCTCAGCCAGATTGTGTAACACCAAGCCTCTGTCCACCTCAACACAGAGGCGACCTTTACCCCTTATAAAACTACGACAATATAACATATTACATACCTTACATTTAAAACAAAAGGGAGGGGGGGTGGGACGCTTGCTCAGCAACAGCTCCTTGAAGATTTTTCTTGAGGTGAATTTAACCCCTTCGCGACCTTTGCCGGTTCAGGACCGTCATAACAAGAAGGTCACTAAATGACCTTTGACGGTCCTGAACCGTCAAAAAATTAAATAAGCTTAGAAAGTGATCAAGGATCACTTTCTTCGCTTAAACGGCCTTGCTGCAATGCCTCGATGTCGAGGCATTCAGCAAGGCCGAGATCGGCATCGGGGGCCATGTCTGGCCCCTCCCGGGGGCGGCAACAGCCGCCATACATTGTATGGCGGCGGACGCCCGTTTTAAAAGCGTTTAGGAGGCGATCAACGATCGCCTCCTAAACTTAAATGGTGTCACTGGAATGCCTCGATCAGGAGGCATCCAGCGACACCAAACACTTACCTCTGGGTGGGCTGTGACCGCTCCGGAGAGCGGTCACAGCCGCAGCTGCCGGTGATCTTCGCCATCCGCAAGATGGCGGCGGCCCGGGAAATAAAACAATAAAGAAGAAAGAGTTCGCTAGACGGTCTCCAGACCCTCTAGAGAACTGGCTCCACTTGCTGGTTGAATACAGGTACTGCATTCAACCATGCAAGTCAATGGAGCCCAGCTTTCTAATCACTATGTGATTAGTAAAATATTAAAAAAAAAAAAAAATGGAAAAAAAAAATTAAAAAAAATGTGCTAACATTTAAAAATAATTATGCAGTGATGTCACTAGATGAACCATCCAGTACCAGCAAAATGTGTAAAAAAATATAAAAAAAAGTATTAAAAAAATAAAATAAAATTAAAAAATAAAGTTTATTATTTTGAGCAAGTGCTAAAATTTCTCAAAAATCTCAACAAAGAGTTAAAATAAAAGCACTTCAAACTAGGGGTGTCTAATATAAAAAAAAAATGGCTGATGGGGTAAATTGGAGTGGCCTAGCTCAAAGATAGGGCATAGGTACAGACTGACCAAAATGGAGAAAAAAAGCGCACTTCCCAAATGTGGCATTTTAAATCTCAAACAACCCGACAAACCCATGCATGTCGGGTATCACTGCACTCAGGAGATGTTCCTGAACACATATTGGGGGGTTGTTTGACAGTGGCATATACCAGGACCTGTATATCTATAACTAAAATACAATTTGTGTGAAAAAAAAATAAAAAAAATTACTATTACAAAGTTTGACAAAGTGTAGTTCTATAATTGGTGCATGGAAAGGGTTAAAATAACAGCATTTGGAATACCCTGGGGTGTCTAGTTTTCAAAAATATATGGTTTGAATGGGTTAATTGAGTTAACCGGCTTCAAAGATGTTCCAAAGAGGAGATGGAGGCAGACTGACCAGATTTGTTAAAAAAGATTTGGAAGTCATAAAACGCTGCTTGTACTTATTGCCCTATAACTTACAAAAAACAGCAAAAAAACATAAAAACATTGGGTATTTCTAAACTCAGGACAAGTAGTAGAATCTATTTAGCTAGTTTTTTTACTTGCTTTTTTAGGTGAGTAAAAGATTTTTCAAATAAAAGTCATAAAATGTGTTTTTTTTCAATTTTTCACCATGTTTTTTTTATTTTTTTTTATAGTAAATAAGATGATACGATCAAAATAATGGTATCTGAAGAAAGCCCATCTTGTCCTGAAAAAAAACAATATATAACTTATGTGGGTTCACTAAATGGGTGAGGAGAAAATTACAGCTGAACACAAGCACCACAAAAGTGTCAAAACAGCCTCGGTCCCACAGGGTACAAAACGAAAAATGAGCCCGGTCCTTAAGGGGTTAATCACCCTGCGCGCAGCTATTTATTTATTTTACAGTTGCCTCACGCTGTAAGCACAGCTGACTGCACCAATCAGCTGTGCTTATTTTTCCTGCCGCACAGAATGCCCAATCAAACCTTGTGCTGCAGCACAGCTGATAAACCAATCAGCTGCGCTAAATAAACTGCCTGCCCAGTAACCTAGAATTAGATTTAGCTAGCCTAGCCCGCCAAAACTTTATGCCTTAACTATCCTGACCTTTTAGTGACCTTATTATATAACTAATGTCCAGCAATGGACAATTAGCGCGCCGCTTAGGCAGCTTGCGCTTTCAATGTCCATTGCATGTACATATTAACCTCTAACAAATCAATAAAATAACCACAGACACAGAATTGTAAATTGGATAAAATTGGCCGTAGCTTTATTTAAAAGGGTATAAGAGGCATTAACAACACAAACCATTTAAAGTAATAACCAAATAACTTCTTATATATAATACACCAAATACAATCCGCCCCTTTCTCAGCCAGATTGTGTAACACCAAGCCTCTGTCCACCTCAACACAGAGGCGACCTTTACCCCAAAGCCGAAAACTCAAAGATGGACGTTTTTGGCCCCTTCCACACAAGCTACGGCTCTCTCCAATAAACATTGTAAACTATTATTAAAAATATCGTTACCGATGTCTGAAAGATGAATACCATCTCTGAAATAGAGGCCTTCAAAACCACTTTCTAAATCAACATGCCTAAAACTAAAACCACCAATTTTCAGCATAAATCTTTCCAGCGCCCTATTAACCTTTCTTCTCGTTCTCTCTAAAGGTTTAAGACCTGTCTCAACACACCAAAGCCAGCGCGGAATTATTTCAGAAAATATTAACAATGTATCCGGAAAGGCATTTTTGATTTGAATAAAAACATTCTTTAAACATTCCCCCAACATGTAGAACAATAATATCTGGCTGAGGAAAAACCGTGCAACAATCATTTAACACCTTTAAAGCATTTGCAACTCTTAAACCACCGATGCCTTTCCAATAAATTTCAATGTCTTCTTTGTTAGCTCCTAGGTTCGGACCATAAGGCGGGATACACGCTCTTTTGAACGCCCAAGATATATAAGAGTGGCCCAGGATCCAAACGCAAATGGACTTTTCTATAAAAAAGAGATAACGTTAGATAACAAAAAACTCATAACATTTCTGGTCTGACATAACGTTTAAAACAGTTGGATCTCCATCTGCCCAATCTTTTAATGACTTCAGGGGAGAAGCCTAATTCAGCTGCCATCGTTGCTGCACCTATACGAAAGGAATGAGATGAAATCCTCTCTTTTTCCAAACCCAAATTTTTGATGCATTTCTTAAGCATTGCATTAAATTGATACATAGTCAAAGGATAGGCATCCTCATGAATTAGTAAAGGACCTGGTTCCTTCGGTCTGCTGTCCATAAATATCTGTAAGCTTAATACAGGGCAAAACTCCAACTCATTTATAGGGTTAATTTGAATCCACAGACCTTTGTTTTCTTTGTCAGTCTTAGAGTTTCTAATACATAACCACAATTTTCCATCACTTAAATCCACATCTTCAGTTTGCAACCCCGATGGACTGAATTTTGATTTTGACACTAGACCCGCAAAAAAACGCTAACAAGAATGCGGCCTTGAATAACATGAATTCGAAATAATTGAAAGTTAAACCCATTAAGGATTTTATTAGTCGTTTCAATAGCAAAAAGGAGATTGGTTTTCTAGTATCTTTAAGTGTTTTACCCCTCGCATAACCTTTAATTAATTGCCTTATAATAAAACTATTAAGCACCGGCACACCACCCAGTAGCTTTATACAGAAATTAATACCACTACACAACTTTTGCAATGAAGATTTTGACAATTTCTTCCTCATTACCTGAAGCATGAAACAAAGGCTGCTTCTAAACTCATACATAACGGGTTAACTTTATTATTGGCCGCAAAACGCACCCAACACTCCCAAGCCTTGGTGTAATTAACCCAAGTAGCCTTAGCCACTGACGCCAACAGCAAATTATTTAACATGGTACGATCAGTTCCCAAACGTGGGAAGGTACTGGACACGGCTCTTTCTCCGCATTCGGCGCCAGCTCCCTGAATCTCGTCCACTGTAAACGAGAGATGGCATCAGCTATACAATTAACCTTTCCTTCAATATGCACAGATTTAAGCCAAATCTTCGCAATAAAGAAATCACCTGAGGGCAAGAAGCGTGTAAAGAGTTTATCGCCCCCACCACGCTCTTGTTATCACACAGGACTGTTATACGTTTATTAGCAAACTGAGAACCCCACATCTCAAGCGCTACCACAATTGGAAACAGATCTAAAAGGGTTAAATTTCTCCTCCAGCCAGCAACAAACCAGCTTAAAGGCCATTTACCAAAGCTCCACCTATTATCCCAAAAAATCCCAAAACCAAAAGATCCAGAAGCATCTGTAAACAAGTTTAAATCTGTATTACATATAAAGCCCTGTTGCCAAATCGTTCGACCGTTAAACTGATCCAAAAATTCTAACCAAACAGCAGCATCCTCTTTCATTTCTCTAGTAACCCTTACATGTAAGAAGGGGGATTTCTTACCAGAAATTGCTAAAGCCATCTTCCTTGTAAACACTCAGCCCATCGGAATAACCCTTGAAGCAAAGGCCAACAAACCTAGTAAGCTTTGCAAATCCCTAACCTTAACCTTATTTGAGCCTTTCACTTTTAACAACATGCCCTTCAACTTAGTTAACTTTTCTTCAGGTAACCTGCATTCCATTTTATTGCTGTCTATTATTATACCTAAAAACTGCAAACAAGTTGTAGGTAATACAGTTTTATCTTTAGCCAGAGGAATACCGAATTTCTCTGCCATGTCACAAAACTCATAAAGCAGCTTGAAACAAGTCACTGAACCACAATGCCCTATAAATAAAAAATCATCCAAGTAATGAATGATAGAACCAACCCCTGTCTTAAACTTCAGAAACCATTCAAGAAAAGATGCAAACATGTCAAAATAAAAGCAAGATAACGAACATCCCATTGGCAGACATTTGTCAAAATAAAATTTCCCATTTAACTGAAAACCTAGAGAATTAAAGGATTCTGGGTTGATAGGCAATAAACGAAAAGCAGATTCTATATCAACTTTAGACATTAAAGCATTTTTTCCAAAAGCAATAATCCAATCAAGTGCATCATCAAAAGAAGCATATTTTACAGGAAAAAGGTCCATATCAATTTCATCATTTAATGATTGTCCTGGCGGAAAAGATAAGTGGTGAATCAACCTGAAGGATCCTTTTTCTTTTTTAGGAACTAAACCTAATTGGGATAAACGAAAGCAACCAAACGGAACATTATCACACGGACCTGCTATTCTACCTAACTTAACCTCTTTTAACACTTTCCCGACTGCAACATCTAAATTGTCTTGAACTGATTTTAAATTATTAACCCATGTGAACTCATTACAGACATAAACGGGAACTCTAAAACCACTGCTAAACCCTTCAATTAGTATTTTGGCTTTCTCCTTGTTTGGGAAGATGCTTAAAAATGGAAGCATTTCTTCCAACTTCACTGGCGTCGGCAGTTTTGACACTTTGAAAATTAACCTGTGCATTGCTTTTCTTAAAACACTTACTAGCCAAATGCACTCCACCACATACTAAACATTCATGCTTATATTTGCAGTTACTCTGCCATCTGCATTGAGACTCATTAAAAGCCCAGCAGACTCCTTTCTTTTGCATAAATGGACTACTATTCGATGCTTTAGCTGCTGGTAAACTCTGCCTTTGTGGGAGCATAGTGCTGACCCACAAACCCACATCTTTTAGACCCCATTTCATGCTACCATGCACTGAAATCTTCTGCCTAAACAAGTCGTCATAATTAAACCAGGCAAAACCCCCGAAATTTCTGTAAGCTTCTAACACAGCTTCTAAATGCTGAAATAAACCAACGCTTAAATTAGGCTTTTTTTCACATATTACACTCGCAAATATACAAAATGCTTGCAGCCAGTTGTTAAAAGATCTAGGTATAGGTCATCCTTATCCTTATCTTGTTTCATCAAAAATTCTTTAGACGCGGGTAACAGTGACAAAATATCTATATATTCACCCTTCCAGATCTTCTCTTTCATACTCTTACTAAGATGAAAACCTAATGAAGACATTTCACAAGTTAAAGCTTCCTTTAAACATACCTCATTAACCCTATTTGAAGTTACACAATTAACCGTATCCTCTAAACCCTGCACCCACGAGGGACCTGGACCTTGCTGAACCTGACCTAAAAAATTATTTAATAAACACACTACTTCCCTTAGCTTTTCTAAACTTTGTGCCCCAGGGAAGCACTCACCCATCCTTGGACCTGCTGCAGTACTGCTTGTCCCTTCGCCTGGATCCTGACCATCAGCGTGCAGCTGCTGTAAGCTGTCATTCTCTCTTCTTCTTTCTGGTCTGTAGACAGGAGTTTTCTTACTGCTAATCCTCTTCTTCTTTGACCCAGAAGTTAGCTGAGGTGAAAAACTTTTCTTTGCCGGCAGATTCTTCTCTTTCTCCCAGAAACCACTTCTTCTTCCTTGTCTTCGTGTTCTTCATGCTGATAGGAGTCTCAGAAGTTGCAGAAGAACTTGGCACAGATCCAGCTCCCGCCTCTTCCTTCCTCATAATCACAGCAGAGCCGTCACTGCCTACATCAATCAGCACGCCGTCTGGGAAGGAAGACACAGATGGAGAAGCCGATAAACAGCTTCTCAGCCACTCCAGACCCCTGGCTCTACTTGCTTCTTCTTCTAGCCGACGGACAAGATCCTCCATGACACTTGCTCAGCAACAGCTCCTTGAAGATTTTTCTTGAGGTGAATTTAATCACCCTGCGCTAAATAAACTGCCTGCCCAGTAACCTAGAATTAGATTTAGCTAGCCTAGCCCGCCAAAACTTTATGCCTTAACTATCCTGACCTTTTAGTGACCCTTATTATATAACTAATGTCCAGCAATGGACAATTAGCGCGCCGCTTAGGCAGCTTGCGCTTTCAATTCCCTCATCTTTTTTTTTTTTATGTAAACAACGGAACAGCTTTATTAACAATTACAAATGCCGCAACACAAGCCGGATAATCAGAGAAACGGCAGAGCGTACTGACGGGGCTACACCAGTGGGACGACGTAACGGAGTGACATTACCACACCACCAGGAAACTATATAAAATGGACTCTTACCCCGGACTGTTTTATCTTGTTTTTCTCCTGAGGAAGCCGTTTATTAATACGGCAAAACGCGTTGAGATTTTCATATTTTAGTGTCAATTATTTTTATGATATTTCTGGATCCTGATTCAACTGTAGACGTCTGATTATCGTTCGAATTTCGGGATTTTCACACTTTATTGCTGGCTTTGCATAACATCATTTGAGTTATGCCACCAATTTTGTAAGTGTTTTACTTTTTATTATTAAAACTTGGATAAAAAATATTGCACCATTTGGGTGTCTGCCTATACATTTCCAGATCATAAGAAGAACTCAAGTCCCATGGTCTTTTGATGAGCTTCCCATACTGCTACACTTGTGAGTGCACTGTACACCTACACTATTAAGTGTATATTTTTTACTACACTATTATTGTTGTTTTTGTTTTTTCCACATATCCTTGCACCCCAATTCTGTGAAGTTTATCCAAAGATTTAGGAAGCCTGCTCGTGACTAGATCATGCAATGCTGCAGCTTTAACCTCTTCAAGCAGGCCAACCAAATGCAGATTATTACGTCTACTACGATTTTCAAGATCATCTACACGTTCCTGTAAGGTTTCAATCAATTGTCTTGAGATCGAAGTGATGTAGCCATCTTGTATGTCAGACACCCTGGACTCTACAGTAGTAATTCTTTGCCCTTGGGAAACCAGCTCATTGAGACAATTTCTCAAGCTTAGTATCTAAGAGTGGAGAGATGATGTTAATAAGATTCTTGAGCCGTCAGCAGGCCAGGAAGAGGGGAAGATTTGAATGCCACTGCAGACTTATCCCTCGCCTTGCCCTGCCGAGTGGACATTTTAGTCAGAGGGACCATATATTTTTCCATGTGTATGCTGTGTGACAGAAAGCAGGGGATGATAATGGAGGGAGAATGGAGGGAGTGTATATACCCCCCTTATATTTTGCAGTGTGGTTACCCTCAATAGTTTTTACCAGCCCCAGGGAGATGTTTTGTTAATAATAGAACTGTTGGATATCTGTTATTTGTGTTATTTGGGTCCCTGGGGTGGAGCACTTGGAGAGTAGGGCGGGCCAGTGCTCCACTCCACATTTTGTGAGCAGCCAAGACCAGCAGGTGGAAATCCAGTCCAGAGATTCACAGTTACTCTCCTAGTACTCACCTGTTTCTACTAATTAATGGGAGAGGCAGTTAAGAAGCCTCCTGATCTCAGAGCTGAGAGAGATCATTTGGCTCCCTGAGAGAGAGGGGGAGAGAGCTGCCAAAAATACTGGCTGCTGCCAATATTGCATATAAACTGTTATTTTTTGTTTGTTGGGAACGGTTAAGCCGTCCAACTTCAGTTAGGTTGGAGAACCTTGTATAAGTTAGTGCTCATGAGAGCAAGGCTTTTTGTTTGATTTATTTATTTTAGTTATGCCTGTGGTGAAAAATAAAAACAGGCCCAGACTTTTATTTTACCCTCCTCGTGTCTGAGCTGTCTCTGCAGCCTGAGAGACTGTGTGTGAGTAAAGATTCCCATACAGAGTACCAAAGTGAAGGGGTATTGTGTCACAACTGTTATTCGTGAGGACCCCTCCCCAGTAGTAAGAAATAATAGGATACCACAAGGAGGAATAAAGCAGAAGGACAAGCAAATTAATCAAGGCCACACACACTTTGACATATAAACACAAAAGTATTAAGCCAATCAAGGTGGCAACATATTAAACTTAACACAACCCCCAAAGACAGAAAATAACAAATAACTTTTTTTTTTTTTTTTGCCTTACACCCTTCCCAAACCCTGCCCAGACCACCCAGCCTTAACCCCTGCCTAACTAATGATGATCTCCAATGGTGAAAACAGCAAGGAAATGCCAACAGTCACATGCAGTAACTACTGCTCAGTCGGGCGCTACCTGGCCGCCACCCAGACTTGCAAAGGTCTTAGAATGTTCAAATCTTGCCAAACAATGGTACCCCTTGACAAGTTGCAGGCAGGACCCCACCAGGTGCAGAAAGATGACTCCAGCAACACCGATGATAGCCTGCAGCGCAATACAGGAGACGTATCTATTGTTCAGTATCGTCACAGCCTCTGTTACCACATGTAGCGGAACCCCAATGCAGTGCAAGATAATAACCAGGCACGCGAAAAGGCTGAGGACCACCACAAACACCGTGCTCCGCTCCCCTCCGCACAGGGCCACAGGCAGCTGGTGGAAGCCCCTAACCACTCCAGCAGACTTCGGGATCCCCACGCACCTCACCGCAAGGCCAGCGATGACTCAGCAGATAGCACCTGCCTCCAGCCTCTGTCTGATCCGGCGAGACCAGCTCCTCCACAACTCCAATGGTCACCGACCTCGCAGCGAACGCAAAGATCCACCCCAGCAGGGCAATCTGATGGGCTGTGGCAGGCAGGGACTCCAAGCGAAAGGATCGTAATCCAAGGTAAGTATGCACACGAATTTGGGCCTAGATGATTCACAGTCCGGATCCTCAAACCCAACAATGTAGGGTAAAAGTTGGTGCGGAGGAATGAGACACACAACAGGCCTGGTGCAACACATGAGGTGCGGACCCCAGGGGCACAAACAGTTTTTACTCCAAATAATAGTCGCGATGGATACGTGGTAGTGAGCCCTCCATGAAAAATAACAGACAGAAGGATGCCAACGGATAAGATTCAAGGTTGAGGAGCCTGACTAAAAAGCAGCCATCTCTAGGGCCCACCTCCCGGAAGTCCTCAATTTTTTCTAACCAATTACATAAGGGAATTTCTCCAGTCTTGTAAAGTTTGATTAGCAAACACTATTTTCCGAGCAGCACTGACAGTGATATAAAGCTCTGCCTTCATTAAATAGTTCCCCCTCCCAACTGCTTGCCTAAATGATTTGTTCTACATGGAGGAGGTCATGCCCTTTGCCCTCGTTTCATTTTCTAAGGTCCATGGGAAAACAACATTCTGTCTCCCTATTTGCTCTTGATTGAGCAAAGGGGAGGCATCTTATAAGTACTAGTAAGGATCTTGGGCGAGTTTTCTTGCAGGCTGCCCATAAAAACCAAGGTATGCACCCTTGGGCAGGCTCCTCTCCATGTCACCAGGTGATTGTCGTGGGCATTTCCAGCCGAGCATTACTTGTGTATCATGATCACAGAGTGGCTATTTAAAGAGTTCATGGCAATTAGATTTAAGTCTAGTTTTCGTTCATTTAAGAATAAGTGTCAAATTCAGAGAGCACAAGGAGAAGCCCATATAGACCTTTCACCAAGAGTTTAACCAGAAGTGATCAGCCAGCTTCTTCTAAGCCCTGATGCAAGTCATCTAGTTGGATGACAAGCTTCACTTGTCAATTTATTTGGAGAGAACTTCCATCAGCGGACTATCCGACTTAAAACTCACTTAAATCGTTACATGGGCACATCTTGGGCTGAATTGGTGGGTGCTTTTTGTTCCATCTTGAGCTGTCAAACATTAAGCGACGCACCTGCACCCAACCATCCACATGATGTAAAAGAAAACCTGATTCATCAGACCAGGCCACCTTCTTCCATTGCTCCGTGGGCCAGTTCTAATGCTCATTTGCCCATTTTAGGCAGTGGACAGGGGTCACCATGGGCACTGAGTATTCTGACACCTTTCTATCAGCAGTGGCATTCACTGTTTCAGCAATTTCAGCTACAGTAGTTCATCTGTTGAATTTGACAACACAGGCCAGCATTTGCCCCCACACACGTGCATCAATGAGCCTTGGCCGCCCATGACCCTGTCACTTTTCCTCCCTTGGACCTCTTTTTGATAGGTATTGACCATTGCATACTGGGAACACCCCACAAGAGCTGTAGTTTTGGAGATGTTCTGAACCAGTTGTCTAGCCCTCACAATTTGGCCCTTGTCAAAGTCAGTCAAAACCTTACGCTTGCCCATTTTTCCTGCTTCTAATAATTGAGGACAAAATGTTGACTTGCTGCCTAATATATCCCATGGTGCCATGATAATAAGATAAGATAATAATGACTGTCTGTTATTCAATCCACCTGTCAGTGCTCACAATGTTATGGCTGATGGGTGTATACACCTTAAATTGGCTTTGTTATTACAATGAGTATTTGTTCCAGCCTTTCTTGGAAGTGGAGCTACATACATCTCTCTGTTAGTGCTGCTGGAGAATACACAAGGAAAATAAGAATTTAACATTCTAGTGTACAGTGACGGAAAAAATTATTTGATCCCCAACTGTTGTCACCTTCTCACCAAGCTGCTTGGCGATGGTCTTGTAGCCCATTCCAGCCTTGTGTAGGTCTACAATCTTGTCCCTGACATCCTTGGACAGCTCCTTCGGCCATGGTGGAGAGTTTGGAATCTGATTGATTGCTTCTGTGAACGTGTGTCTTTTATACAGGTAACAAGCTGAGATTAGGAGCACTCCCTTTAAGAGAGTGCCCCTAATCTCATCTTGTTACCTGTATAACAGATACCTGGGAGCCAGACACGTTGCTGATTGATAGGGGATCAAATGCAAATCAATTTATAACCTATTTGCAATGCGTTATTCTAGATTGTTTTTGTTGTCTTTCTGTCTCTCACTGTTCAAATAAACCTACCATTAAAATTATAGACTGATCATGTCTTTGTCAGTGGGCAAGCGTACAAAATCAGCAGGGGATCAAATATTTTTTTCCTTCACTGTAGTTATTTGTTAGCTGCTGCTTGAGCACAAACTTATGTAAATAAAAATGCTAGTTTTGTGTGCTTTAACACATGAATTAATTCGATGGATTCCATCCGTAATACTGTTTCTGATCATTATGCTAGAATTAAAATGTCACGGTTACCCCGAGGACACATGGGGGTAGGTTTGAGGTTGGGAGGGGGTACTGATGGATTCCTGGGGAATCTGTCACCCTAGGAAATCCCAGGGTCTAAGTCAACCTGTGCTCATTAGGGGGCACAGGGTGACTGGAAAACCCCCCCTAACCAGACTCCCATGGACTAGCCGGCTATGGGTCTCTGTATGGCTTGAAACGCTCCATGCGCCAGACTGGGACCTAGCCACAAATTCATGGAACTGTACTGCGACTAGAAACTGTGGTGATGCATGCTGACAATTAGAACCGAGTCGCTACAGACATCCATTGTCCCACCACATCACTCTTTTGGGGTTACTCTATGCTCATGATGAGCAACACTTGGAGGTAGTTACTGAGAGGGAGCTAATTTGTGAACCCTGGTTTTATTACCCATCTTTAAGACCCGGGTTTACCCAGCCACAGCAATGGAACTCTGATCCTGTTACAGCACAGACTATTCCCGGGGACATTTCTGATGCTGTCGCGCAGGGTCTCGATGCCAGATAGTTGATTTTTGGAACACAACATCCTTGGACCCTGAGCTCTACATTGATACCCGGGATTGGGGCCGCTCCCTCAGGATCACCCTGAAATAGTGACTTTTTGTCGGGTGGGCATTGCTGGCCATAGAACTGTATGGAGGAGCCTGGCTGTGTAGTAGTTGATAGGATTTTACTCCTGATCCAATTATGTTGTGTGTATAAATATCTGTGCTGTTCCAAATAAAGTCAGTTCCTGTTTTACCTCAATAGGAGTTCTATCTTGTTATTGGGGTAAGTCTTGGTGCTGTCCTTGTCAGTACAGTAAAGAACTGTATTGCAATGCTACAGTGCCACCGAGGTTCCTGGGGAGTGGTCTTTCCTGCTGTCTTTCCTGCTAGTTCCACCTGACGATTGAAGTTTTGTTCCTGGTGGCTATGGGGAAAAGGAAGCAGCGTCTGGCAGGTGTACCCAGTCGGGGTACAGGTCGGTCCCATCACATAAACATATCTGTATAAATCTATATTATGCACCTCACAGCAAGTCAGACAGGATGTTTTTACTAATCTGTGCATACCAGACAAGCACAATCACACTTGAAGAGAAAAATGCATCTTCATTTTAAGCATGACCTATTAGGATAAAGCAAAAACAGCTTCTGTGTGTGATATTAATTTTAGATAGCAGTCTTTAGCAAGCAAGGAATGCATTGTGGCCTTCCTGAGTATTTTAATACTCAGTAGAGGTCTTTGTGGAACTAAGAATAGTATTATATTCCCACCAAGCTGCCATTAGAATTTCCATATACCGTATTTGGTCGATTAAGATTTCAGAGTAAAGTACCCTTTGTCCTATATTCGAGGTCGTCTTATAATTGGACCTCAAATAGAGGTCTGAATACAAGGCTAAGATCCAGATCCCCTGCAGCGCTGCAAAGAGTAAGGTTTAAAAAATGACATTTGTTCACCATTGAGGGAATTAGTTGGTTGTCATCACATAATTATCATTTTGAAAACCTTTGTCCATTATAAACAAACCCCAAAGGATCAGAAGCTATTGTAGATGAACAAACGCCCAAGGATCCTAGCATAATAAAGTACACAGCACAAAATTGAATTCAATTCAATGTAGTAAGTTCTGTTTAAATTTCCTGCAATGGTTAACATTCAGTGCATTTTACAATAAAATACTTTTGCTTTCAGGTCTGGGAGGCACAGTTGGTGGAGAGGACTTCATGAACCCGAGTGATGCTGATGATGGTTTTGCATCTGGTGTATTGGTTAGCAACCAGCCAATGGGATCCAAACAGACTTCATCAACTCAGGGAAATGGCTCAAGAAAAGGTGGTAGTGTGTATTCAATCAAAGAGAGAGAACAATCCACACAAGCAAAGCCTACTGAAAATCTTTGGGATTCAACTCCTAAAAAGTACATTTCCAAGCCTCCAGATACCACAATTGAAGGGACAGAGTTATCACCAATGAAGAAGCGCTTGAGCTTTCCAGCTGGTCATATGGGGCCAAAAAACAATAGCTTAAGTTTAATTAGAACCTCCAGCACCTCATCCACTAAATCTTTTGACTATTTAAATGGCAGTCAAACTGGTTGTAGTGGTGGGAGTGAGGGTGCTACCAATCTATCTTCCGGAAGTACCAATCGTTTCTCTACTATTAGCCTGCAGGAGGACCGGCTAGGCCACACAGGAGAGAATAAAGATCTCCTGTCTACTGCTGCCCTTTTGACCAAACAGTCTCGATCCCCTAGTTTTAATATGCAGTTAATTTCCCAAGTGTAATTTTGTACTCCTAGAATAAGTGGTGCATCTTTGCACGGAAACAAATAATTCCTATTTTAAAATACGTGATTCCCTATTTCTTTTAGGTAAATTATATATATATCTATATATTTATATATATATATATTATAGAGAAAGCAATGCAAAATCTTCAATTCTGTCGGAGAACTAGAAAAATACAAAAATCAGTGATTCTTTTTCTTTTCTGTTGGGTCACATATGAGTAAAGATCCCATTAAATTAATCTTTTTTAAGCTTTGTTTAGTATAGTGGTTCTAGCTATATACGTCAAGTTGCTTTTTAGACTAATGGTATGTTGTTTTTTATTCCAACCAGAAGTTTATCTGCCAAAACATTTTTCCTAACAGCCACAAGTTAAATATAATAGTATATTGTTCAATTACCCATGGTATGTGTCTCTCCTTCACCCTTTATCTTTGGGGATTAAATTCTGCCCAAGGATAACTGGCAGAAGAGTCTTTCTGATGCATTAGGGAGCCTGCTGGTGTTGCAGTTGTACAAAGTGTCTTCCCGAACTATTTTCTTCCACATCCCTTTTTCCTTTATTTATTTTGTAAGTAGGGGTAAGTATAATAAATTTACCTGGTTCTTGAAGGGGGAAGGTAGCGGATTTTGCAATTTATTGCCGTTTAGTGCTCCTCCCTCTGAAGTTAATCTTAATTCCTCTCACTCAGCTGTGACACTTAGGCACATACCAACCTATTCTGTATGTGGCAGTATATATTTACTTAGACTGTTCCAAGAACAGGGCCAGTTTATTTCCCTTCTGTTTGTATGGATACATAATATTTGTGTGAATCTGTATGGTCACTCTGAAGAGGTGACATAGAGGTATTAGTACTGTTTATGGTTGATGTCCTGCCAGTAGCTGACCTCTTGTTAAGATGATCTGCCCCATATTATGTGGTGTCAATTTATGTATCATCTGTGATCGCTGAAACATATGTAATCGTATTGACCTATATGCTCCTAATGCTGTATAATTGTTGTAACAGGTGTTTTGATCATGACATCTGTTCAAAACTAGTCAGCATTTTCTTGCATGCTCAATATGTGCTTAATCACAACAAAAGCTTTCCAATGTTTTGGAGGTACTGCAAGAGAAGAGGGGCATAATTAGAACACGTCAAATGAATTCTAAGGCAGTTGTTTGTTTGTTTTTTTATTATGGGAAGGCTAGATCTTCTAGGTCTCTCCTCCAAAAGACCACTGAAGTCTTCATGGGCATGTGTAAGATATAATCTCCTGGGATTTTCAGTAGGTGCACAAAAACATAACACACACACACACACACACACATATATATATATATATATGCCAAAAATGTGCCATCAAGACCCCCCTCTATGGCTGCCATTATAAAACAGTTTTACTAGAAACTTGCATACAAAGGATTATTAGTTTTATAGATTTAGGTAAAATCTTCATTTGGTCGCACTGTAGGACATTTTTTGTGAGATGTTACTGAGTAAGTATGTGTGTATAATTTAGCAAGATAAAAAAATCTATTATGCATCTATGCAGAAAAAAACTAAATGCTGTATTGTGCAGCCACACATTTTTTTCTTTTCCTATTGAATCAGATTTCCAGACATGATATAGAGCTTTTGAGAGGAACACAGACGCAATCACCAGTTCAATTGAATTTAATTTCTATATTTTTTACTATGATCTAAATTAATTATTGGTCAGTTGTTTGAGGAAGCAATGAATAAGTGTACAGAGCTGTTTACATAAACCAGGGGTGGGAAACCTTTTTCCGCCAAGGGTCATTTGGATATTTATAACATCATTTGGGGGCATACAAAATAATAAACTTAAAGATTAGCCCTGTAATGTATATTTATTTCACAGACAGCCCTCCATTTAGTATTGATTTATGTAATGCCCCCAGACAGGCCCCCCTTGTGGATTAATGCCCCATTGCCTCACACCCTTGTGTATGCCCCCCCCAGCTAGCTCCACATTGCATATTGTTCCCACCACCCAGCAACTCTTTTATTATTGATTTATGTGATACCTCCAGCCAGCCCCACATTGTGTATTTATGCCACCCAGCCAGCCCCCACTATACCACAGTATCATGTCAGCCCTGGCATATTACATATTACATGCAAAGGACCTGCCTAGCACCCAGACTGGAAGCATATTTGCCCCAAAGAGCCTCTCTGTGAGATCTTTGCCTCAAACAGCCTCCCTGTGCCATGCTTCCCCCCGTTACACATCCATGCTATTACACACACATTCATTCTTTCACAGATACTCATTCATTGATGCAATGAATGAGTATCTGTGAATAAATGAATATGTGCGTGATAGCATGAGGCATACACATATACTCATTCACAAATATTCACTCATTCACGGTTACTCATTAATTCCCTCATCCATACATACTCATTCACAAATATACCCTCATTCAGATACTCATTCACCCCCCCACACACACACACACCTGAACTGCAGATCTCTCTGTGCTGCTCGCAGACTTCCGCAGGGGTCGCTGCTTCCCTCTGTGTTGCTCGTACTCTGTGTGAACAACTTCTCTTTTACTGGCCAGGGGAAGCAGGAACGCAGCAGGGTCATGGGAAGTGGCGTAAATTGACGTAACTTTGCTCGGTTCCTGGTTCCCCAGGGCGGTCCAGCAACGCATAGTTAAGCAGTGTAATGCAGAAGTGATCACAGGTGAGCTCGGTTATAGTTGCAAACCCCCGCGACCGCAGTTGCTGCCTCTTTTGCCCCACAGGCCAGAATAAATTATTTTGCGGGCCGGACGTTCCCCACCCCTGCTATAAACAAAACAAACATGAGAGACGTGAGATAGAACTTTTGAGAAGAACACAGATGAAAATGCCAGTTCAAAGGAATTTAATTTCTGAATTTTCTACTATGATCTGAATTAATTATTGGCCTGTTGTTTCAGGAAGCAATGCATAGGTGTACAGAGCTGTTCCATTAAGAGCTGTGGCATAACTTTTGGAGAATTTCCAAGTACTTCTATACCTTGGGGTTCCAAATTATATAGATATCGTTATCGAGCGGCTCGAGAAAAATCAGACACAGGAGTGTATGTATAATAAGATCTCTGTTTATTACGGCGCATTATGGATACAAATATATGCTTATCACAAAGACCGGAAATAACATCCTATTCTAAACCAATCATAATACAAGGAGCATATTTACAAAATAAGAGGGACAGAGGGTGGGCAATGCATACTTGTTGCATTCAAAAGAACCTGGTACCTAGTTCCTGCCAGAACCGGTGTTATGAGATAATAGTGTGGACATGTACTTTTAGGAGAACAAAATATGGGATAGAGTTCATCCTTTATTCTTCCACATAACTTTAAGGTTTGCTTAGCTATTTTGAATTAACCCTTAAATGTAACACATTATATCACATGAGTGATTTTGCACAAACATTCTGCATGGTGTTGATATGTAAACGAGGATACTCAACTTGAGATAAAACACACCTGCAGTAAATCTCTCACCATTCATTTTGTGTGGGGTACATAAATAATTTTATCTAGTGTACAACATTATCAATCAAAAGGAATTGATATATTTGGACCAAGTAAAACATTTTAGATTTTTGAGATATGGTTTATTTTGAATTAAAAATTCTAAACAGATTAAAGGAGTCTAAATCTTGTTATGATATTCAAAGCACCACTATTCTCATTGGATTTGATCATCCCCTTTTCTTCCTCTATTAGTGTATAGCTGTAGAATCTGGCTTTATTGGGATGTTTACCTTTTGCTTCTTGTTGATCAGGAGCTAAAGGTACAATTTAACCCCTTAATAACAATTGATGGTGCGGGCACGTCACTCAAGAACAAAGGTATAATGACAACTGACGCGCCAGGACCGACATGACTTCAAACGGGTACAGAAAGTGATCTACGTTCGCTTTCTGCACCCAAACTCAGCGTCGAGGCATTCAGCAACACCGCGATCGACATCAAGATGCCCATTTTAAAAGAGTTAAATAGTGTCACTGAAATGCCGCGATTACGAAGCATTCAGCGACACCGAACTCCCGTCCCAGGACGCGCCACGACCAGGGCTAGCCGTAGGGGTGTGCGGCCGCCCGGGACTTAAATTAAAACATCAGGGTTTTTTTTTACGTTTATTTAACATGGAGGATGTTAAATAAAGCTAAAACAACAACAAAAAACCCCAATGTTTTCATTTAAGTCCCGGGCTGGATCGCTCGTGAAGTTTTCAGCAACGGGTCGGTGCCCCTCATTCTCCGTGACTCCTTTGCGGTGCCGGCGTTTGCTCTGCGTGCACCACAGCAGAGCGGGAAGACGGACGCCTCCCGCTCCCACCGCAGGACTCAACAAGGTAAGTAAGGATAATGAGAAGTAGGGAGAGGGAGGAGGAGAAGGGGCAGAGGGGGGAAGGCAGTGAGAAGGGGTAGAGGGGGAAGGCAGTGAGAAGGGGCAGAGGTGGTAGATAGTGAGAAGGGGCAGAGGGGGGAAGGCAGTGAGAAGGGGCAGAGGTGGTAGATGATAAAGTGGGAGACGGGATAGATAGTGAGAAAGGGGAATTTTGTGACAAGATTTTTTTCATTTCTTTTTTTGGGATGGGGGGCACCAAAAGAGTAGTCCGCACAGGGCACCAGAACACCTAAGGCCGGCTCTGGCCGTGACCACTCACAACCGTCCTTTAAAAAAAACTATAAAGTTGAAAAGAGTTCTGGAGTCTGGAGAGACCCTCCTGAGAATCTGGCTCCACTTGCAGGTTAAATACAGGTACTGCATTCAACCATGCAAGTCAATGGAGCCCAGCTTTCTAATCACAGTGTGATTAGTAAAATAAATGATAAAAAAAATATTTTTTAAAAAATAGTTAAATTTAAAAAAAAAAATCCCTTTGATGTCACCATCAGGGCAACCTTCATGTTCCAAAATTGTTTTTAAAAAATAAATAAAAAATCAAAAAAATAAATATATATATATAAAAAATTATGAACAAGTCCTAAAATTAGCGCTTTAGCTTAAAACAATTCTCGCATGGAAAGTGTCCATGTGGTGTTTACTTTTAAAAAGTGTATGAAAATTGAATTGGCCGGGTTCAACAATGTCCCAATTAACACCGGGGGAAGGATGACCACACATCTAATGTCCAATTTGAAAAATGCACACATCCCAAATGTGGCCTTTTAGCCCCCCACAACCTGACAAACCCATTCATATGGGGTTTCGCTGTACTCAGGAGATGTTGCTGAACACATATTGGGGTGACAGCAACACATACCATGATCTGTAAATTCATACCTAAAGTACGTGTGTGGGGAAAAATACACACAACAGTACTACTGCAAACTTTGAAATAATGCTGGTGGTAAAATGTGTGCATGCAAAGAGTTAAAATACCAACATTTGAAATACACTGAGTTCAACATTGAAAAATCTGCATGCCCCAAATGTGGCCCTTTTCTCCCCAAACAGCCAGGCAAACCCATTCATGTGGGGTATCACTATACTCAGGAGATGTTGCTGAACACATATTGTTTTATGACAGTGACATATACCAGGACCTGTTAATTCATACCTGAAGGAAAGTGTGTGTGAAAAAAAAAACGGAAAAAAATGACTACCACAAAGTTTGACAAAGACTGGCGGTAGATTTAGTGCATGGAAATACACTAGCATTAGGATTTAAAATACCCTGGGGTGTCTAGTTTTAAAAAAGATATGGTTTGATGGGGTAAAGTGCATTGGCTGGCTTCAAAGATACCTGAAATAGCACATGGGGGGAAGAATTACCAGATTTGGAAAAATAGCAAAATGCTACTTGTACTTATTGCTCCATAACGTGCAGAAAAAAGCAAAAAAACTTAAAAGCATTGGGTATTTCTAAACTCATGACGAATAGTAGAATCTATTTAGCAGGTTTTTTCATTAGCTTTTAGAGATGAGTAAGAGATTTTTCAAGTAAAAGTTAGAAAAAGTCCTTTTTTCAAAAAATGTCACCATATTTTATACTTTTTTATAGTAGATAATATTATACAATCAAAACAATGACATCTAAAGAAAGCCCTTCTTGTCCTGAAAAAAAACAATATATAACTTGTGTGGGTTCAGTAAACGGGAAAGAATAAAATTACAGCCAAACACGAGCAGCGCAGAAATGTAAAAACAAAGGGTAGAAAAAATAAAATCAGCCATTGTCACGAAGGGGTTAAAAAGGTGGCTATTGGAGGGGCGTGGCTGGCCCGGCGAAGAAGATGGCTGCCTGATCTGTTTGCTCCGCGCCGCCCGCCCTGAGATTCGCAGACACTCCGGCGTAATTCGCAATGGGCCGCACTAAAAAGGGTCCCCCGGAGCCGACTACCCCGGCGTCTAGCGGCAGATCTCAACCCGCGTCGCTGAGGGGCTATTTTACCACTCCGCAGCTGCTGCAGACTCAGCCGGAAGACTCCAACATGGCGCAGACTCCCGCCTGCTCTGGGGCCTCGGAGGATGGAGATTCCCTGCTGCCCGCAACCAGTGCCTCGGGACCGCCTTCGCCTGAGTGGCGCCGACTTTTTTCGTCTCTGCCCACAAAGGACGACTTCAGTCTCCTCGTGGCAGAAGTCAAGCAAACGGTCCGGGCCGCAGTCGCGGCCTTGCGGGCTGAGGTTTCCCGCCTTGACGAGAGGGTCACCAGTGTTGACGCCAGGACCGGGGAGGTCGAACGCCAGCTATCGGCCCACTGCCGCTCCTGTTCCCATCAGCTGGCGGATTTATTTTACCATCTGGAGGACCTCGATAACCGAGGGCGGCGGTCCAATATTCGGGTGCGGGGTCTTCCTGAAGGTGAGCGACCTGAGGATCTTAGGGCGATCCTGGACAGACTCTTTTCCCTGATTCTGGAGTGGCCTGCAGACCCTGGGAGGAAACCTATAAAATTTGATCGTGCCCATAGAGCTCTGCGCCCCAGCGGCGGCCCGGGAGACCCCCCCAGGGATATAATTTGCTGTCTCCACAGCTACTCGCTGAAGGAGGAGATAATGTTGAAGGCCCGCGCACGCCGGTTTTGGGCCTTTGAGGGGCATGAGGTTTCCCTCTATCATGATTTGTCCCACTACACGCTGTTGGCCAGGCGGGCCCTACGCCCTGTGACTGCCGCGCTTCAGGAGCGGAAGATCGCGTACCGGTGGGGTTATCCTTTTGCCCTGGTGGCCCGTCTGGGCCCCCTTACAGCTACCATCCGCAGGCCTGCGGACGTTCGACCCTTTCTGCTGGAGCTGGACCTGCCGCCGCTTGAGGTACCCGACTGGACCGCCCGAGATGCGGATTTTCGCCGACGCCGTGCTGGTTCAGCGCAACGCGGGCCCCAGCGGGCCAGACCTCCTGGACGGGCTCTGAGGGACAGGGACCGTGACCAGCCGCCGAGGGAGTGACTGATGCCGGCCACTTTCCGGTGGTGACCCCGTGGAGGCTCCTCTGTATCCTTCTTTGGCCGACTACGCCAGCCTGGAAGCGGGACTTGTTATTACCTGCGGACTCTCGTTTTATTTTACCGCTGTGTACCCGTGGCTCGTGTGTGACTTTATTTTTATTTCTTTTTCTTTTTCCGCGTCGTTTTTATTTTTCCGCATCGTTTTTGTTTTTTATTATTTTGGTGCATTTGGGACTGGGTTCGTGTGCCTGCCCCTTAGGTGTGTTGGTGCTTCGGGGGTCGCTCTGCTGCCCTGCGGCCGCCCCGATGCTCGCCACGTGTCGCTCGGACCGACCGTGTTACTCGCACGCGCTGGCCCTCGGGGCTCGCGCTGGTTTCGGGGTGTGCTGGGCCCGACCCGCCCCTTGTTATGTCGCTCTGCCGCGCGCTGCCCCATGCCATCCTGCCCATGTCCCTCCTGGTGGGGTTGGCACTGCCGCCTTGAGTGACGTCTCCGCTGGCGTTTGTGTCACCCCTGGGGTGCGATCTCTTGCGGTGTGGTGGTCCCCTGGCGCGCCTGCTCCGGGACGCCCCCAGCTTGGCCCACGGGCAGTCCTTTGCTCTCACTACACTACACAACCCGTTCGTCGTTTTTTTTTTTTTTTTTTTTTTTTTTTTTTTTTTTTTTTTTTTTTTTTTCTTTTTCTTTCCGGCCGTGGACACGTATGCTTCCTCTACTCCGGGGTCCGCATTTGTGATGCATAATTCTGTGTATTGCGTTGCCCAAGAATTTGTTATTTGTTCTGTTATGGTGTTGTCTGTTGTGTCTGTTTCGGGCGGGTGGCGGGGCGTTCTGTGTTTTGGCGGCACTTGGTTTTCCTGCGGAGCCTTTGCCGCTTTCTGGAATTCTTCGCCCGCCTCGTTCTCTACCCCACGGGGCTTGGTGTCGTTGCCCGTTCTCTGGGGACCCCGTTCGCCTCCCTAGGGGGGTTGGGGTCTGCCCGGTACTTGACACATTACCCCACACACTACATTTCCCACTAATATTACATAATTCCCCCCCCCGTCCCTGTTCTCCTCCCCACCGTCCTTTCCGCCCTCCCCTCTTTTTTGTCTCTACCCCCGCGGCACTGAGGCGTCGCTCCGCATACCGACTGACATGGCTTTCCGACCAGCCCCGCTGACCATTTATTCTGTTAACGCACAGGGTCTTAATATACCCGAAAAACGGTCCAGGGCTCTGAGAGAATTTAAGGCGCATGATGCCTCCGTGGTACTGCTTCAGGAGACCCACTTCAAGGGGGGGCAAGCCCCTAGTCTAAAGAATTCCCACTACCCTTTGGGATATTTTAGTAACAATCCGGAGTCCAAGACTAAGGGGACGGCTATACTATTTTCTAACAGGGTCCCGTTCGTTGTTAAGGATACTCTCCTTGACCCCTCGGGCCGTTTCACCTTCGTTAAGGGCTACATTGCTGAGGTTCTCTACACCTTTGCTAGCGTGTATCTTCCTAATCGGGCTCAGCATGTGGCCCTCCGCTCTATCGTGGCCTCGCTCGCCACTTTTGGGGAGGGCCTTGTGATTCTGGGGGGGGATTTAAATGTCCCTCTTCGCCCGGAGGTCGACACTTCCTCGGGCTCCAGTTGTGTCCCGGCTAACCAGTTGCGCTCGGTTCGCAAACTCCTGACTGAGCAGCGCCTGATTGACTGCTGGCGTTCTCTGTACCCGACTGCCCGGGACTTCACTTTTTACTCTTCCCCTCATGCTTGCTACTCCCGACTGGATTACATCTTTCTCTCTCAGACTCACCTGGACTTGCTGCAGGCGGCCACGATCCTACCGATGACCTGGACAGATCACTCTCCAGTTTCCATTACGCTAGACTCTCCGTTGTGTAGGCCCCGGGAGTGGACGTGGCGACTTAACGACTCTTTTCTACTGGACGAGGCGCTTGTCTCACAGACGACGACGGAACTGCAACGTTACTTTCAGGACAATGCTACGCAGGGGCTGTCCCCTCTGGTGGTGTGGGAGGCCCATAAGTGTGTGCTGCGAGGTTTCTTTATTCAACAAGGTACGCAACGAAAGAGGGCGCGCGCGCGGGAGATTGATAGGCTTACTGTTCGAATTCAGCAGTTGGAATCCCTGCACAAGGATACTCTTGATGAGGCGACCTACGCGGATCTGACCTCCCTCAGGGGCCAACTGTCTGACATTCTCAACTCTAAGTTTCGTCGGGCTTCCCTGTATAGTCAGAGATTTTTCAGTGAGCACGGTAATAAGTGCGGTAAGCTGTTGGCCAAAATGATAAACCCACTTAAGCGCAATACGCACGTGCACCGGGTCCGGACACCTGCGGGGGATTTGTCCCATTTCCCCTCTAAGATAGTGGATGCGTTTCATGCGTACTACTCCTCTCTTTATGGTTCGTCCCAGGTTTCCGATGAGGGTGCCAGTCATGATAAGCGGGTCCGCATCAACAGTTATCTTGCGGAGCACGGTGTGCGCAAACTCACCCGTGAACAGGCGGAATCTATGGAGGCGCCGTTCTCGGCTGAGGAGCTCTCCGCGGCTCTGAAGGCCACCCAGCGGAGTAAGTGTCCGGGTCCGGACGGTCTGCCCCTGGGGTACTACCGTACGTTCTCGGCGCCCCTTTTCCCACACCTGCTTGCCGCGCTCAATGCCATCCGGGGGGGACTTCGGTTTCCCTCCCAGTCGTTGGCGGCCACGATCGCGGTCATTCCGAAGGAGGGCAAGGACCCTGGTCTGTGTCAGAGTTACCGCCCGATCTCGCTCCTCAATGCCGACTTGAAGCTTTTTGCTAAAATGCTGGCGTTGCGTCTGGGTCGGTTCCTCCCGCTGTTGGTTCACCCGGACCAGGCTGGCTTTATCCCTCGGCGAGAGGCGCGTGACAATACTATTAGACTTCTCTCTGTCATCCATAAGGCGCGGGCGGAGGCGCGCCAGATTTTACTGTTATCGACCGACGCGGAGAAGGCCTTTGATAGGGTGGACTGGGGTTTTTTGGAGGCTACCCTGGAACATCTGGGTCTGGGCCCTTCTATGTTGGCCTGGATTGGGGCTCTCTATTCCTCGCCTACTGCTCGCGTGCGGGTTAATGGGGCTCTCTCTCCCCCCATAGCGATAAGGAACGGGACCAGACAGGGCTGTCCCCTGTCCCCGATGCTCTTTGCGCTGTCCCTGGAGCCTTTTTTGGAGGCTGTCCGTTCGGACCCGAACATCTTGGGGTTGCGGGACGGTGATCGACATCATAAGGTGGCGGCATACGCTGATGATCTGCTGTTTATTGTAGACCGTCACAGTATTTCACTCCCGAATATTCTTGAGGCTTTTCGTCTCTACGGCGCGCTGTCTAACCTTAAGATAAATTATTCGAAGTCCGAAATTTTAAATGTCTCCCTGCCCCCTCGGTTGGTGACCTCGCTTATGCCTTGCTTCCCCTTCCGGTGGTGCACGGAGAAGCTTAAGTATTTAGGGATTTGGCTGACTGCCGATCCCGTGCGGCTTTATCATGTTAATTTTACACCCTTGTTAGCCGTTCTGTCTGAGGATCTGCGGCGGTGGACGCCGCTATATCTCTCCTGGATAGGCCGGGTGAATGTTGTCAAGATGAACCTTTTGCCTCGGGTGTTGTATCTGTTCCAGACGCTTCCGATTCGGATACCGCGGGACTTTTTCAAGGTTCTCCGGTCTCTGGTGTCTAGGTTTGTCTGGGGCAATAAGAGCCCTCGGCAGCGGTTTGCCCAGCTCACAAGGCCCAAATCTGCGGGCGGGCTTGCCTTGCCTGATTTTCATGCGTATTACCGTGCTGCCCACCTCCTTCGCATCTTGGAGTGGCATACCCTGGGTCCCCTAGCTAAGCCATGGGTCGATCTGGAGATTGGGGGGATGCGGGGCCGTATATACCATGCCTTGTGGGGCCCGGGTGGCGGCCACGGCAGCATTTCCCATCCTTTTGTGCTGGCGACACTGGCGGTTTGGCGGGAGGTGTGCCTGCGCGCTCGCCTGTCTACCGCGCCGTCGCCGTTGCTGCCCCTCTGCGGGAACCCGGACTTTGCTCCGGGGCGGGAGGTGGGCCGGCTGGACTTCCTCGGGGTTCCTGCCCCTGTCCGGGCCCGGGCGCTGCTGGAGGGGGGCGGGCTGCTCCCCTTGGGCTCGTTGCTGCGGGGGCGCGATCCTACGTGGTCGGAGCGCTTCACGTACCACCAACTTGGGCACTATCTCTCTACCTTGCCGCATGGGGACCGTCTCCACCGGCCCTTAACGGGCTTTGAAACCTTGTGCACGGGGGCCCGGCCACCGGAGAGGGCCATCTCCTTGCTCTATTCCTTGCTGATGACTGTGACCTCTGCGACTCGACCGTCCTTTTGTGAGACCTGGGAGACCGTCTGTGACACTCGACTCTCTGACAAGGACTGGGATAAGATATTCGTTTTCACCCACAAGAGCTCGAGGGCCACTAAGACGCAGGAGACTAACTATAAACTGTTGACACACTGGTACAGAACGCCGCAGCGTCTTCAGCGTATGTTCCCGGGTACGTCTGACAGGTGTTGGAGGTGCGGTGGGGATGTGGGCACGATGTTGCACATCTGGTGGTCCTGTCCCTTGCTGCAACCTTATTGGCGGGAGGTTCACCGGGTGATTTCGGAGTTATCAGACTCTCCCCCTCCTTTCCGTCCTCTGCCCATGCTCTTGCACCATACGTCTCACTCGATCTCTCATTACAAACGGTCGGTGGTCCGACATCTCCTTGACGCTGCTAAAAGCCTTATACCCTTACACTGGAAACAGCCTTGCCCTCCCTCTCGTCGGGACTGGGTGGCAAGGGTGGAGGAGATCAGGAGGGTTGAGGATCTCTCCGCCTCGACCCCGAAACTTAGGGAGGCCTATATGGCCACGTGGTTTTACTGGATGTCCTCGGTTGCTGGGCACGATGTGTAGTTGCCTAGTTTCGCCCGGGGCCGCCCGGCTACTCAGCGGGCCGATGTTCATGGCCGCGAGTTGCCCTGATTTCTTGATTTCTGTTCTCCATTGTTCCTGTGATGGGTGTTTGTAATGCTGTTTGCGTGCTGGTATACGCCTCTGACTGTACTTATGATATGTACCTTGCTATGTATTTTTGTGTTCCTCTGTTTCATGCCGCGGTTTCCCTGATTCCCCCTTGCCTTTCCTCCCCTTTTTCCTTCTGTATCCCTGCCCTACCTCCTTCCTTTCTGTTTTTGAAAAATTCAATAAAAATCTGATTTTGAAAAAAAAAAAGGTGGCTATTTGAGGGGTTGTTTTTATTTACCTTTGTGACCAGAACCATTGTAGCTTTTCTTTAGCTACATGAATCTAGTCTTCTGTTTTTACATGATTGAGGGTCAGTCTAATGAATGGTTTATAAGCAGGCTACACACCTTCAGGTGAAATGGAGCAACTTGTATTTTTAGTAAATTCCCTGAAGATCAGATAACAATATAATTCAAAAAGCTCTCTGGAAGATGTGCACACTTCAATATATCAAGCTTTTCTTGATGTAGGGTGTCGTAAATGGAAAAAACCTTTGCTAGGTGTCAAAAGGTGGCCCTATCTCGTAGCCGCTCCTATCTTTCGGCCCAGTTCATCTCAGAGGCCGGCCTGAAATCTGACCTGCAGGCAACAAGTATAAAGTAACCTTTTATTTTTATCTGTTGGTGTGATTAAATTGGTAATATCTTTTTTATATGTAATGTGAATATTTTTTTATTTCATAATTAATCATTCATTTATTAAGTTTCTGCCTTTATCTGATATAAGAACCACATTTTCCTCAGAGACTTATTTAATACTCCGTAGTTTGCATAGCTAATCATGGCTAATCTGTATGTTCGGGTATCTTTTATAAACTATTTGGGGACAGTAGATTAAATGTAAATTGAGCGTTTTAACCAGGTTTGATTTGGTGGTAGCATTGTCTTTATATTAGAGTGGGAGGTGTGTAAGTGGGAGGTTTAATCATTATTTTTCGGTCTAGTGAAGACAGATAGTGATTTAGACCCTCTTACAGCTAAAATAAGTCAGTTGCCCGCTTGGAGTAGTGCGCATTCTTGACACCTTGGATTGACGAATATGCAAATTCTTTTTTAGATTACTTTGTAACCCTTTCCAGCTTTATGCAAATCAAAATTCTTGATTGTACAATCATGGCCAAAAGTTTTAAGAATGACACAAGTATTGGTCTTCACACTGCTGCTTCAGTGTTCTTAGATATATTTTTGTCAGCTGTTACTACGGTATACTGAAGTAAAATTACAAGCATTTCATAAGTGTATTATTGACAATTACATTAGGTTTATGTAAAGAGTCTATTTGCAGTGTTGACCCTTCATACCCAGGCATGCTGTCTGGGCCACATCCTGACTGATGGCAGCCCATTCTTGTATGTAACGGGTTCACCAAGAGAGCTGTAGTAACTCCCAGAGATCACCCAGTATCCTCCTGTTGTTCCCGGAATCACTTCCAGCACCATCCAGCATGCACACCTTGGAACCCTGCTATGTGTACCCAATAAGTAGACACAACTACCTTGAATTAAGTACAGCAGAAATGAACAGTTTATTGTTGTAAAACATAAGACTCATATAGCCACAGAACTTCATTAACATAAATCAACATTGATAAACAGGTACGTGTAGACAACCCAACCCATCCCCTTTAGCTACTGAATCTCCACTGGCAGCAATCCTGTTATGGGATTAGTTTACACAATGGAGTTCCTGCCTGTTTGGCAGCCAGGCTGCTCCCATCTCTGACTACCTTGGGACCCTGTATGACAGGTGATTCTGTCACATATCTCCCCTTTTAAAAAGAAGACTGAACTGGGACCAGACCCCAACCGGGTCTGCAACCAGTTCAGTCAGGGAGCACAGCTCCGTCGCTCCTAGAGTTGTGGATGCAGGGGGCTGGCAAGAGGCACCTGTCCCACTAACCAGTACTGGGGTGCCCTTAGAGACTGGGGAGTTCGGGTCCCAGACAAGGACAACAGTCCCACTCGCCAGGGCAGGGAGACAGGGTCCATAATCTGTGGGTAGCAGGCTTGCTTTCAGTCCTCTCCAGGGGCCCCAGTGATGGACAGTTCCGTCACACACTCCATCACATATCTCTTTTCTCTGAGGGAGACTGATGTCTGATAAGACCCCACAAGGTTTGACTCTGAAGTCAGTCTGTATATCTGGACCACCACTGCCAGCCACAAATTGGTACTCCCCAAAACAATTTAACAAAAGAGCAGTACTCACCCAGCCGCACTCTGCTTCTCCCAAATAATGTAACTGCTGCTGGGAAGAAGGGCCAAATGTCCCTTCTCCCTGGAGTCCTCTCAGCTGCTGGGGAGCAAACAGAGAGGCTGGGGTCCCTTCCATATGGGGTTCTGGGCTGACTGCCCGGCACCTCTGGGGACTGCAGGTGGTGACCGTAGTCCAATCCACCTGCATGGTACAAATGTTTGCATGATCAACTGCGAAGGGAGGGAAGCCACATGCATCCCCTCCTGTATACTCCATCTGCTGGGGAGAGATGTCGACCTGACTCTCTCCCATTGCCAACACTTCTGCTGGGGATACAGGATCCATTTGCCTCTGGGCAAAATTGCGGGGGTAGAGCCAATGGACCTGGGGTCACAGAGGGGAGCGAGCAGAGGCCAGCGGCACTCTGTCCCGAGGGCAGCGCTTCAGCTGCATTTGTAAAGTCCAGGGGCATCACCAACTCTGGGGCTGCCTGACCAGACCCTCCTTGGTTGCTGCGGTCAGGCTTGGGAACAAGGGGAAGGGGTGGGAATCGAGGCCAGCAGCGCTCTGCCTCGATGCCAGCATTTCAGCTGGAGGATCTGGCTGGGACATGCAGGGGGCGGTCTTGGTCAGTTTCTGGGCCATATTGCGGGCAATAGGGCAAAGTGTCTGGGGTGAGGGAAGGGAGCGGGCAGAGGCCTGCTGCGCTCTGCCAGCCTGTTTGTGCTTCTGATGGGGGCATAATACTCACAGGATCCACCTCCTCTGGGGCACACCGCTGAGCACAGTCAAATAGTTCTCTGTAGACCTGCTCCAGGATCCATTCTTGGTAAACCAAATAATCCAAAACAGCCCACAGGTCTGGCAGGTAACAGGGCAGATCTGCGAGAATCCCTTCCCTGAACTCCCGCATCTCCTCGCACCGATACTTCCATGGGCTCCCAAATTCTCGGTCCTCCTGTAAGCTTTCCATCATAAATCCCGGGCCACCAAAGTCATCGCCCTCTGACAGGTAGTCATCTTTCAGCTCTGGACACCACTGCGGCCTGCCAATAAAGGGCAGTATTCGCCAATCTAGTTGTAGCACGTACCAGTCCTTGGAGGATGGGAGGACTATTCCCCGGACACCCTGGTTCATTCTGAGAGCCTCCATCCAGGCATTCAGGTAGCCCATGACTCTGCTGCGCACCAACACATCCTGTAGTGCTGGAACCATCTTTAGCTTGCTGCTGGTATACCCGCTGGTACTCCACTGTGACGTTTGCAAGGAGGATCCTGCTGCTGCCGCCAGTGTAACGGGTTCACCAAGAGAGGTGTTGTCCCCGGAATCACTTCCAGCACCAGCCAGCATGCACACATTGGAACCCTGGTATGTGTCCCCAATAAGTAGACACTTGAATTGAGTACAGCAGGAATGAACAGTTTTTTGTTGTAAAACATAGACTCATATAGCCCCAGAACTTCATTAACATAAATTAACATTGATAAACGGGTACATGTAGACAACCCAACCCAACCAATTCAGTTGGGGACCACAGCTCCGTAGCTCCTAGAGTTGTGGATGCAGGGGGCTGGCAAGAGGCACCTGTCCCACTAACCAGTACTGGGGAGTTCGGGTCCCCAGATGAGGACAACAGTCCCACTCGCCAGGGCAGGGAGACAGGGTCCATAATCTGTGGGTAGCAGGCTTGTTTTCAGTCCTCTCCAGGGGCCCCAGTGATGGACAGTTCCGTCACACACTCCATCACATTATATAATCAGTGCCACTTAGTTATCACTTTTGCCTTATAGTAAGGTTGTGCCATCATGCTGGAAAAGGGATTTTTTTGTCACCAAACTGTTGGTTGGGAGAAGTTGCTCTTGAAGGATTCATTGGTACCATTCTTTATTCATGGCAAAAATGTGAGTGAGGCGGGGGAGCGTGGCCAGCACTCAATGGTGCAACACGTGTAGCTGCTGAGCTCCGAGGCTTTATTTCTTTTATTTTTCATGCTGGAAAAGGGATTTTTTTGTCACCAAACTGTTGGTTGGGAGAAGTTGCTCTTGAAGGATTCATTGGTACCATTCTTTATTCATGGCAAAAATGTGAGTGAGGAGGGGGAGCGTGGCCAGCACTCAATGGTGCAACACGTGTAGCTGCTGAGCTCCGAGGCTTTATTTCTTTTACACTACCGAAAGGTGTTTAAATTGGACATGGGCAAGCACTTGAGGGAAGCACTTGAGGGCCGTGAATACTCCCAAACCCTTGGGGGTTAAGGAGAAATACTCCAGCACCTCAGTCTGGTACTTTTTTCAAACTTTTTCCGATGCGGAACATCGGGGCCTACCTGACAAGATGGCGTCGCCGCCTCCGAGTCCACGAAGCGCCCGCTCTGGATCTCCTTTCCGTGGCTGACTCCGACACTTTGCTGCCTTCTCAGACGAACCCGACATGGCAGGAAGCAATGAAAGACTTGCCTACGAAGGCTGAGATGTCAGACTTATTCCGCTCTGCACTATCTGGGGTCCGCGAAGAACTACAAGAAATAAAAGAAAATCTTTCGCAACTTGGTGACCGCGTGGTAGCATTGGAAGAGGAATGGGAGAAGATACACGACACACTCGACGACATCACTACAACGGTCTCCCATCAACAGGATACGATCACACAACTACTCAGACAGATGGAGGACCTCGATAATAGAGGACGGAGGCCTAACCTTCGCATCTGGGGCCTTCCAGAGTCTATCCCTACTGCGGACATAATGTCCGCTCTCACGTCCATCTTTAACAAGATCCTGGACAGACCGATGGATACCCCGATTGTTCTTGAATACTGCACAAGGGAATTGATTCTACAAAAATGCAGATCGAAATTGCCTATTCTGTATGAGGAACACACCATCTCCATTTTTCAAGACCTCTCACCCATCACGCTTCGAACCTGGCGGATGCTGCGTCCACTCACCTCCATGCTACGAGAGGCTTCTATTTCCTATCAGTGGGGATTCCCTTTCGCATTGATAGCTCAAAAGGGTACTCAAGCAGTGATATTGCACCATCCTACAGACCTACCTGACTTCTTGAGCTCCCTGGATCTTCCTCCGCTGGACCTGCCGGAGTGGTCGTCTTCCATTGCACCGCTACCAAAGACCGGCTGGTCGTCTCTTCCTCAACGTCACCAGCGTCGCAGACGGAATATTCAGGCAGATTCGGGAAGCAGCTGAGTAATTTCGCCTTTTTCGACAGTCTCCACCACCTTTCTGTGACACGCGGTCTGGCCCACTGATGTTCCTACATGCGAGTCGTTAATGCGAGCTCATTTGACTCTTTTCCCTTTTTTCTCTGATAACATTTTGCATATGCCTTATATATATGTTTATTTATGTTCTCTGCTCTGCTCGATATGGCACTTTTCATTCGAATATACTTACCCATGTTTACATGCACACAATTACACATTCACACTTGGGCTGCTATGGCCCTTAGCTTACACACCCTACACACATACTTCCACACTTGAAAGCCTCCCTCGGGGTGCACATCACTACCTACATCTGCACATTTTCTTTGCTTTTTGATCTTGGTCCCGAACATACCCCCCTTCTTTTTCGCCATGTGCTCGTCCTACCACTATGGACCCCCACTCAGAGCTCGATTGGACTCTGTTTTGTGGTCTATGTCCATCTTTTTGGTCGTAATGCTCACTTGTTGATGCCACGGTACCCAGCTCTATTATTTTAATGAGAGTATGTTTTGGTTTGGTCCTGCCAGTCACCATTCATATGGCGCTTGATCCTATCACATTGATCTCCCTGAATATCAGGGGCCTTAATCCAAAATAGCTTTTATTCAAGAAACACATTTTAAAGCCACGAATGAACCCAAATTAACTAATAGTCACTTTACCTCCTCTTTTACATCCAGTAACCCAGACTCTAAATCTAAAGGAGTGGCTGTTCTTCTCCACAAACACTTGCCCTTTCGCAAATTGGACAGCTGGAAGGAGTCAGAAGGCAGGTGTATTTTTATTAAAGGGTTTTTGGGCACCCATAAGGTGACCTTAGCGAATATTTATGCTCCCAACCGTCATCAGTCTAAATTTCTCACTATGGTTTTGAAAAAGTTAATGGATTTCCAGGAGGGTATGACAATTTTAGGGGGCGACTTTAACATGACACCCCGTGCTTGACAATTCCTCTGGCACTTCTTCTGTCCCCCATACACAAATCAACCGGGTTAAGAGACTGCTTCATATGGCACAGCTCATAGACGTCTGGAGAACGCAACACCCTACCACTTGGGATTACACGTATTATTCTGCCTTGCATGACCGTCATACACGTAATGACTCCTTTTTCCTCTCTCATCACCACCTCCCCACTCTTCATACTTCCTCCATTGGCCCTAGCGGAGTAGTAATCACGCTCCGGTCTTTATGACCATCAAACTTGCTTCGTTTCCAGTCAGGCCCTGGGTGTGGTGTGGCGAAAACATTCTCTCAGATCCCTCAGTTTCTTCAGATTTTGCTGAGCATTTACCTTTATACTTTACTGAAAATATTACCCCTGGACTGTCATTGCCCACCGTTTGGGAGGCCCATAAGGCGGTTGTGCGAGGGAAATTTATCCAAATCGGTTCTCAGCTTAAGAGACTAGCGTTGGCCACCACTCTTGATTTAATTAGGAAAATAACAGACCTGGAGAGACTACACAAATTCCAACGTGATCCCTCTATTTCAACACAGCTCGATTCTTTACGATCCCAATTGGCCTCTATCACGAATAGACACCTTAAACGCCAATATCTTCTGACCAAACAGCATTTCTATGAATATGGGGATAAACCCGGTAAACTGTTGGCTAGGGTGCTCAGAACCCAAGCTGCCAGACATTTTATAGCACGAATCCGCACCGATAGGGGCAACCATGTCTCCTGCACTCCTGATATCGCGGAATGTTTCCACAAATATTATCAATATGTGCAATTTGCCTCCAGTTCAGGAGTCTCTTCCCAACTATATGTCGGCTCTGGACGCTTACTTGGATAAGCATCTTCCACGCGCTTTAAGACCGGAGGAATCGGAGCTCCTTAATTCCCCCATTGCGCTCGAGGAGGTTAGGGCCGCCGTTAAATACACCAAACAGAGCAAATGCCCGGGTCCAGGTGTCCTTCCCATTTCATA
Source organism: Spea bombifrons (assembly GCF_027358695.1). Taxonomy (NCBI): domain Eukaryota; kingdom Metazoa; phylum Chordata; class Amphibia; order Anura; family Pelobatidae; genus Spea; species Spea bombifrons. Next base: position 20,835,649 of record NC_071093.1, on the reverse strand, counting down.
TTACAAAAAATTTCTCCCCGTTCTGGGTCCACATGTAGTGAACGTGTTCTCATTTTGACCTACGGTCCAACACAGCCCATATTTCTTTAATTTTGAAACCTAATAAACCTTCTGATGTATGTGGCAGCTACCGCCCTATTTCTTTACTTAACTCAGATATTAAATTATTAGCCTTACATCCCCCAATTTATCCACAGAGATCAGGTGGGCTTTGTCCCCGGCAGGGAGGCTAGGGACAATACCACCAAGGTCATTGACCTTATTAATCTTTCTACTCATAACCAGATCCCTCTTACTCTGACCTCACTGGATGCGGAGAAGGCCTTCGACAGGGTGGCCTGGCCTTATCTCTTTCGGGTGCTAGAGCGACTAAAGCTTGGTCATCACTTTCTGAGCTGGGTTAGGGCCCTATATCACAACCCTATGGCGCTGATAAAAGTCAACGGGCTTGTGTCTCACCAGGTAACCCTGTCGAATGGCACTAGGCAGGGCTGCCCGCTTTCGCCTCTTCTTTTCGTGCTGGGGATGGAGCCCTTGGCAAATGCTATCCGCGCTAACGTCTCTATAACGGGCATTCCTATAGCTGGAGTCCAACATAAGCTGGCAATTTATGCTGATGATATGCGTTGTATTAACTCAACCCCACTGGACTCCCTCTCCCACATGCTACAGGAGTTACGAATCTTTGGCACACTCTCCAACTAAAAAATAAATCGCTCTAAATCTGAATTATTATGCTGTAACGTTCAGACGGAGCTATTGACAGATTTAACCCGTAAATTCCCCTTCAGGGTCTGCGACCAAGCCTTCAGGGTCTGCGCATTCCCAGGGACCTCTCCCTTCTCTATATATTACATTTTGCCCCCTTACTCGCTACCATATCTGCTGACCTGCGGAGGTGGGACTACAGCCATGTTTCCTGGTTTGGTAGGGTGGCCGTAATTAAAATGAATATTCTCCCCAGATTTTTATACCTGTTCTGTCTGTTCTAGACTATCCCACGCACATTTAATTAGACCTAAATTTAAGGGTGGATTGGGGTTACCGGATCTGGAGAAGTATTGGCAAGCGGCCCACCTCCGTAGAATTATGGAATGGTCTATTTCAGTCCCCAAGCAGTGGTTGGAAATTGAGGGGTCGTTCATACACGTTCCTCTCTATTGTCTTCCTTGGCTGCCGGACTCCAAGAAACACTTCGCCACTCAGATTTTGCTTACTATTTCCTCTACGTTGAGGGTTTTTAGTAGGATTGTGAGGGAGGGCATCTTGACCTCCAGCCCATGTCCCCTCTACTCGATTGTTCCCAATCCTAACTTGCCCCTCAGTATGTCTATTCATCGATCCCCGCTGCAGCCCTCACTCCCGTGGCTTATGATTCGCTTTCATTCTCTGTTTGTGGGCGACAAACTGGTGTCGGCCGAGGCCTTTTATGGCAAGCAATCCTTGACCTCTGCCGAACTTCTTTTCTATTTACAAACGCAACACTTTATAACATCAATTCCCAGGACTCCCCTCATGTCACGACCATTATCCACTTTTGAATCTCTATGCTCCTTTAACTCAGAGACTCCGCATTTACTGTCGGTCCTCTAGGCTCTCCTGTTGGACTCTGCTTCTAGGTCAAAACCTTACTTTATGAGCATGTGGGAGGGGGATCTCTCTATCTCACCATCCCCTCAGGACTGGGATAAAGTTTTGTTTGCTCAAGGGCTCCATCTCCAGCAGAATCCAGGAGTTCTCATACAAGCTTTTGACGAGGTGGTACAGGACACCCCGCGGTCTCTGATGTCTGTTGGAGATGTGGGACGGACAGGGGGACTTTGTACCACATTTGGTGGCTATTTCCGGCGATTAAATCTTTCTGGCAGGTAGTCTTGAGGGTGGTGAAGTGGGTGGGGGGTATGGATTTATTGAGCAAGCCAGAGGCGGTTATTGCACCTTAACTCACTCCAACAACAGGCTTATAAACGTACACTTACCATACACTTTTTAAATGCTGCCAAGGCTGTGATACCCAGGTTTTGGCACACTTCCACAACTCCACCAAGTTCTTTATGGCTCCAAAAAATAACCTTTATTGAACAAATGGAGGAAATGGTGTGGACGTCCAGGGGGAAGGGTTACCAACATACCAGGCGTTGGTTCTGGTGGCATGAATTTGTCTCCTCCACAGACTTTTGGACCATCCTGGGTCAGCACCTCCCAGACACCCACCCATCCGCATCCTCCCGGTGACTGCTCTACACGCTACTCTTGGGACCGGTAGGGACAATTGACAGTTCACATTTTGGGTCTCTGTTTTTTTTTTTCCCTTTTTTTAGATATGTTTTATTTTCCATATACGGCTTTTTCTTTTTCGGCACTATACATCAGCAAGGTAACTCTGCAATATGTCTCTCCACTTCACACATTGTCGATCTGGCATTCCACTGCCTCATTATATTAACGCTTGAGCAACCACTTGAGGAGCTTTTTGTTTGTTTATTGGTTCTTCGTTTATGTTGTTTTATTTTGGTTCCATTAATTCTGTGTACTCGAATGCTACCGCCACCGTCCACGGGTTCACTTTTGCACGACTCTGAATATCGTCACTGCGCTGGTCTGGACGGGTGGCACCTTTGTACTACACACTTGGAGATTCATTCTGATCTTTGTGAATGTATATATGATCATGTTAGTGATCTCTGTATTTTTACTCTCCTCAATAAACGGAGAATAAAAAAAAAAAATGTGAGTGAGGCCACTCCCTTGGCTGAAAAGCAACCCCACACATACGCAGGATGCTTTACTGTTGGCATGATACAGGAATGATGGTAGCGCTCACCTTGTCTTCTCCTGATAATCCTTTTTTAGGATGCTCCAAACAATGCAGTCCTTTAGCAGAATATTAGTCTGTCCCTGATGTTTTTCTTGGAGAGAAGTGGCTTCTTTGCTGCCCTTCTCGACACCAGGCCATCCTCCAAAAGTCTTTACACCACTGTGCGTGCAGATGCACTCACACCTGCCTGCTGCCATTCCTGAGCAAGCTCTGCACTGGTGGCGCCCCAATCTCGTAACTGAATCAACTTTAGTAGACGGTCCGGGCGCTTGCTGGACTTTTTAAGGGTCCCCTCACACATTCTTCACAACAATTGAACCTCTCTACTTGAAGTTCTTGATGATCTGATAAATGGTTGATTTAGGTGCAATCTTACTAGCAGCAATATGCTTGCCTGTGAAGCTGTTTTTGTGCAAAACAATGATGACAGCACATGTTTCCTTGCAGGTAACCATGGTTAACAGAGGAAGAACAATGATTTCAAGCACTACCCTCCTTTTAAAGCTTGAAATGCAGTGAAAATGTTTTTTGGGGATTAAGTTAATTTGCATAGCAAAGAGGGGCTTTGCAATTGATTGCAATTCATCTGATCACTCTTCATAACATTCTGGAGTATATGCAAATTTATCTTATTCGTGTCCTTCTCAAAACTTTTGGCCTTGACTGTAGGTCTCCTGAGATTTCTTTTTAGTGAGGCACAGTTCACATCCACCTATGCTTCTTGAGAATAGCAAATTCAAAATGTGATTTTTTAAAATACTTGTCAAAACCCATTTCATTGCATAGACTGCTGAGTCCAATAAGCTTTTGTTGTGATAAACCTAGTGGTTTACATTTTTTCCTCAATATGGACAAGAATAATACGATAATTTGTGCGTTATTAGGTAAAACAGATTGTATATTTTTTTGTAAGTTAGATCATATCATATTTTAAGAAAAGTTACCCCCCACACTAAATGATCAAGTGTGTGACCCCATTACCCCATTGTATACTATGACCTAGATACAAAACTACTGTTAATGTTTATTAGTATGCTTGTATGTATATACCGTATTTGCTCGATTATAAGATGACCCCCAAAATCTGAATATTAATTTAGAAAAAAAAGAAGCCTGAATATAAGACGACCCTATGGGAAAAAAGTTTTACTAGTAAATGTTAATTCATGTAAAGTATGTAAACTATTTTTTTTAATAAAAGCTATGATTGAGAAAAATATTTTTTTTTGTTTTTATTTCCTTTTATTTTCCAACCTGCCCCCAGTTATGTACATCTGCCCCCATGCTTGCCACACTGCCCCAAAAATGCCTTATACCCCCTATATGCCACTGTGCCCCATGATATGCCTTTTAACTCTCTAAATGCCACCATGATATGCCTTTTGACCCCCTATGTGCCACTCTGCCCCATTATATGCCTTTTGACCCCCTATGTGCCACTCTGCCTCCAGAAATGCCTTATACCCCTATATGCCACTTTTTGGCATTTAGGGGGTTAAAAGGCATATCATGGGGCACAGTGGCATATAGCGAGATGTAAGGCATTTCAGGAGGCAGAGTGGCGTATAGAGGGTTAAAAGGCATTTCTGGAGCAGAGTGGCATTAAGGGGTTTAAAAGGCATATCATAGAGCACTCTGCCTATAGAAATGGCTTATATCCCCCATTTAACACTCCCCCCGAAAAAACTTACCAGCGCTTCTGACTCCCTGGTGTGTAGTCGGGGCAGCGGGTAGACGTCTACGCGATTCGTAGGAGGAAGGAGGTGCAGTGGGGGTTGTCTGCGGCCATTGCGCAGACTTTCCCCGGCTGCAGGGAATTATCTCTTACAGACGGGGAAGGTCTGCGCGATGGCCGCAGACAACCCTTGCTGCCAACCGCACCTCCTTCCGGCTGCAGCGGAAGTTGCCTACGCGAATCGTGTAGACGTCTACTCGCTGCCCCGACTACACACCAGGGAGTCAGAAGCACCGGTAAGTTTGGGATCCAGGTCCCCTGCAGAGAGTCTAATAGTCAGACCAGGTCTGATTATAAGACGACCCCGATTATAAGACGAGGGGTATTTTTCAGAGCATTTACTCTGAAAAAACCTTGTCTTATAATCGAGCAAATACCGTACTCTCTCTAATTGTTGCTGTGGAAATCACACTAGGTGGAGCTTAAATCACTATGATTTGACCTTTTCTGTATGCACATCGTGTCATGGCTAACAAATCACACCAAGCCTATTGTTTAGTCAATTTTTGCATGTGTACAAGACACTCATTTTAAAATTTATATTGTATTAGTTTCCAGGAAACAATCAAGCAAATTTAGTTGAATAGATCAGAGAAAAAAGTCCTTTGTTTTTCATTTTTTAATACATTTTATTGGTATAGTAATATTGCAGAGTATATTTTTTCCTCAAATAAACAGGTTTCTTATTTGTGAACTTTTTGTTTCCTGACAGTATTCCTTGTTAAGATAAAATATTTTTGCACCCTTCGTGACAATGGCTGTTTTAACATTTCTGCGCTGCTCGTGTTTAGCTATAATTTTCTTCTTTCCCGTTTACTGAACCCACACAAGTTATATATTGTTTTTTTCAGGCCAAGAAGGGCTTTCTTTAGATATTATTTTGTATCATTGTATCATATCATTTACTATGAGAAAAAAAAGTATGGAGAAAATTGAGAAAAATTGCACTTTTTCTGACTTTTACTAGAAAAATCTTTTACTCATCTATAAAAACTAATGAAAAAACATGCCAAATAGATTCTACTGTTTGTCCTGAGTTTAGAAATACCCAATATATTTTTTTTTTCTGCACGTTATGGGGCAATAAGCACAAGTAGCATTTTGCTATTTCAATTTGTTTCTCCAAATCTGGTAATTCTGCCCCGTGTGCTATTTTGTGTATCTTTGAAGCCGGCCAAAGCAATTCTCCCCATTAAACCATACATTTATGAAGATTAGACACCCCAGGGTATTTCAAATGCTAGCATTTTAACTCTTTCCATGCACTAATTCAAACTTGTCAAACTTTGTGGTAGTAATTTTTGTGTTTTTTTTTTTTTTTTTTTTTTTTACATATATTTTACTTAAGGTATGAATTTACAGGTCCTGGTATATGTGATACAACACCCCAATATGTATTCAGCAACATCTCCCCAGTACAGTGATACCACCCATGCATGGGTTTGCCTGGCTGTTTGGGGGACAAAAAGGCCACATTTGGGGCACGCACATTTTTCAATGTTGGACTTTGGCATTTGGTGATCCACTGCCCATGCCCATGCCCATTAGGCACATCTTTGAGCCTGTCCGATTCAATGTGCCCTATAAGAAACTAGACACCCCAGGGTATTTCAAATGCTGGTATTTTAACCCTTTCAATGTACACATTTTACCACCAGCCTTTGTCAAAGTTTGCAGTATTTTTTTGAGTGTATTTTTCTCACACACGTACTTTAGGTATGAATTTACAGCTCCTGGTATATGTCACACAACACCCCAATATGTGTTCAGCAACATCTCCTGAGTACAGTGATGCCCATGCATGGGTTTGTCAGGTTGTTTGGGGGCTAAAAGGCCACATTTTGGACATGTGCATTTTTCAAATTGGAAAATTGACGTGGTCATCCTTCCCCCGTGTTAGTTGACAATGACAATTTTCCTAAACGCTTAACGCACCAACACACCTACAACATCTGCAGCAAAGTAATATCCTGCTCACATTGTATTACTTTACAGAGTTTAGAGTCATCTGTAAACACGGAAACATGACTTTCCTTTTGCAAGATAATTTATAAATATGTTGAATAAAGTTGGTCCCAGAACAGAACCCTGAGGGACACTTTTGTCCAGCTTGAAAAATTGCCATTTATGACAACTCTGTGTACTCTGTGAATACTAACCTATTGTGTGCATCTGTGTCAAACGCCTTGGCAAAATCCAAGTAGATTACATCCACTGCAACACCTTGATCTACACTTCTACTAACTTCTTTGTAGAATACAATTAAGTTAGTTTGACATTACCTATGTTTCATAAAACCATGCTGATTTTTGCTAATAACACTGTTCTTCCCAATTAATTCCTTATCCCTTAATAGCCTTTCAAATACTTTCCCAGCCATAGAAATTAAGCTCACTGGCCTATAATTTCCAGGCAAAGAATTTGAGCCCTTTTTGAATATAGGAACCACATCTGCCTTCCTCCAATCCTCTGGTACAAGTCCTGAAAGAAAAGAATCCCAGAAAATTAAAAACAGAGGTTCACTTATTTCCACACTTAGCTGGTGGGTGAATACCGTCAGGCTTTGTTAACATTAACTTTCTTTAGTTTCTGCAGCACCTTGTCCTGAGTCATCCAATCCCAATTTGTCTGCAAGTTTTTTTGCAATAGTTATTTGCCATATATGGATATGGCAAATAACTATTGCAAAAAAACTTGCAGACAAATTGGGATTGCCATAGGTTCCTCCTTAATATATACTGAGGAAAAATAGTTATTTAACCCCTTCAGGACCGGGATGTACCTGGTACTTCCTGGTCATACATCACCATTTACGTCAGCCCCAAAAAACGCCCCCACATCGCCAAAATCGTGGTGATCGTGGGGGCGCTGCTGCACAGACCAGCACAGAGAGCGTCAGTGCAGCGTTAACCCCTTCAATACCGTGATCGTGGCATTTTAGGGATTAATTCCCATTTTGTATGGGGCTCTGCTGCTGGTGGTCTGCCTGGAAGCAGACTAGCAACAGCAAAAACGAGCCCCCCACAAGACTCCTCCCTGCAATCTCCAGTCTACGGGAGATTGTGTCCTATCTGCCAGAGGCAGCTTCAGGGAGACAGGGTTCTTCAGTCTCCACATGAGTGTGGAGACCAGCCCCCACCCCTCCCTTGCTCAATATTGTTGATATAACAGGGAAATATTTTCTCGAAAATGAGAGTGAGGAAACTACTTCCGCGAATATATGGTGCGCATATAAGTGTGTGATTAGGGGTCATCTAATTAAACTTGGAACCATCATGAAGAAAGCTAAAGGAGAATCTCTAACAGAGTTGTACCTAGAGTTCTATAGACTCTCACAAGAAAATAAGCGGCTGCCAACGGAATTTAAAACTAAACAATGAGCTGAGATTCAAAATAAAATAAATGAGCTTCTTATTGAGGAAAAGAACAAAAAGCTACATTATTTAAGAATTAACTGGTATTATAACAGTAATCGAGCAGATACTCTGTTATAAAATAAACTTAAGGGTAAGAAACAATCTAAGAGAATTAATAGGATTAGATCAAATAGTGAACTTTGTCTCACTTCTGAGAAGATTGGAGCAGCCTTTAATGATTACTATATGTTATACAATATAACGAGTAAAGAACAATACCAGCCACAAGAATATTTCTCTAATAGGAATTTGCCTAAAATAACGGAAGAACAGCTAAAGCTTATTAATAAACCCATAGAGATAGAAGAAGTAATTAAAGTAATAAGCGGAATGCAAATAAATAAGGCGCCTGGACCAGATGGGTTCACTAATAAATTCTACAAAATATTTAAGGACTCCTTAGCAGTAAAACTCACCAAAACTTTCAATGAGATAATAGCAAAGGGGATGTTTCCCCCGGATATGTTAAGGACTAATATAGTCCCCATTTTAAAGCCTAACAAAGATCCGGAGGTTCTCTCTAATTATAGGCCAATCTCGCTTTTAAATGGTGACATTAAAATTTATGCAGCAATAATAGCAACAAGACTAAAAGAAGTTATTCCGGAGTTAATTTCGAGAGATCAAACAGGGTTTATCCCAGGCAGGTCATCTAAAAATAATATCAGAAGGATCATTGATATTTTAGAGGTTTCTAAGCGGTTAAATACTCCTGTCCTGTCTTTAGACGCCGAGAAGGCTTTTGACAGGGTCAGATGGGATTTCCTAGGGCATACACTACAGGCGTTCGGATTCTCAGGGAATATATACCATGCAATAATGGCCTTATATACTTGCCCCTCTGCAAAGACGGTTGGCCCTGGAATAGACGCAGAATGGTTTAAAATTAAGAACGGTACGAGACAGGGATGTCCGCTATCACCGCTACTCTACATTTTGACGATTGAGTCTCTTGCCGTGGATATACGACAAAATCAGGATATTCATGGTTTTAGATTAAAATCATTGGAAAGCAAGATTAGCCTATATGCAGATGACATTTTGGTCCTCTTAGAGGAACCTAAGACATCACTGCCGGAATTAATGAGAGTAATTGAAGTTTACTCAAACTACTCAGACTATAAACTAAATGTTAATAAAACTATTCTGTTAGCATGTAATATGAATAATAGGGAAAGAAGTTTTATAAAAGCTAATTTCGATTTCATATGGGCTAAAGACAGTATAGAATAGATATTCTATACTGTCTTTAGCCCATATGAAATCGAAATTAGCTTTACCAAAGATCCAGCTAAAATAGAGGCAAACTTTCTACCCCTCCTGAAATCTACAAATAAATCTTTAAAATATTGGATAAAAAGGGAAATCTCCTGGACGGGTAGAATTAATACAATTAGATCATACATATAACCTAGATGGACTTACCTATTCCAAATGATTCCGCTGGTGATACCTAAAGCATGGCTAGGAATGATTCAGACATCATTTAATAACTTTATTTGGCAAGGTAAGAAGCCAAGATTAGGACTTACGCTTTTATCTAGGAAAGTAAATGATGGGGGCCTCGGAGTTCCTAATATAAAACAGTATCAAGAGGCCTGTATGGTAGCACATGCAATGGCGACTCAGATAAGTGGAATAAAAGAATAAAAGAAGAAGTATGGTATAGATTGCTATAGGCCTAGATGGGTTGGCAGTACTGCCATGGTCTAATAGAGGGGTAGAGAGAAGGTGTGAGGCGGGAATAGGATCTTCTGTCCTAAGTGATATTTGCGGCACCTGGGGAAGGGTAAGGAAGAAGTTAGCCCTCCATAATACCTTAGCGGACTTCCTTTCCTTGGAAGTAATAGAGTCTAGTATAGAGAATATTAATTTAACAAGGTGGAAACAGGCCGGAATTCTAATTATCCAGGATCTATACTTGGATAAAATATTAAAATCCTTCCCCCAGATACAGGAGGAGTATTCACTCCCTACTAAAGAGCTATTTTCCTATTTAAGAATTAAAGGTTTCTTTTCAAAATATGTTATATTAAAAAGTGGCGAAAAATGGGAAATATTAAACTATCTATATAATAATTATAATATATAATAAGTGTTTAAACCTAATTAAACCTAACTATGAACATATCCCAGTGAGGGCTATTAAGACCTGGGAGAAGGATTTGAATAGAAATATCTCCTGGGATATGTGGAAAAATATAATAAGATCGGTTAACAGCGAAATACATTGTCTAAATATTAGAGAAAACTTCTTTAAAGTATGCTACAGATGGTATCTTGTCCCAAGAAAATTAGCAAAAATGTATGAAAACACCAAAGCTAACTGTTGGAAATGTGGAAAGGAGGATGGTAGTTTTATGCACATTTGGTGGACTTGCCACTATACTACGGTCCTTTGGAAAGAGATTCTCAATAAAATTGAGAAACTAATTGGGGTAAAGATACCCATAACACCGGATTGTGCATTAATACATTTAGATTGGCCAAAAGTTTCAAATCTACATAGATGCATAATGATTCATATTCTTCTATCTACAAAATTACATATAGTGAGGAATTGGAAAAGTAAAAAAATGCCGAAATGGGAGGAGATAAAATTAACTACAATATACCATTGTAAAATGGAACTGGGTGCGACCAGGCTAAATGGGTATAGTTTAACCAAAATTAGAAAATGGGAAAAATTTTTACAGCTTCTTGAAGCTGAAGTATGATGAGTAGCTGGGTTATTTTCCTTTATATCGCATCTCCAAAATCATTTTCTTTTTCCTTATGTATATATCTATTTCTTTTTAGTTAATGTATGTGAGTAATTGTGTAATGTGTATTTTTCTTTTTTGTGTTGTTTGTGTATGGTGTAATTATAATACAAATTAACGCCATACATTGTCTGGAAAAAACATAATAAATATTGAAATATTAAAAAAAAAAAATATCTTTCCCTGGGACGTATTTTAAAGCAGACTGCTATTGACCAAGGCTGGTCTAATATACCTGTCTTCTACCACTTTACCACACCTTTTGTCACACATGTTAACAACAGCAAGTTCCTGTTCTTCATTTAGGAGCTTCTCTTTGCCCCCTGAGGCCTTAGAGAGATAGAGAGAGAAAAATATAGTTACATATTAAAGACCAGAGGCATACAGTCACTGCAATACATGGTAAAATTATTTACACTTTGCAACTTTAAAACACTTTGGTTTCTCGTAAAAGAAACACTTTGGTTTCTGCGTGAAAGCATTTGTAAATTTGGCAGTGGTTGAGGTTGTGTGTAAAAGAAGTTCAAGCATTTTATATTTGTGTTAACTATATGCATTTTGTGTCAGAGTAACCATAAATGCATTAATTGTATAGCCTAAATAGGTGAATATTGTGTTAACTGTGTTAAGAGTTTAGATAAATTGTTAAAAGTATTGAAAAATTGCCAGTGATAGTAAAAAAAAAACTGTAATTGAGACATTGTTGAACCCAGCCAATTCAATTTACCCCATCAAATCACACAAGTAGAAACCCCATGGGCTAAATGCCAGTATTTTAACTTTCTCCATGCAAGAATTGTTTGAAGATATAGCGTTATATGTAGGACTTGCTCATGAAAATATTTATTTTATTCTTTTGGCTTTTTTTTTTTTTTTTCTCTTTTTTGGAACTTGAAGGTTCCCCTGTTGGTGACATCAGTGGAAAATTATTTTTACATGTTACCATTTTTTGTTTCTTATTTATTTTACTAATCACATTGTGATTAGAAAGCTGGGTTCTGCTGAATTGCATGGTTGAATTCAGTACCTGTAGTCATCCTGCAAGGGGAGCCAGAGTTCTCAGGAGTGTCTGAGACTCTCTTGGAACCTTTTTCAACTTCTTTATTTTTTAACCCCTTAAGGACAATGGGCGGTCCCTAAACCCATTGAAAACAAAACAAAGGGGTTAAAAGACGCACCACCATCTTGTGAATGGTAAAATCTCACAGTGGCGGTTGTGACCACTCGCCGGAGCACTCACAGCGCATCCTGGGTTGGACATGAGGTGTTGCTGAATGCCTCGCTATTGAGGTATTTCAGCTACACCATTGACTTTTAGGAGGCACCTGTTTGAATCCATGACGTTCTTGGCACTTCAATTGACACTAAGTGTGTCAATTTTTTTGCGTGCCCGGGCCGTCATATTGCGGCATCATCTCATTACACCAGGGGCTCTACAATAGGTACAGCTGGAAGGGAGAGAATTGTTCGTAGTCATACATGCTGATGGCTAGATTGTTTTTTTTTTTTCCTGTTAGCCCTGCAGACGCATAGTTTAATCAGTGAAACAATCTGCAGAAAAAGCTCATCTGTGCTGATGGTGATTTTAAAACCCCACTAGGTTTTTAAAATCCTACTTGGAGGTTTTGCAGGAACTAAGCCAGAGGTGTCCAACACGTCACTGAAGAAGCCTGATTGGGCGAAACGCGTTTGCATGTTGTATCGTCATTGCGCTACACCTGCAAGTCGCCCATCTCGGTGTTATGGAACCAAAATATATCAACAAGAAACGCTTATTGCTTGAATGAATATAAGCTGGCTTCGACCAATATAGAGGGTCACACCTCCCTCAGGGATGTGGGAGACACAAGCAGCAGTTTCAGTTTGACTTATATCAGTTTCTGCAATTATACGGTTGACCTAGAGAATGCTAACATAATCTTCTTTGTAGCTGGCTGCCGTCCAACTATATCATTTGCATATAACGGTTGCTTGCTTACAACCCCTATCACATATAAACTTTGTACAACTTTCTGCCTTTTTCCGCATAGTTTCAGAATTATCCAATTAACACAATTTACGTAACCTGACGCCCCTCTACATAAACTATAGTGTAAACATAATAAAGCAGAGTGATTTTGGACCTGACCCAGAGTGTGTCGTGTGTCTTATTTCTCTCTCCGTGCACGTACATTTATATTCACATAATTTGGAGAAGTTCAACAATTGAAGAAAGGCTTTATTGGAAAGCATCCAAAACCGTTGGAGCCCCATACTAAGCCAAGCACTGGTGGTGGTACAGAATGACTTGCCATACATTGACAGTTTTACAACATAAAAAACATTCCTCCCATTGTAGAAAAAGATGTGCTGGATGCTCCACCCTTTTCCTGTGCTGGCTTCCTCCACTTCCATCTTCCGTCTCTTCCATCCTTCAGCTCCACTTTCCTTCTTCTTCACGAAGGCAGGTTTCATGGTATTTTGATATACCTTAAGACAATTCTTTTTTCATTATTTTAACAATCTACTTCTCCAAGGTACTAAAGCACCAATCTACTTGTCCATCATGGCAATCTACTTGCCTTGACACACCAAATACTTTCAGTGTAGGGCACTAGATTATTCTATCAGGATTATTCACTAGACTAAGAATTTTTGCCAATGGTAATCTGAATTGTCTTCAGGTATATCAAAATACCATGAAGAAGAAGGAAAGTGGAGCTGAAGGACGGAAGAGACGGAAGATGGAAGTGGAGGAAGCCAAGAAGGCGAGCAAGTTCTTCATGAGCTTCCTTGAAAAGCCTGGAACAAGTGGTTTGTCACATTTCATGGAGTCGCCTGCACCTGCTGCAACTTTGTTAGAATCTGATGGTGGATCAAGTAACAATGCAACAAAACTGAAAATGACAAGTGAGGCGGCCAGAGAGAACATTACAGGAGGGGAAGACGATGGTGGTGCTGGTGTTGGTTTTATTGACAAGGCATTACCTGGCGAGATTGAATCTGATGACACTGAACCTACTGCATTAGATGGTGTATGTATGGATAGCTTTGAAGATCTTCACAATGTCATACCAGAAGTGATTGAACAGCATGACATTGGACTCCTAAAGTTTGATAAGGATACTGGAAAAGCAATTTTGCCTCACGCATTGAGAACAGAAGTAATAAAGCTGGGTTCTAAGTACTTCAACCATCAAATAATCGCTCAATGAACAAAACTTGGTTCACAAGGAAATTAGGAAATGGTCGTGGTGAGGAAGTGACTCGCTCATGGCTGGTCTATTCCCCTTCTAAAAAGTATGCATTTTGTATGTGCTGTCTTCTCTTTTCCCGGTCAGACCATCAATCCTCATTGGAGCAAGAAAGTGGATTCAATCAATGGAAAGCACCTGAACGGATTAGTGTTCATGAAAATGCTAAGAATCATCGGGAGTGCTTTACACAGTGGAAAGAAATTTAGCTGAAAACAGAGGAGTTATTAATGTGGAACTTCAGTCACAGATTGAGAAGGAAAAGTAGAGGTGGCGTGACATCTTGCAGAGAATCCTTCACTGCATAAAATTCCTTGTAACTCAAAACCTGGCTTTACGAGGACACAGGGAGTCACTTCGCCTGGACGATGACTCCAATGTGGGGAATTTCCTTGGCTTACTGAAACTACTGGCCATTTTTGACCCTGTCATGAAAGAACACCTCACTCATGTGGAAAGTCATCCTGGATCCACATCATATCTTTCATCAGCATTCATAAAGCCATGTACTATGGTCTCATGTTTGACTCAACTCCTGATCAGGCACAACGTGAGCAGATGTCAGAAGTAGTGAGGTATGTGGAAGTTGATTTTGAGAGGAAAACAGTACATCTTCGAGAGTCCTTCCTTGGTTTTATACAGATAAACCAAAAGGATGCTGAGAGCTTGGTTAAAGACATCTTGAAACAGCTAGAGAAGGACAAAATGGAACTACAAGATTGTCGGTCACAGTGCTATGATAATGCTGCTGTGATGGCTGGACACAGAAGTGGTGTTCAGCAAAGAATAAGAGAGAAAAACAACCTTTTCATCACAACCTCGCATCAATCACTCACTCAACTTGGTGGGTGTACATGCAGCCAAGCAAGATGCAATGATGGTTATGTTTTTTGGCACCATTGAAGCTCTCTACGCGTTCTTTTCTCGTTCAACACTGCGCTGGGAAAAACTCAAAAAAAGAGAATATTTGGGTGAATTCTACAGCTGTGATGTTGATGGACAGCAACTATATGAAGAAATTTTAGATTGCAGAATGTTGCTGTCAAGTCGGGCCAACATGAAGATATCAAGTCCTACAGATCTTCTCGAATTTATTGTTCATTATGGAGATGAGAGCGTCTTCCGTAATCTTCGCATTTCCATTCAGATAATGTTAACCGTTGCAGTTTCCATCGCCAGCTGTGAGAGATCATTTAGTAAGTTAAAACTAATGCTTTCATATTTGAGAGCCTCCATGGGTCAAGACAGACTGTGATCTTGCTCTGATGAGTGTAGAAAGAGAAGAAATTGAAAAACATCATAGACCAATTTGCCTCAGTGAAAGCAAGGAAGTTGCACTTGTAATTTTCATGTAGTGCAATCATTTGTTAATTAAAAGATTAACAAGCTTAGGCATATATGGGGAGTTTTCATAAAACAAACTAATACCCTAGGGTACAGTTGTTTTGTTTAAACATTAGGGAGAATTGTTGGATTTAGAACTGCATTTCATATATGTCCCAGAATTGTATGGTGGTTACGTGCATCTGCAGGAATATTTGACTTATTATGTTTTACCCCTACCCCCTTTTTACTTGCTGTACCCTTTTATTGCACAAACCAAAACATTTAATTTAAAAGAAAAAAATAAAAGATTAACAAGCTTGACTTGTATTTCTCGGCTGATTTTTTTTGTATGAAAGTAATCTAAAAGGTGGGTTTTAGATATTTGGACAGGGACGCAATTTCAGTGCTTGCCATGGGCGCTATTTTCAGTAGATACGCCTCTGAGTGGAGGTTACTAGAGAGGAGGATCCAGGTCTCCTGCAGCTCTACAGGGGCTTTGGATCTTAGTCATATAGTCAGACTTTTATTTGAGGTCTGATTATAAGACGACCTCGAATATAAGATGAGGGGTATTTTTCAGAGAATTTAGCAAATACGGTATGTTTGTACTGTGCATATTTGCAGATTCTGACCAAACCTTATGATTGAGCAGCACTCTTGTCACACAGATGCCTCATTAATGGTGTCCAGAGAAGGCTTAAAATTGCTGAAGAGTATCTTTTAGGTTAAAACAAAATGCAGTCCCAATAAATAAACTACCTGCCATGAAAAATAACATGGGACTTGTCAAACTTGAGGTAGTTGACATAGTTGTGAGCAATAAATGGACATACAGTGTGAGGGAATCCCCAATATTTATGCCTTAAATCTTGAGGTACTCCGCTTTTTGTTCAGCTGGAGACCTAACAACTTTCTGAACTTTAACATTAAGCCTTGAATCCAGGTATAAGTGATAATTTCCCATCCCTTTCAATATGTACAGTAGCCTCTTATGTGGGACTGTATTAAATGTTTTGCAGTATCTAACTACATCTCAGGCACTGAAATACCTTGACCTCACATCACATCACTTGGACAGAGAAGGGCAAATGCTGTACATCTATATTGACCAATCCTGCAAAATTATTAATTTCCCTGTCCTTAGTTCCCTGTCTTCTTTACAACTTCTAATGACATTTCAAATGCATTTTAGCAAAGTAAAGTAATGAAGACAAATAAACCAAGATATCAACGTGAGGAAGGGTAGGATAAACTACTAAATGAAAAATACAAAACCTTTATTTAGCTTTTGCAGCAGCTCCTTTGAGTATCTCATGACTCCAAAGTGAACCAAGGCTTGAGGAATCCTGTAGTCGGCAAACATGGTGATTTTAGAAATGTCATAGAAGCAGCCATCACCTTTGCCTTCTAGTACCCCCCATGTCACCAACAAGAATCTGGGCACGTTTGTAGAATGCCACCTTCTCACCCTGGAGGTGACACAGACAAGGAACTGTTACAGGCAAAACAGAACATTCACTGCTGGAAAAAAAAGTTTCTTGTGTATTCCCTTAGTTTTTTATGTAGAATAAAACAGACACACTAAAAATATTCTCTAAAGGTAAATATACTCCAAGGTATAAAAATTTGAGTAAAACATCTCTATATATGGGACCTATTTGGTTCTCTACCCCTTGTGGCCATGGAAACTGTATATATTGTAATTTTTTTTGTAGCAAAGCGTGAGCGAGTGGTATTTTGGCGCAACAGCTATAGTACAGCAGCCTATTATGTCCTGTCATAGAATACCATCATTAAGTAAAGTAGGTCTGAAAGGTCACCTCATCATAGTATGATGGGAAATGCTTCACCACCAAATGCATTAACGTCATTGCACTCTTTTCACTCATCTTTACAACATTCAGGAAGGAACCTCCAAACGTTTCTACAAGGATCTTTCCACTCTCATGAAGGATTTCCAGCCGTTCTTCTATCATCGGAATGGGAAAATCGGAGTCGGAGCGTAATATGTGTTTTAAGTGGTCCATGGTAATATTGGAATAGTAGGAGGCACTGGTGATTGGTATTCCTACAATACAATAAATTAGGTTAGTTTTTTTTCTAGTATAGTTTAGGCCAGGTTGCAGCAAAGACAGAAAACCATGGTGGCCAAGCTTCTTGATCATTTTATATGGCAGGCTATGGAAATAATTTTGTTGGCTAATAAGACCCTTTATTATAAAATAAAGCTCCAACTAAAAGCTCCACAATAGCTTTCATTTTTTAAAATATATTTTTTTTAATTTAGTTCAATGCACCAAAGCAAGCCAGTCCTAAATTCATTTCTTAATTTCTACATATTTCTGAAGAATGGCTTTCAATGTATCATTGGAATATCTGTCTTATTACTACTAGTATTACCTATGTCGGTTTACAAGAAATAACACAGAGCTTAATTGCTTTGGTGTTTGAAATATACAAAATATTTGAATATACAAAAATAAGGTGCTGCGTAAAATTTACACAAGGCACCGCAATATGTGTGAAAATTAAACAATACTTAAATTTATCTAAAGAGGGACCCAATAGAGCAGGGGGGTCCAACATAAGGCCCGCGTGAGATCGGCAGCCAGGGCAACCGGGATCACAAGATCCTATGGCCCTGCTACTTACCTGTGGGAGGGTCTTTTGTACTGCACAGAGGAAGCGGAACCCAGCAGAGTTCACGTGACATCACATGACTCTGCTTAAGTCCTGCTTCCTCTGTGCAGTACAAGAGAACGCAGTGGGAGGTCACGCCCCCTGCTGAAGTCCGTGAGCGGCATCTAGTGAGGTGCAGTGCAGGTAAGGGGGTGGAGAGGGTGTTTTAATGAGTATGCGTGATTGAGGGAATGAATCTGTGAATTAATGGAGTAAATGAATGAATGAGTGTGTGTATGATAGCATGGATGTGTAAGTGCTGGAACCTAGGCATGATGGGACTGTGATTGCTGTTAGCAATGACACTCCTATCATGCCAAGTCAGCCAGTACATGCTGAAACCTGGCTAGCTGCCCCCCTTGTGTCAATACTGCCAGCAGTATGGGGCCTGCACATCACTTACAGCCACCCTGTACCAGCATGTACTGGCTGACTTGGCATGATAGGAGTGTGATTGCTAACAGCAATCACAGTCCCATCATGCCTAGGTTCCAGCATTTACTGGTTGCCTGGGTATAAAAAGGAGTGTGATTGCTGTTATTATAAGTCATATTGTTGAATTTGTTTGTCCAATTGTGGTGTGTTACTTACTTTTAATAAAAGTGTAGTTAACACACCAAAATTGGACAAAAAAATTGTTGACAGCAATCACACGCCTATCATGCCCAGCCAACCAGTACATGCTGGAATCTGGGTATGCCTAAAATTGCTGTTAATCATAATATATATATAATTAACAGTTATTATATTTTTTGTATAATTTTGGTGTGTAACTTACTTTTATTAAAAAATATTTTTTTTATTATTTTTAAAAGGTGTGTGGGGGGGTCGTTTTCGGTTTCGGCTAAGTGAACCCTGAATTTTCGGTTTTGATCCAGAATTTTCATTTCGGTGTATCCCTAGGATAAATAGAACTATTTCATTTTTACTTATCCAGAATCCTGAATTTGTAGTCACAAAACTTTCTAGGCCCAGAAATAAGTGAGAAGAAAAGTAAAGGTTTTATGTCATTTACTTTATTTTAATCTGCAGATTTTATTAAAGAGAAAATGAGTGCGGCCCTCGCACGTATACAATTCTAATGAAGTGGCCCACTGCAAAAAAAACCTGCAATAGAACAAGCGGTTTTATTGAACACCACAACCAAACCAGATATTGATTTTGGGTCAGAGAAAGCACTGATTTTAGATTTTAAGAAAAGTCATTGTCACGTAAAAAGAATTTGAAGACGACGAGTTATATAAAACCACGGATAGGATTCAGGGGAGCTAAAAATATTAATAGCAGTTTATGTAGTGTAATACATAATTTGTAATACAAATTGGGGAAAAGGTTTCTATAGATGTGGCACATGCCCAGCCTGCAATATAATAAAACAAAATTGCTGGTGAAATCATTTAGAACCAATAAAGAATTCCCTGCCACACAAAAAATGTGATTTATACGTTGCGTTGACTACAGTATGTAGGCCGCACCATTAAACCACTACATGTCCGAATTGGTAAAAGTGCGAAATATCAGAAAGGGGTGTCCGCTCATTTTAACAGTTACCATCAATGCAATCCTAGAGACCTGAGTTTTATGGGAATTCATGTTGTCAATGATTTTATTAGGAGAAGATGTGGTGGGTAATGTTAAAAACATTACATCCATTTGTTTAATTTCTTATGATCTTTTTAATTCTGATACTACCTTTTCCACTTCTTCCCTTTTCTGCAAGAATTTCATCCCATAATATTTATACATTTGACTATGCAGTATTATTTTTATCATTGCTGTATTAGACAGATGTGTTCAACTGTAGCTCAGAGCTCGATGTTGCAGTCTTGCAATATGCAGCAAGAGCTATGATGGTATAATATTTGTATGTAACAATGTAACACCAACCCCCACCCCTTTTTTTCATTAAATTTCTATTGATTTAAGTATTATATTATGATAACTTGAGCAGTTAAGTTTCATGCTGCTATGTGTATGGAGGCTATGTGCATTTGAGGTAGACCTTTAAGCAGTTTGCACTTTAAGTTAACCATTGCAACACACTGGTAATTGTTGCAGAGTACTGACTCTGCAACAATTACCAGCCTTTTGTACGTTATGCAGTACTTTATGAGCTTATATGCCATATATGTTTTTATTTGTACAAGAAGCCTGTAGTATGCACTAGCACTTTAACTATGTAATTATGTATTACAGGCATATGCTGTTTTTTTGGGGGGGAGGGGTGAAAATTACTTGTGAAAATGATGCATATTTTAGATAGAGGCTGAGGTATTTTGCACTTTAGATAATCAATCTTAACATTAGCATATTACAATAAAACTTTCAGCCCTTTCTTATTATTAAATTACATCTTTTAAATGGGGCTAATATTATTTAATATATGTATTTTTTAAATTATGTATTTGTGGGTATTTCTTATGTTTTATCAAATGTATCTTTATGTTAATTGAGTGGTTTAGTACAGAGGGGGTTAATTGACTTAATTGATCAAGTGATTGGTATAGAAGGGGTTAATGGTTCAATAAACAGGAAGACTGGAGGAGGAGACATTATGCACCTGAGGAAGCCGAAATGCTGAATATGCCCGTTGAGGAAGTGGACACAAAGGAATTTTGTGAGAATCAAGCTGTCACTCTACAGCTCGGCATGATTCTGGTCCTCTCCACAGGAGCTTTAAAGTATTTTCCTATGTAACATACTACTTTTTTTTTTATTTATATTAAAGTTGCTACTTATTTCAACTCTCTCTCATCCGGTCCTCTTCTGTTATACTGGTACAAGGAAGAAGCTCCATTCCATTCCATTCCACAGAAGGGGCTCCATGGGCTTTCTAACAGAGGAACCTACTGAAGAGTCCACTTAGATACATTTAAGTATTGTTAAATCTTCACATATATTGTGGTGACTTTTTTAAATTTTTGCGCAGCACCTAATTTTTTTGTTTTGTGTACTTTTAACTGTCACCAAGACACTTTAAAAAAGCAAATTTTAACTAGTTAAGGACATGTTTGCAGATAATTAATTGGGATGACCTCTTTGTCCAAAGAGATATAGAGGACAAGTGGAGTATATTTAAACTCACATATCAAAAATATATTTCTACACATATAGGAAAGGAACTAAAACCAATGTGGATAAATAAAAGTGTTAGGTTATACAAAAAAAGAAATTGGCATTTAAACTGTACAAGTATAAAGATGCCAACAGAGCCTGCAAAAGGGCTATTAGACTGGCCAAATTTAACAATGAGAAGATGCATAAGGAGAGCAAAACAAATCCAGAAATATTTTTTAAGTACACACAATTTAGGAGTGACAATGAAAGTGTTTTGAAATCTGGCGATGGTAGGAAAAGACAGCAATACTAAATGCCTTTTTTCATCTGTATATAACAAATAAGAGCCGCTACCTGCTGATTGGCAATTCGGCACTACAGAAACCTTAAATCAATCGTGAGAATGGCTGACTCCAGATAAAGTTTTTAAACATTTAAGTAAACTAAAAGTAGACAAAGCTCCAGGGCCAGATGGGATATACCTGAGCATACTACGGGAAGTTAGTCAAGAAATAGCCAGATCACAGTTTTTGATTCTTTCCAGTCAGGATCGGTGGAAAGCTGATGTGGTTCCCATTTTTTAAAAAGTATCCAAATCTGAGCCTGGGAACTACAGACCTGTAAGCTTAATATCTGTGGTGGGGCAATTGTTTGAGAGTTTATTAAGAGATGGCATACAGGAATATATTGTGAACAATCATCAGTAGGAGTCAGCACAGTTTTGTGAAGAACAGATCATGTCAGACCAATTTAATTGCATTTTATGATGTTGTAAGTAAACATATAGATCAGGGTGTTGCTGTAGATGTTGTCTATTTAGATTTTGAAAAAGCATTTGACATTGTTCCACACCAGCGGTTATTTTATAAGCAAAGACAAATAGGTCTTGGAGAAAATGCCTGTGTTTGGATTAGAAATTGGCTTAGTGACAGGGTGCAAAAAGTTGTTGTTAATGGTAAATTCTCAAGCTGGACAACTGTGGTAAGTGGGGTGCAATGTGTACAAATACATGCAAGGTCAGTATAAACAGCTCTCTAGTGATCATTCACCAAGAGATCACTACAAATTTTACCATCAGCATAGGAAAGGGTTCTTCACAGTAAGAACAATACCAATATGGAACTATCTGCCTAAGGATGTTGTATTATATAACTCTGTGGATATTTTTAAGAAATGTCTGGATGCTTTTCTGGTTAAGCATAACATAAAGGGCTACAACTGCTAAAAGGACAGTTGTAATTAGAACGTCGATCCAGGGAGTGATTTAATTGCTGCAATGGAATCAAAAAGGTTTTTTTTCCTTGTTGTGGTATAATTGATAATTGCCCCACGTAGGGTTTTTTTTTGCCTTCTTTTGGATCAACTTTAGAACTAGGTATGTGTGAAAGGTTGAACTTGATAGACTGAAGTCTTTTTTCAACCTACTATACTAAACACTTGTGGTCAGAGTGTTGGGTCTGCAGGACCAAGGTATTATACCTGTTTAAACTTATATCAGATATCTGGCATTTGTATTTCAAGCACTGAATATCACTCTCTCTCTTTTCCACTTTGATCCAAATATATACTCAACAGAAAAATGGGGGCATGTGTGGTGCTTGTTTTATATTTTTCAGCATACTGTACACAAAATAGTTACGTTTTTTTTCTTCTAAGGCACATTTAAAAATACTAAACAGACATAGACAGGTCTTGAAAGCTTAAGCGATCCTTTGTAACCTAAGCTTTCACATATCACAATTCACATATCACTTCCAATAAATCACTTACTATAATTAATACGTTATTCAGTGTTCTACTTAATGTAGATACATCTATGCTGTGGTAACATCACTAAAGATAAAAACAGCGTTTACTAATGACATTTACTGCTTGTTGCCCAACCTTCATCCAAGGCTCTGTTTATAGCTGCACATAAGGACCAGTATCCACTGTACTCCTTTCCATTGTACTTGACTAGATACTTTTTTTCTTCACTCTCAGACCAGAAAGAAAAATTTAGAGTGTCCGCAAAGAACACCCAGTTGACAGCATCTTCTCCAGAACTTTGTGGGTTTAGCTCATGCAAGGACTTCCAACCAGCCAGTGTGATTTCTTTTCTGTTGATTTTCTCAAACAATTTCTCTGCAAGCTTCCAAATGCCCTCTGAATCCACAAATACATCTTTGCTGTTCTCGGCAATGAATTTACCATCCTCTCTGGGTTGAAGTGGTGCTGACATTATATAATGCTGTAATTAAAAATAATTTTTAAAAAGGTAAATCTTTTTATTCCAGTTATTGCACTATAACGATTTCAAAGTGCCATCTACCTGACCCATGCTTCAAATACAGAAGGTACACAGGGATTACAGTGTTGTTGCCTCTATATGATACAGGACCTTTACAATGATTAACATGGTGGTCTAATCAAACACACCCTTCAGATGCTTACTTTTATTAAGTAGCAGAAATATAGTTAGCATTAACTACATAAGATGAATTCATAACTAGATGCCACTGAAAATTTATTTTCATTTTGGCATCATTCAACTGTGTCAGATCCAATAAGGCATATGCCTCCTCCGCAGTATACATCTTTGCCACTACAATCTGATATACTAACCACTGTTTTTACATTTACCGTACTATTCGATTATAAGATGACGATATGAATATTTAGGAAAAGAAGAAAAAGCCTGAATATAAGACTACCCTATAGGAAAAAAGTTTTACTAGTAAATATTAATCCACATGTAAAAATAAATGAATATTTAATAAAAAAATTAAAAAAAAAACTATGATTGAGGAAAATCCATTTTTTGTTTTAATTGCCTTTTATTTGCCACCCAGATATGCCCTATACCCCCTTATATGCCACTCTGTCCCCCAGAAATGCCTTATACCACTCAATACCACACAATTTCAAGGCACTTAAGATCCTACACCAACTAGATATCTACCCCTAAATCTAATAATTCTGCACTAACCCATGCAATTTACCATAATTATTTATTAATTTATACAGTGCCATCACATTATATAGCACACTACAACAGGTAAATAGGACATAACAAATAGTACATCACATAAATGATATAGACTTACAAAAACAAAAGTTTTATTACACTAATATCTCCCAAAATTCTGGTACTCTTTAGAACTATATGGTTTATTTTTATTTCTAATGGGTCCATAATTTCACATTTGACGCCTATATTATGGCCTCCTTAAAGATATTTTCTCAATGTTAAGGGGCTTAATACATCACAGAAAAGGTCTCTGTTTTCAGAAGCCAACAAACATGATGTGCACATTAAACCAGAATACCTCACTTCACCTTTAAACACATTAATATGTTTCATGCCCAATCTACTACTAAAACTCCAATCTCCCTTTTCATCTCCTCTACTCCGGCCTTTGAGAAAATCTCCTTAGCACTCGTTTTATCAATAATGTGCGGACACATAGGGTCCAAGGGTTAATGATACCAGCCCTTTGGTCACTCATTTAACTATTAAACACACACCATAAAAAACCACCCCAGACTGGTAATACGCTGCCCCCACCAAATTACCGTATTTGCTCGATTATAAGACGAGGTTTTTTTCAGAGCAAATGCTCTGAAAAATACCCCTCGTCTTATAATCGAGGTCGTCTTCTAATTAGACCTCAAAAAAATGTCTGCTGGGGCCAGGCTGCTTACCGGTACTTTGGTCCCGAGCAGCGTCTCTTCTATTAGCAGCAGGAAGCTAGCAGAGTGTCACATAATTCTGCCTCCCCCTCCTTCCTCTGGGGGTGGGGCCAGAGAAGTTGCTCGCACAGCCGGGCCCCTGCAGAAGTCTGCGAGTGGGAGATCTGCAGTTCAGGTAAAGGGGTGGGGGGTTTGAGCGTGTGTGTGTATGTGTGATTAATGGAATGAATGAGTATTTAAATGTTTGTGAATGAGTGTGTGTGTGATAGCATGGATGTGTAAGGGGGCTGGTGGTAGTAGCATGGCATAGGGAAGCTGTACTCAGACTCCTATCATCCCCAGGTTCCAGCATGTACTGGCTGCCTTGGCATATATATACCTCCAGAAATGCCTTTTAACCCCCTATATGCCACTCTGGCATATCATGGGGCACAGTGGCATATAGGAGGGTATAAGACATTTCTGGAGGCAGAGTGGCATATAGAGGGTTAAAAGGCACATCATGGGGCAGAGTGGCAAATAAAGGGGGGATTAAGGCATTTTTGGGGGCAGAGTGGCAACCTTGGGGGCAGATGTGCATAACTGGGGGGGGGGCAGGTTGGCAAATAAAAGGAAATAAAAAAATATATATTTTTCTCAATCATAGCTTTTATTAAATATGAAAAAATTGTTTACATGAATTAATATTTACTAGTAAAACTTTTTTTCCTATAGGGTAGTCTTATATTCAGGCTTTTTGTTTTTTTCCTAAATTAATATTTAGATTTTGGGGGGTCGTCTTATAATCAGGGTCGTCTTATAATCGAGCAAATACGGTATATTTAAAGCAGATGCTTCAGTACGGCCCGGTACCACATTGAATGGATCAAAAATGTATAAAACCCAACTTAAGTAAAAACAATTAAATAACGTAGTTTATTCTGCTTTCTCGGAAGGTAGAGTTTGGTTAGAGCACAGAGGCGGGAACTGTATTCAATATGTACAGTCGTGGCCAAAAGGTTTGGGAATTACACTAGTATTGTTCTTCATAAAGTTTGCTGCTTCAGCGTTCTTAGATATTTTTGTCAGATGTTACTATTGCATACTGAAGTATAATTACAAGCTTTTACTGACAATTACATTACGTTTATACAGTATTTGCAGTGTTGACCCCTCTTTTTCAAGACCTCTGCAATCGGCCCTGCCATGCTGTCAATTAACTTCTGGTCCACATCCTGACTGATGGCAGCCCATTCTTGCATAATCAATGCTTGGAGTTTGTCAGAATTTGTGGGTTTTTATTATTAGTCAGAGAGTAACTTGCAAGCCAATAAAAGCCATGACAAACTTTTTTTTATACATTCAATATAAAAAAAATAGCACGTAAAGGCTATTTGGGGCAGACGACCATTCAGCAGCTCTTTCATGCTGCTACCCACGGCTCTCGTGTTTCCTGCTGCTCACCAGACTCAAACAGGCACTGAATAGACTCCCTACCACACACTATTAATAACTCCCATTCTCGGCAAAAACCAAGCACAAGCTTGTCACAAGTACAGCACTGGTAAAAGCGCAGGCATGAACCAGCACTTTCATGTGCTGACCCTTAAGCCTTTTAACGACCAATGACTTGCCTGACATATCATGGCATTAAATAAGCTTAGAAAGCGATTGCTTAAACAGTGTTGCTGTAATAACTCAATGTTGAGGCATTCAGCAACACTGAAACCTGGAACAGGGGCCCCATGTGGCTCCCTCCCCAGGGTTTTTAATGTCTACCATATACTATATGGCGGCGGACACTTGATTTAAAAGAGCTTAGGAGGTGATCATCAAAAGTTGATGAGTTAGGGGTGGGGGGCTGGATGTAGTTACGTAGCTACCTAAATTTGGGGCGTGTCGCCGGGCCAGCGAGTGCAGCCAGTATAATGCGGGAGCAGGGTGTGCGTGCTGACTGGCAGCTGTTCGCGGCACTGACGTACTCACCCAACTCCAACAGTCAAATTGGCTGTACCCTTGGCTCTCCCTCCGGCTTCCCCTTTGATGTTGCCGAAGTCGCGGCCATCTGATTCCGACTGCTTGGCTGTCGACGCGGCTCCCAAGGGGGCAGTTATAGATCCACACAGTGGTGTTTGCGGCTGCACAGTGGGCTCTCTCTCTGCTGATTCGCATAACCCCTTGGTTGATCCCTATCCATAAATCCCAAGCTGGGAGACATATATGGGAGGAGACAGAACAGGCTCCAAGGAGACCAGAATAATCGTCTTCTAACCCCTGAGTGAGTTTTAATGAAGATATATTCTCACTGACTGTGCAGATGTCCTGCAGAGGCTGTAATGACTAACTGGAGATTGGCTGCACAAGCACAGAACTATACTCAGCGAACCGCGAGTCAAGATAAATATTCCTCTACGTAAGTAACTTTCCTGGAGTTTATTATATTAATGGGCTTTAAAATATACTCTCACACTGTTATTGTTCCTAATCATTTATGAAATATTTTATACATTACCATCTGCAAACACTGGGAGTAGAGTAGGTCTAAGTAGGTCTAAGTGGAGTCCTCAAACTCAGTGGTTTTCTACATGGGGATTATGGGTGGAATGTAATTACATATGCTAAGGAAATCATTTGACCTGTTTCTGATAGTAAAAGGGTAATAATTACTTTCCTGGCATATAGTGGCAGTACAGATGGGTGGTGTTCTTCCTTAGGGACAAGGATCTGAGATACAAAGAATTAAAACCCTCCCCCTTCCCTAGCTCCTCCTCCTCACCCATAAGAGCACACCGGACCAAACACAGCAAGTTCTTCCTTGTCAGGGACGGACGTGTAGTTTGGTGGGGGCACACAGGTTGTGTCCAGGGGATCCCTCCTCCGATTGCTCCACGGGTGGTGAGCAGAGTGAGGTAGTAACATCCGCATCGGCGGATGTTACGGAACAGAATGAGTTTTCTCTCTTCAAGCCGGCAAGGGAAGGAGCATGAGCACAGCGGTGGAACGCACACCTGGGAGGCGTTGCATTCCAACGAAGATCTGATCGTGTTACACAGCATGCGCGGATCCAATCTTCAGGGCACAAAATTTAAGCTGTGCAGTCCAGTCTGACAGCAGTGAGGCTTGTCAGTACTGGATATCCGTGGCACCAGCCCCCCACACGGATTAAGGCGTTTTAAGGTAAGATTAATTTATTTTAACCTTAAAAAAGCCTCTGCCCTTTAACATTTTTTGTCTAAAGATAAAGGATCCTTTTAAGTCCAAATATATGTCGTGCACTGAGTGTGCCACCCCATTGCCGGATGGCTGCAAAAAAGAGTTATGCAATCCTTGCTCAGCTTAACTTTTTGCTAAAGAAAACAGGACATGCAGTTTTGGGCGTTGGCTTCTAGACAACCTTGCACATACCTTTTAACCATTCAAGACTTTGTCTGTTTATGCTTTGCAGCCCAAGTTTGATAAGTCTCATACACGTTGGTTTCTGAATATGTTGTCCTCGGGAGAGATTTCCAGGGAGTTAGCCTACGGCTGTACCACCCTTAATGCGCCTGATCTTCTCTGATCTCGGTAGCTAAGCAGGCTTGGGCCTGTTTACGTTCCACCTGGGAATACCAGGTGTTAAAAATCTACTAATTCAGACTTGTCTTGTGAGGATTCAGAGGATAAAACTACCCTTCCTCCACAAGAGCTTTGGAAGTTTTATAAAGAACTCTCCAGGCGGTTACAAGAGGTAGTCCGTGAGAAGCATCCAAAGGATTTTGCATGTTGCCTGAACTACAGGATCGCATACATAGGGAATAGTCGGTCTATTTTAAGCAGGATTCAAGTGCAGGTAGCATTGTCTAGAGCTTCAGTGACTAGAGCTCTAGGCTTCTGGTAACAGGCATTAGAGCCTATGGCCATACCCCCTGTATGCACCTGATCTAGTCTGATCTCAGAAGCCAAGCAGGGTTGGGCTTGGTTAGCACTTGGATGGGAGGACTTCCTGTTGAGAGAACCGGATACAGAAGTATATAGCCAATTAAGGAAATTGAGCCTAATTGCTCTCTCAGCCCAGAATATGAGTCTGTCATCAGTGGCCAGGAGAGCTTTGTGGCTGCGACCGTGTACAGCAAATAAAGCATCTAAGTCTGTTAAGCTGTTTAGACAATTGGATCCTGAAGATCATTGCAGATGTAAATATTTTGAGGCAATAAATGCATTGTCACCAAGTAGGGAACAAAGTGCAGACGATTTGCCTTTAACGGCCAACACAAGCCACATTCTTGTGGTATTTTTTTTTTTTTAGAACTTGAAACTGGTATTGTTTTGTTTCTCAAGCCAGTTAGCGAACGTGAAAGAGTTGCGAGAGAAGCTTGCCCAGTTCAGCCGTCTTAAACCTGCAGACATGGGATATCTAAAACTTTGTCTCATGTGCCACCCTTCCAAAAGAATCAATCTCAAACCAGATGAATCCTTCAGTCCAGTTTAAAGACGGCCTAGGCCTGTATTCTATGCAAGCACTTTAGAATGGAAATTATCCTCACAATCACTCAACTACCGAACAAGGAGATTGCATGGTGACCAGTTGCATCCAGTAAATTCCTCAGGTTCGCTGTAAGGAACGGGACGAGAGTTCTCCATTTCCAGTTTGAGTCTCTCAACTTTCAGAGAATAAGGTATCAGGGTCATCCCATACCTGGACGACTGGCTCATCTAAGTCATTTCAGCTCTGGCCTTCGTTCTCATGAGGACGGCATTGTTTCCCCATTGGCAGAGCTCATTAAGCACGTCTGATGCAAGAGTGCGCTATCCCAGATGACCAGATGGAACAGGAGGTGCCCATAGAAAACACCAGGCCTTTTCAACAATTTTATAAGGTGCAGAATTTTTGTAGACAAGGCCAGGACAAAATGTTTCATTAACATCCTAAGAAACAAGAGTCTAGGCTAATTCTGATGGAATTGTTAGTCGGCTGCAATGGTTCATACAAACATGTCTTGATCATAAACTGAGAAGTTCAACCTTATTTCTTCCACAAGTATGCAGTTCTTGGGGCTGATAATGGACTCCAACTCCTTACGGCTCTTTATTCCATGATCAAAGATCAGAAAAGTAAGAAGGGTTGTGTCAGCTTTGCAACGAAATCCAACCTGGTCCTTCAGAAAAGCTATGAGCATCTTGGGCATTCTGATGACTTGTTTCCCTGCAGTAAGCTGCTCTAAGGCACATATAAGGCCACTTCAATGGGACATCCTTAGGTATCTGTCCCAGAAAGAAGAAGATCTGGAATCAACTTCAGTGTCCAAGCACATTTTTAGCCCAATTGAACTGGTGAAAGAAGACAGATCATCTCAGCAAAGGTCTTTGCTTTCATCAACGTCAGTGGATCACTCTGACCACAGATGCCTCAAAAATAGACTGGGGGAATCACATTTTGGTTACCTCTTTAGGCAGGGCAAGTGGTCACTAACAATCTTACCCAGTCCTCAAATTATCGAGAACTGAAAGCATTTTTTCTGGCCCTCAAGTAGCTCAGTCCATGGCTAAAAGGAATCCAATCCGACGCTACAGTCCTTGGCTGTAAGAATCCAATCCGACGCTACCACAAAAATCGACCTTGTGGCAACCAGAGACAACAGCAAGCTTCTGGGTTTTAGCATCTCTGTATTCATGGGTCAACCCTCTGGTGTTGGACAGTATGTCAGTGATATGGAGATTCAGGATGGCTTACATTTTTACGCCGGTGGCGATGATCCCACGTGTCCTCCTCAAGATTCGAACGGACTAGGCGAGGGTCTTCACATTTATCCCATATTGGCCAATACAGACTTAGTTCTCAGAGCTCAACAATATGGCCTCAAGAGTTTGGGAGCTGCCAATTTCAGCCCAGCTGCTGGAGAACAGAATTCCTTCAGATGGTCATTTTGACGGCCTAGCTTTGGCAAGGATTATCCCTAGAGATAATGGACTTTCCCAAGATATGGCTGAGGTCCTCCTTATTCAGAGGTTTCGGGTTTGGAGGAAATTCCTCTCCTTGCGATGCAGGGTTTTTGATTTCTACTAGTTCTGTCCTCGTGTTTTTTGGAAGGCGGATTCTCAGCAGGTCTTTATGTCTCAACCTCAAAAGGGCAAGTATCGTCCCCTCTGTCTTTTCTCCTTTTGGATTTGGCCTTGTATGTTCTGATCAGGCATTTCTTTAAGGCGGCAACTATTTGTCAACCCCCCAGACTCATTTTCCTTCCTGGGATTTGACTTTGATTCTACTAACTCTCTATTCTGTACCCTTCGAATCTCTGGAAGAAGTCTCTCAAGTTTTTGTCACTGAAGACGGCGTTGTTGGCGCCTATTACTCCAGCAAGGCACCTGGGTAACTACTAGCTCTGTCCTCGGCTGCTAAATTCACAATTTTTCCATCAGGAATTTCCGGGGCACGGGGATGTCCGAAGAGCTCCAAGACATTTCTACAGATCGCACCGCTGCTTTCCACAATATTGATCAATTATTTGTGTGGTTTTGTTGGTAGATCTTCAGATCAAGCATGCCATCTTGAGGTGGCTTAAAGAGACCATTCGACTAGCTCACTCAAGCAGCAGGCAAGTCCTCTTGTCTCATATTTCGGCTTGCTCCACAAGAGCTGTCTAGGGTCGAAAAGGCGGCCTCATCTCCTGAAGAAATATTTGTAAGGCAGCTACCCAGTCTTCCTTCGATACAGTTGTCCAGCATTACTGATCTTCTCCTCCTCTGTGGCAGTTTTCTGCACCAATCAGTGGCCTCTCAAGTATTCCCCTCCCATTGGTTATCTTGCTATAGCCCATCTGTACTGCCACTATATGCCAGGAAAAACAGGAATTTTATACTCAACGTAAATTCTTTTTTCCTTAATATAGTGGCAGTACATATTTCCCTCCCTCGTGTTGTCTACCATTAAAGATATTTTGCAAGCATGTTTGTATTCTTGGTACTTACTGGCTGTGTTTGGTCCAGTGTGCTCTTATGGGCAAGGAGGAGTTAGGGAAGGGGGAGGGTTTTAATTCTTTGTATTTCAAAGATATTTTGAACCTATCTGTACTGCCACTACATTAAGGAAAAACACAATTTACGGAGAGTATAAAATTCCTGTTTTTTCTACATGGGGATTATGGGGGGGATATCATGGTTACACATGCTAAGTCATATATATGGCATTTTCTGATTTCAATTAGGTCAATAACCTGTTGATTGGTAAGATCATCTTGCATGTCTCTTAGAAATGGTTGGTTGGCCATAATATTATTTATTAGAACGGCCACAAAAAAAGTTAGTTTGCTTAGAATATAGGCAGATTCCCCTTCTTCCTGGGAGTATCACTGGAAGCTAGTGGTAGCTTCTAGTACATGTAGCACCTCCCATTTTTCCTGTTACATCACTGGGACTGTTGAACTTTTCCACCTGAATACAGTGACTGGCAGGAGAAGTTGCCTAGTTAACTACTAGGCTGGAACTCTCCAGTACAGTGTAAGACACAGACGGAGAAAGACATGTGGCAATTTTAAAAAAGGGGCACTAGATATCCCCATGTAGAAAAATAATTTTAACCATATTCTTATGGTGAAATTTGTAACTTGGGATGTGTAACCATGATATCCAACCAATAATCACCATATATAAAAAATTATTTATAACCACACTCTTATAAAACTGGTCAAATATGTTACTTAGAATGTATAAGCATATTATACCACCCATAATCCCCATGTAGAAAAAAATATACCATATATATATTGTGACAGAAAGCAGGGGATAATAATGGAAGGAGTGCATATATCCCTTATATTTTGCAGGGGGTTACCCTCAGTAGTCTTTTACCAGCCCCAGGGAGATGTCTGAAATTATTGATGTTTGTTAATCGCGTATTTTGGGTCCCTGGGGTAGAGCACCTGGAGAGTAGCACAGTTGGTGAGCAGCCGAAGAACAGCAGGTGGGAATCCAGTCCGGAGATTCACAGATACTCTCCTAGTACTCACCTGTTTCCACTTATTAATGGGAGAGGCAGTTAAGTAGTCTCCTGATCTAACCCGCCTTCCATTTGCATGCCACATGGAAGACCTACTCATGTCCTCCAAAGGTCTGGCTTATAAAAATGGTCTTAAGTGGCTCCCGTGGAAAGAGTTTCTCTGCTCTCCTTCCCTCACTACAATATTGGGACCTACCTTTGACTGCCTCACTGATTAGAGTGTTCTGTTGCGTCTCCACTTACCTTATGATCTCGTCCTGATTGAGCCCTGAGGGGTATCGTTGCCCTAAACATCTCCGCTCTGAGAGTCATCAAACACTAGGTCACCTTATGTGATCTCTTCCCTTTATCTCCTTTTATTTTTATTATATACCGGCGCACCTTTCGTTTCTTTTTTGGTTTTATGGTTAAAGGTTAACATTTCTCCGCATTTCTGGGCTATGGTTGTGTCTATCGTACCTTTGTGACACTGGTTATTCAAGGACACCGTTCTGTCAACTGTTGTCTGGGCACGGCCCTATGCAATTGTTCCTGTGTAATTTGACGGACGTTTGTAATTCCTTTTATGATATCGTGACACCTGTGTATACATTCCCGTATGCTTACCCCATACCCATTCCCGTATGCTTACCCATGCTTACTTTTTGTCGAATTTGTACTACTTTTAATAAACGGAGAATTGAAGAAAAAAAAAAGTAGTCTCCTGATCTGAGAGCAGGGAGAGATCATTTGGCTCCCTGAGAGAGAAGGAGAGATCTGCAAAGCACTGCCATTATTGCATATATTCTGTTATTTTGTTGGGAACGGATAAGCCGTCCAACTGCAGTTAGGTTGGATAACCTTGTTTAGTTAGTGCTCACAAGAGCAAGGCTTTTTGCTTTGATTTGATTTATTTTTCTGTCATGCCTGTGGTGAAAAATAAAAACAGGCCCAGCCTTTTATTTAACCCTCCTCGTGTCTGAGCCGTCTCTGCCGCCTGGAAGACTGTGTGAGTAAAGATTCCTGGACAGAGTACTAAGTGAAGGGGAATTGTGTCACAATATCATTATATATATATATATATATATATATATATATATATATATATATATATATATATATATATACATATACACACACACACACACATATATATTATATATATATCATATATATATACACACACACACACCATAGTTCTTATAAGAAATAGGTCAAATATGTTACTAGGGATGCCGGGGGATGGAGCGATGACATAGCACGACGGGCGTGCTGTGCACGTGGTTTGTTGGAGTAGGGGCAGCGAGATGAATTTGGGCCTCTGAGTTTGGCTTCCTGGTTGCGGCATCTACCTTACCTTGGCTGTCTGGTCCTGCCAGTTCCAGCTGTGATGCCTGTCTCGATGGTCCCGGCGTACCTGTTGGTTTCGCCGGTCACACTGGTCCTGCCGACCCTGCTGACCGTGGCGGACTTGACGGTTCTCGACCGCGCCGGTCTCGCCGGTCCTCCCGGCTTGGCGGTCACGGCGATAGGCCGGTTACACCGGTCTTGTCGGCTTGCCTGTGCTTGGGGGCTGCTCGTCTGCCTGCCTTGCCGGACGGGGAGGCAGTGTTGGACATTGTCGGCTCTATTTGTTCTGCGGCTGGGGCAGATGGATTTTCATCCATGACCGCGTGGGAGACCCGAGATGAGCTTATAAGCAACGGTGGAGATGTAAAGGCAATGAATAAATAAAGCAGAGTCAAAAGAAAAAACGAGACCAGAGCGGAGAACTGTCTACTAAACTTGATCCTGAGATAAGTAAATTTATATATATATATATATATATATATATATACATACACATACATACATATATATATATATATATGTATGTATGTGTATGTATATATATATATATACATACACATACATACACACATATATATATATATATATATATATATATATATATATATATATACACACACACATATACATACATATATTTTAAGGCTGAAACAACTAATCGATAAAATCAATAATCGATAATGAAAATTGTTGTCATCGATTAGTCGATTGATTTTTATCGATTATAAAAAGAGGTTTTTTTCAGAGAAAATGCTCTGAAAAACTCCTCTCCTTATATAATCTGACCTCATACTGAGATCGGATTATAACACTAGAATCCAGATCCCCCGCAAAGCTGCAGGGGACCTAGATTACCCTCACTGTCAGCCGGTGGGTGTCCGTGCGATGCGCACAGACAACTTCCGCCTCTCCCCTCCGCCTCTCCCCTCCTCCTACGATGCAGTGGCAGCATCACATGATGTAGAAGCCCCAGCGGAAGTGAAGGTGAGTAACGGAGGCTGTCTGTGCACATCGTGACCCCCACTGGCTGACAGAGAATCGAGGTCTCCTGCAGAGGATCATCCTCTCTGTCAGCTGGTGGGGGTCTGCGCGATGCGCACAGACAGCCTCCGTTACTGCCCTTCACTTACGCTGAGGCTTCTATGAAGCTCCAGTGAAAGTGCCTGTCAGCAACGGAGGTTCAGAAAACACCAGTGAGTCAGGAGAGAGGCAAAGTGGTGTATGGGAGGGGGGAGGAGTCAGAGGGGTGTATGGGAGCCGCCTAGGTGTTTGAGCCAAACCGGTGGCCGAAACACATCTTCGGCAAAATGCTGAAAGAAAAAAAAAAAAAAAGGCCGAAAATAATCCCTGCAGTGGCCGCACTAGCTCAACTGTGTGTTTTACTGTGCAAGTAGCGTCTCTTGTGCTGGAAGCAGGAAACCAGAGCAGTCACATGACTGCTCCATTCCTCCTCCCAGGGGGCTTGACAAGGGAAGTTTGTGCAGAGAGAAGCAGCAGGGCCCCTATGGAAGTCTGCGTGTGAGAGATCTGCAGTGCAGGTAAGGGGGTGAAGGAGGGTGTATGAATGAGTATATGAATGAGTGTGTGTGATAGCATGGTTGTGTAAGTGGGGGGAGGAGCATGGCACAGGGGGCTCTAAGTGATGTGCAGCATCAATACAAAAGGGGGGGGCAACAAGCCAGGTTTCAGCATGTACTCCTATCATGCCAAGTCAACCAGTACATGCTGGAACCTGGGTATGTCTGGGCAGGACTGTGATTGCTGGGGCAAAGTGTGAGTGCTGGGGCAAAGTGTGAGTGCTGGGGCAAAGTGTGAGTGCTGGGGGGCAAAGTTCTGGGGCAAAGTGTGAGTGTAGGGCAAAAAAAAGTCCTGGCTCCTAACTTTTTTAGCTGGCTCCTAGATATAAAACTAATTAATGAATATATATGGTTAGAAGTGAAGTACTATAATTTTAAACATATATGATATTTCAGCTATGAATAGTCTATAACCTTTAAGGGCGGACAAGTTGAAAAAAAGAGGACAAGGAGAAGAAAGGGGATCTAAAAGAGACATTATTATCTATACTATGTAAAGATGTTCCAGAATATATGTACATATTTGGCTTGAAGTTAATATTACATTTTCGCTGAAAACCATTGATTTTTAGATATAAAGAATGAAGAATATATTAATTAGGACTCTAATAACTTTGGCAAGGAGTACGTCCTACATAAATAGCAAATACAAAACCACAAGGAAAGACAGAAAAGAACAGAAAACAGAGAAGAGATTGTCCTTTTTTACTCCTCCACCTAAGCATGATCAAAAAGGGATTAACCTAGATGAAAATCCTATTGAATTAAACCAGACGGATGGAGATATATATCTCATCATCAACATCAGACATGAAACAGTTTATACAAGACCATCTGACCGAGGCCTTAATTGTTTAATCAGTGCCGGCAAAACGTAGGAGAAGACGAAGACTCACAACCACAAAGAATCGAAGATTCTTCTTGATCGTCTTCGTTTTTGCCGCGCAGCCGCCAAAATTTCAAACAGGAGTGAGCTGATCCTCGTCTCTCCAATCAGCTCACTCTTGTGACGTCACGCTAAGGGTCTCGTCCAATGCCTGTGCTGCTGTTTTTTGAATTTCTGAACCTGCCTTTATAAGACCAGAGCTTGCCTGAGAGATCCATTCATTTTTCGCTGTGACTGCTTTGGCAACACTGCTGTGCTGCATCCGAGCGTTACAGAGAGAGATTGTTCTGTTCTGTTCTGTGATAAGCCTCAGCCTGCCATTTCTCACAGTGTACTGTGTTACTCAGTTCTACTGAATTCATATTTAATAATAATTTTATTAATTTAATCATTTTTTAATTTAATTTGTCTGTCATCAACTGTGTAGTGCTGTTGATTTGACAGTGCACCCAGTGCCTCACTGGCACTGGGGTGCCTTTTCCCTGGGCTGGCACTAGTGCCTACTGCCTGTCCTGCTTAAATAAATTAAATAATATAATTTATATATAATTTAATAGAATATATTATTAATAATTGAATACATAGAAAATTATATATATATATGTCAGTTATATATACTATAGTTAGTATAGTAATAGAATAGTATACTAGTGTAGAGTGTACTGTAGACATTCAAGACATCTACTAGTGTCTAATCTAAAATCATTCAGTGATATCAATAATTCTATAATTCTTATCTTAATAGTTAATTAAATTGGGGGGCGGGGCCGGCGCCGATCCAAGATGGCTGCATAAGACCGCAGCTCCGTCCACCGTCTCGGGACTTTACGCTCTTAGTTTCCGCTGCCGCGACTATGAGGAAGTCAAACCGCTCGGCCGGTACCCCTAAGGCTCCCCAGCACCCGGGAGAGACCTCTGGCGCCATCCGTGAGGCACTTTTTCCGGGGCTCCCAGGACTCCGACTCTCGAGGCCATGCGTCCAAGATGACGCCTTCTCCCTCGAGTCGAGCGAGCGACTGCTCCGACGACGTCTCGCTAGACCGGGACGCCGCGCTATCCGATCCTCCGGTGGAGTCACTTACCTGGCAGGACGCCCTGAAGCAGCTACCCACGAAGGCGGATCTGGTCTCGGTGATCGACTCCGCCTTGGACCAGGCCTTACAGGGAGTTCGAGCTGATCTCTCCGCGATCAAGCAGGATGTTCAGCACATTGGTGACCATGTCGCTACGTTGGAGGAAGATCATGTCAAGACCTGCGAGGCGGTTGATGCCTTATCTGCTATGCACCGTGGCCACTCGGAACTTTTTACTGCCCTGCACCGACAGCTTGAGGACCTGGACAACAGGGGAAGGCGCAATAACTTACGCATCAGAGGCCTACCTGAATCGGTCTCTGCAGCTGACGTCCGTAAGACTCTGCAAATTTTATTTAACAAGCTTCTCCAACAACCTGAGGATACCCCGATCCAATTCGACAGGGCTCACAGGGCACTCCGTCCGAAAGGTCCCCCTTCGGCACCCCCGAGGGACGTGGTGTGCTGTTTGCACGAGTACTCCGTTAAGGAGGCTGTGCTGAAAGCGTGTCGCCTTTCGGGCGACTTGGATTTCGAGGGGGAACAGATCAAAATTTTCCAAGACCTCTCCCCGATCACCCTGCAGAAGCGTAGAGCGCTTAAACCCGTGACAGCGGCGCTCCGTGCAGCGAACATTCCGTACCAGTGGGGATTCCCGTTTGTCCTCATTGCCCGCAAGGACAAGGATGTCCTCACCCTTCGTCATCACAGCGACCTGGAGTTTTTTCTCACTCACCTGGATCTTCCAGCCATTCGCCTCCCGGACTGGGAACTTTCCGTTGAGGTTCCGCAGCAGCTCACCGAACCGGCCAGGTCCTGGACGGCCCCGGTGCAACGTAGGAAGAGGTCTCGACGGGCCGCGACTACAGGGACGACGTCTGACGGAGACCCTTGAGTGTCTGACTTCACTACCAGTTTTTCATCTTCTGCCGAGCTCCTGAGTCCTGGCTGGTGGACGCTTTTCGTTGAGGTTCTCCGCCGGTCCGGGTGGTGAGTTGGTGTCCTCCTCGGCACCCATGTCGGTGCTCTCACGCCCGTCGTGGGTGAGGCACTCTGGACTTTGCCATATTGACTCTTCGGACTTCGGCATTTTTCTATTGTTTTTTCTGTATTTTTCGTTCCTCGCTCGCTCGTTCGGTCCGGTTTTCCGTTATACACGCGTCGTCGCTCGTACACCACACTACATTTTTTGTCTCCGCTAGGCTAAGTCTGGGTGGCCCCCCTTTCCTAGTTCGGTTGGGTCCCCTGGAGATTGTGGGGGTCTGCTCTCACCGGCCTATGTACTGCTCGCTGCTACATTACATTGTTTTCTTTAGTTTTATTTTTTTTGCTCCTTTTACACTTACATGTCATTACCCAGCAGGGCGCTTGGCGTCCTTGGCCCGATGCTTCGGGTCCCGGGTTCTCCTCCCCATAGCGGTCATTATGTTTTGTCTCAGTCCCGTTGACGGGGACGTATAGTTCTTCCCTGTCACCTGTTCTTTTTTTGCCCTCCTCGGCAACCCCCCCAGAGCCTTCCTGTCCCTGTGCGGACGGTTGATTTGGGCCTGCTTGCAGTCCCCGTGCTCACCCTGCATATTGCAGCAGCAATCTCACTAGGGATGTTGTCCCTTGCATCGCACCACACGTTACACACACTACACACAGTTTGGTTTATGTTTTGTTTTATTGTTTTGTTTGCTTGTCCCAGGGCTCCACGGTATCAGATGTGCTCTTCCCGGTGCTCTCTCAATATATTGTATGGCTCCTCAATCTCTTAACTTGGTCTCGTTGAACATCAGAGGTCTCAATAAACCCCAGCAGCGTTCCAAACTCCTAGCGTTTCTCCATTCCTTTAAGACACATATTGCCTTTGTGCAAGAAACGCATTATTCTGCTAACAGGGAATTCCCTCTTTTAAATAGACACTTCACTCACTCATTTCTGTCCAGCTCCCCTTCCTCTAAAACCAAGGGGGTGGCTATCCTCATTCATAAGTGCATTCGCTTCCAACCCTCTGAGACGTGGAAGGACACTGAGGGACGAGCTATCTTCGTCAAGGGCTATGTGGGCTCTCATAGAGTCACTGTGGCAAATATATATGCCCCTAATAGTAATCAGGCCCGTTTTGTTACTTCGATCCTGTCCAAATTGGCTGATTTCCAGGAGGGTATTACCATCTTGGGGGGGGACTTTAATATGGTGTTGGACCCTAAGATTGACACTTCCTCGGGGAGTTCCCATGTTCCCTTCTCTATGATTCGTAAGGTGCACCA
Source organism: Spea bombifrons (assembly GCF_027358695.1). Taxonomy (NCBI): domain Eukaryota; kingdom Metazoa; phylum Chordata; class Amphibia; order Anura; family Pelobatidae; genus Spea; species Spea bombifrons. The sequence goes on along the minus strand of NC_071093.1, from coordinate 20,795,880 downwards.
CCAATTGCGTTTGAACCAGTTGGTGGATGTATGGAGAGCCCTCCATCCCACTGTGCGGGATTATACCTATTTTTCCCCTAGTCACTGTAAATATTCGCGCATAGACGCTTTTTTTCTGTCCCACTTCCATTTGTCGCTCCTGCGTTCGGCTAGCATTGGTGTGGCTACGATTAGTGATCACGCCCCGGTTTTTCTGAAGTTGGCTCTCTCGGGCCTCCCCAGGACCAATTGGCATTGGCGTCTCAATGAGAACTTATTGAGTGACCCCCACCATGTTTCCCAATTGTCCTCTCACATTACCCATTATTTTGCGGAGAATGTCACCCCTGACGTTTCGCTTCCTACGATTTGGGAAGCGCATAAGGCGGTCTTGCGGGGCCACCTGATTAAGTTGGGCGCTTCCGTTAAAAGGAACCGCGCGGCCACTATCTTAGACCTTACGCAACAAATAGCACGTCTGGAGGCCCGCCACAAGCTGTCCCTCCTTCCCTCCACCCAGGTGGAGCTTTCTGCTCTTCGCGCGCGGTTAGCGGCCCTCCTTGATGATAGGACTAGGCGTAACTATCTTTTGGTACGACGTCAGTTTTATGAATTTGGGGACAAAAAAAGCAGGCTCCTGGCTCGGGCACTGAGGGCTAAGAGGGCACAGACTTATGTTCCGCGTATTAGGGACCCCGCGGGTCGGCTTCGCTTCCGTTCGGAGGAGGTTGCCGACTGTTTTCGACAGTATTATACGTCCTTATATAATTTGCCGCGCCCGGGGGCTCCCCCTTCTGAGTCGGAGGAGGCTCTTACAGCTTATTTATCGGAATTCCTCACCAAAACCCTGCCACCCGACGCCAGGGCCCTCCTCGACCAACCAATTTCCTTGGCCGAGGTAGCTGAGGTCGTGAAAGCTTCTCCGGCTGGTAAGAGTCCTGGCTCGGATGGTTATACCATTGCCTATTATAAGAAATTCCTTTCCGTTCTTGGCCCCCACATGGTCTCGTTTTTTAATGCCATCGCCCAAGGTGCTCCATTTGCCCCGCATGCCCTGTCCGCGCATATCGTGGTCATCCCTAAACCAGACAAAAACTTAGATTTATGTAGTAGTTTTCGCCCTATCTCTTTGATCAATGTTGATTTGAAGTTATTCTCCAAAATTTTGGCGAATCGCCTGTTGCCCTTTTTGCCCCATCTCATACACTCCGATCAGGTGGGGTTTGTCCCCGGGCGTGAGGCGAGAGACAACATTATGAAGGTGGTAAACATTATTGCCCATGCCCAATCTCGTAGCCTTCCGTTGATTGTAGCTTCGATGGATGCCGAGAAGGCGTTTGACCGGGTGTCCTGGTCCTTCCTTTTTGGGGTTCTCTCGAGGATTGGTGTTGGTCTTCGCTTCTTGACCTGCGTTAAGGCTTTATATGACTCCCCGACCGCACGGGTGGCCGTTAATGGTTTGTTGTCCGATCCATTTACGTTGGCGAACGGTACGCGGCAGGGTTGCCCCCTCTCCCCCCTTTTGTTTCTTTTAGTTCTCGAACCCTTTGCGAATGCCATCCGGGCCCACCCGGATATCGCGGGAGTCCGGATTGGACCCCGGTCTTACGCCTTATCGTTGTTTGCGGATGACATCCTTTTGACTCTCACTGACCCGGTTCGGTCCCTCTCGGCTGTCCTGTCGGAGCTTGCCAGGTTCCAGGTGTTGTCCAATTATAAAATCAATCTGTCCAAATCGGAGATCCTGGGGTTTCACATTCCGGCGCACCTCTGTAACCACATTCGGACTGGGTTCCCCTTTAAATGGAGGGATGATTCTATTAAGTATCTGGGTCTGCGTATTCCCACGGACCTCTCGCAGTTGCGCACTCTTAATTTTGAGCCCTTGCTGTCTACTCTAGAATCGGACCTGCGTAAATGGGCATATCCTCATATCTCCTGGTTTGGGAGGGTGGGGGTCATCAAGATGAATCTTCTCCCCAGATTCCTTTACCTTTTTCAGACGCTGCCCATAGCTCTACCGCGGTCTTTCTTCCAGAGATGCCGGAGGGCTTTCTTGCGCTATGTCTGGAGGGGCAGGCCGTCTCGTTTGGCGTTCTCCTACTTGATTAGGCAGCGACTGCAGGGGGGGTAGGTCTCCCGAGTTTAGAGCTTTATTGGCAGGCGTCTCACCTATGCCGCGTTGTCGAATGGTCTGTAGACTCGGCTAAGCAGTGGGCTTCTGTGGAAGGGTCCTTCCTGTCGTGCCCGTTGTCTGTGTTACCGTGGATTGGCGACCCTGTGGGTTGCGTCACGTACTCTGCCCACCCCTTCCTTCTCCCCACCCTGCGGGTCTTCCGTCGCTTGCTGCGGGCTGGTAAGGTTGCTGGGGTTCCTGGCCCTCTGACTCCCTTGGTGGGGAACCCGGACTTTCCCCCGGGTCGCTCGGGTGGGGGCTTGCAGGCTTTTCTCCCTCCGGGGGTTCGTACCCTGCGCCTGTGCCATGTGGTTACTGGGGCAGCTCTGCAGCCTCTAGAGGCCCTGTCGGGCCCGGGTCCCTGCCCCTTCTCCCTCCAGTTCCTCTACCATCAACTTAGGCATTTTGTTTCTTCCTTGGCGGTTCGGCCGCATCTGGACCGACCGCTCTCTCAATTGGAGAGGTTTTGTCTTGAACTAAAGGAGCCGCCCCATCTTTTATCTAAATTGTACGCATTGTTGCTCTCCCCCGAGCCGGTCGCCAAGCCGTATTATTTTAGCCTGTGGGAGCGGGACTTGGCCTGCTCATTTGACCTGGAGGACTGGTCTAAGATCCTCTCTATCGTCCACAAGGGGTCGGTGTCTAGTCGAATGCAGGAGACGTCTTTTAAGATACTTACGAGATGGTACAGGGTTCCCCTAGACATTCACAGATTCGCCCCTCAGGTCCCCCCAACCTGTTGGAGGTGTGGTGCCCATCCCGGCTCCCTGTTGCATATTTGGTGGTCCTGCCCAGATATTAGACCCTTTTGGGATTCCGTCACGTCGGTGATCCGTGAGGTGGCCAATCCCGATTTCCAGGCTTCTCCTGACGCCATTCTGCTCCATCACACACAGACTTCTTTTTCTAGCTACAAGCGGTCCTTGACGTTTCATCTGATTAACGCGGCCAACGCGGTCCTCCCCCGCCACTGGAAATCAGCCTCCCCTCCCTCTTTTATGGCTTGGGTACATCAGGTCGAATTCACTTACCACATGGAGGTTCTCATATGGTCAGCTAGGGGGGCAGGTCATAAAGTTGAACTTAAGTGGTTTCACTGGAGGTCGTTCATTGCGTCCCTGGAACAGCGCCCTTTACCTGTGTCCCTCTAGGGGTCAGCTACTACTCTCCTACTGGGTCTATTTTTGTATGTTCGTGCCTTTGGTTAACGTGATCTTGTAAGTGGAGCTATCTGCTGGAGCCTGGGACAGACTTGTTTTATTCTGTTTTTTGTTTCCTTTTGTTTTACATATTTTATGGCACTGTATTATTGGGTACCGATTGGCTTATCGGCCTTTTTCTGTCCTCCCCCTTGGGGGTGGCTTTATTCTTGTATGTACCTAATTTGCTCATCTATTGTTCTCAATGTCTCATGTTTTCCTTGCCATTTCTATTCGTGTGCAGGCTCAGCCTATGCTGTATATGTAACTTGTTCTGCTGTTTTACCTATGTACTCGGTACCTTACGCCATGTATTTGTTACCATTTGTGCAATAAACTGAGAATTGAGAAAAAAAAAATAGTTAATTAAATTAGCTATAAATAAAATTAATAATTAATTACTACTAGCTTATAGTTCAGCTAATCTTTTTAGTACTGGTGCTGCAGCTCTTTAGTTTGTGCTTTGTTTTAGCAACAGCAAGAGACCAAGTCAATTTTTCTTAATTAATAATATTTAATTTTATTTTATTTGTTTTGCTCACCTCAGTCCATCAGTGAAGTGAACTTGTTGGGCTAGTGAGTGCAGCCGCATAAGTGCCGTGTTCTTTTTTGATCAGCAAGCAGTGACGTTAACTGTTTTGCAAAGATTTTCTCATTTATTTTACATTTTATTTTAATTTTATTAAAAGTACCCTTAGTGTTTTGCTCACCTCAGTCCATCAGTGAAGTGAACTTGTTGGGCTAGTGACTGCAGCTGCATAAGTGCTGTGTGTTTCAGCAAGCAGTGAAGCTGTTTTGCTGTGACATTTTAATTTATTTCTAATTTCTTTTCAAGAAAAATTGACTGTGTGACGACAACAACTGTACTAAGCAAAGCTTCAAGCTACTAGCTGTAGTACAAAAATAATTATAATCTTTAATCTTAATCAATAATATATTATATAATATAATATAAATTCTAATTCATAATCTATATTCTTCTATCTATAATCCATAATATAAGTAATTCTTCTATTATATAACATAATATAATAGATTCTAATTCATAATCTATAATATATATAAGCAATTCTAATTCATAATCTATATTCTATCTATAATCCATAATATAAGTAATTCTAATCTATTAATATAATATTATATATAACTTAACCTCACTTTAGCTTAGTGGGCTTGAGAGCGTCTGCCTAGAGTTAGACTAGAATACTAAGCTTTAGGTTTAGCATTGTAGTTATCCCCCCTTTTTTTTTATGTTTTTTTTTTTTTTAAAACACTACACACACACACACACAAAATTTTGAAATGGATCCTCCTTTTGGGACTAAGGAGGGACAAGCTCCATCTATCACCACCACCACCACCAGTTCTAAGGTGCAGCCTTTGCGTCTGTCTAGTCGGCCAAGTAGGCCAAGCTCACGCTTATCATTTGGGGAAGCATTGCTTGAAGGATCATCAAGTAAAGGAAAGGCACCAAAAGCAGGCAGTAGTAGCGCGGCTAGGCCCACAAGCTCTATGGTTTTTTACGGAAAGCCTAAAGCACCAGAAGCGCGTTCAAAGTTAAAGGGTAGCACAACTAGTACATCTACTAGCCCAGTGAGCAAAAAGAAGTGCCTTTTGCCCCAATCAGCATCTTCCCCATCCACAAGCAGCATGCAAGGTACCAAGCAGAGCCAAATTAGCAGCAAGACTCAGAGGGGTTTTCCCAAACCAAAGCGATCTCATTCCTTCGTAGGGAAAACCACCACCACCACCACCACCACTAGTGCTGCGCCTACTGTTCCCACCGGTACCGCCACGCCATGTCCTCCTAGTACCTCTAGCAAGCCACCAAGTCCTTACAATACTTTTGTAAAGACAGTTAGACAGAGGGCTACACATAGTGGAACTCCACCTAGCGAGGTAGCAGAGGAGCCGGAGACTGAGAGGCCAAGTGCAGAGTCTGTTCTTCCTGTTCGCACTACTACTAGTCACGAGTCTCACGACGATATCAGTCTTAGCTCCAGCCTAGCAGGAATTCCATTCGATCTGGCTAATGAAGAACTAAGACTATGAGCCAGAGGAAGTAGAGGAGATGAGGGGTCAGGAATCAGATTCCTCAGGGAGCAGTGTCCAAATGACTAGTGCACAATTTTCCCGAGCCTCCACCTTCTCCGCTACGATCATCACCACCACCAGCAGCAGCAAAACCTACCAAATCTAGAGTTAAAGCAATTAGCAGTCCCACTATGGACAGAACTGTTACCACCAGTCCCACCACCACTAGTTCTGCCTCTGTTTATCCACCCCAAGCAGTAGGAGCAGCACCCAAGGCACACTCCAATGCTATGCGCACCCCAATTTGGGAGCACTTTGAAAATGTTGAAGAAGGGCGCTTTGGAAAGTGCAAACATTGTGGGAAGCTAATAAGCAGAGGGAAAGTGTCTGGCCATTTTACCAGTGCTAGCATGAAGCATCACTTCAGCACTCAACACAACGCTGTGCTATTGGGGAAAGATGCAGAAGTAAAACTTAGTGCAGGCAGCATAGCTGGTGGCCGTGGAAAAACAAAAATAGAATAAAGTGTTGCGCCTAAAATTGTAAAAAATAGTGATTTGTTTATTCAATACAAGTGTAATATAATAAAGAAAAAAATAATAAACAAATACTTATATTGATTTCCAGTTTTCGTTCGTTGTGTCAATATCGCGTGTCAATATATAGAAAAAGAAAAAAACAAACAAAAAATCATAGTGCTTTCCGCAAAATATGTGAAAATCAAATATATCTTGGTATGGTGTTCCACTCACATCAGAATGAGCAATAAGTTTGCTCTGACTTGTTGGGATATGTAGCGAAAAAATGCCGGCTTCGTTCCCGCCGAACAAATTGCTTTGGAGATGCCCTCCTCGAAAGTTTGCGTTGTCCACACAGCAGCAATCCGGATTTAGCCGATATAAGAACAGAGAGGCAGGGAGGTGAAATATAAATATGTAATTTAATGTTTAAAAGATATAACGTGCTTTTAAAAAAGCAGTCTATAGCGCGTCTAAGTCTCAGCGTTCCTTTTCAGGGTAAACGATTTGCAGATGTACAAGACAGCCTTTAGACAAAACTCAGGAAGAGGTACAATAGCCAGATCACCATTCATGGACAGCTGTTTCTAAACTACCCCAAGCCTCATACTATTAAGCCAGTATCACAACCTCATGCTGACGAGTCCCATGAAGGACAAAAAAGCTGTCCATGAGTGGTGATCTGGCTATTGTACCTCTTCCTGAGTTTTGTCTAAAGGCGGGCAATTACTTTCAAGGAATCCATGTATAAAGTGGATATAGAGGCAAAGGTGATAATTGTTAACCTTGTTTGCATGTGCCTACCCAGAATCCCTTGTGGTTGTGAAAACACCATAAGATTTCTGAGGGAAAAGCAAGCCTTCTGGCTTGTCTGGTGTGTGTAGATGAGTGTTTCATAATACTTCTTCTACCCCTTAAATTTAAGTGGAAGGGTTTCCATCACCTTTTATCCACCATAACTTATGTAATGGTATTTGTTACGGGATAGGTACCATAAATGAACACTGTTCATTGTTGATATATGTCACTGAACTTTTGAATAAGTATTTGAAGCAAGTTTTTTTTTTTTTTTTTTTCTCTCGTTAGTTCGCTTCTCTTTTACAAGGTAAATTATGCCTATTAGCAGTACCCCAAAATCCTCCGACTGCCATTTGTGTGATGGCAAACATTCGCTGTGTTTCTCTCTCTTTTGTGTCTGCAATGAGAAACACATGCGGAAGTATATAACCCTTTCTAAATGTGGGTTAAATACTAAATGTTTTAAATGTTGTATAATTGTTGTATATGTTAGTATAAATTTCCCTTTGGTAAATAGTCGACCACAAGGCATCACCAGGATATTAATAAAAATGAATCAATTTGAATGTAATGCTTAGATTTGCCACGATTAATGCTCAAGGATTAAACTCCCCTCAAAAACAATCAATACTTTTTAATCGATTATGGAGCGATAAAATAAAAATATTCTGTATCCAAGAGACACATTGGAGATTAATTGATAAAATAAACATGAAAATGCAGAGATTCCCAATATTAATTGAGGCTTCATTGAAAACAAAAAAAAGGGGAGTAACAATTATATTTGCTAAAGGTGTAGAACTAAATATAAAATGATTAGAACTAGATCCGGATGGTAGATATATCATAATCATATATCATTGGTAACTGAAATAAATAAAAAGTTAATGACATTGGTTAATGTGTATGCGCCAAATAGATTTCAGGTGCCTTTTCTTATAGCTGTTTTCCAAAAGGTAATGAAAATTAAATAGGGACCCCTTATATTTATGGGAGATTTCAATTGTATATTGGACCCTAGTTCTGATAAAATGACCCAGAAAGGCACAACGAAAGATAAAAATGTTATCTCGCAAGCTAAGAGATTTCAAGCACTTATACAATGCCACTCCCGCTATGATATCTGGCGAACCATCCATCATACAGACAGGGACTATACCTGTTTTTCTAAATCTCATAAAGCGTATTCGAGAATAGATCTAGCGATCTGAGACTTAGGTTTGATGACTCGGGTTTTGAAATCAAGAATTCACAAAATTAAGTGGTCTGATCATAATTTAGTGACAGTCGATATAGAAGATTTAGCATTTAATCTGCGTTCGGAATGGAGACTAAACGACAATTTAAGGGAGGGACCCAGATATTGCATATGTAAAATAAATCACACAGTTATATTTTAAGGAGAATGATATAGAAGGGATATCAGCAGGCACTTTATGGTGCGCATATAAATCGGTAATTAGAGGACATTTTATCAAAATGGGGGCTCAAATGAGAAAAGCGGCAGAATCATCTCTCTCGGAACTATACATTAATCTTCAACAAGTAACGCTACAAAATAAAAAGCAACCGTTAACTCACTTAATAAAAAAGATTGAAGAAATCAAAAATCTAAGATTACCGTATTTTCCGGCATATAAAACGACTTTTTAACCCATGTGACAAAAGGAGTGGTAAAGTGGTATATGGCAGGTATATTAGACCAGCCTTGGTCAATAGTAGTCTGCCTTAAAATATGTCCCAGGGAAAGATGTTGTTTGTCTACAAACTGCATTACTGGCAATTTGCAAAACATGGTAAGGGTCCCTGGGGCGGAGCATCTGGAAGAGCAGGGTGGGCCAGTGCTCCAACAGCACTAATTGCTGTATTGATCCAGTCCAGAGTCTGCATTCTGGACAGGAGCTCCACAGGTGTGGACTAAGTAGCACCTCACCTGTGGTTGATTAACCCCTTGACTGCTAACGACGGCATGGTGCCGTCGCTAGCAGTCCCAGTCAGGTGCTAACGACGGCACCATGCCGTCGCTAGCACTATCTTACCTTGATGGAGGTCTGTGGACCCCCATCACCACCTACCCCGGCGATCTGCCCCTCATTTTGAAGGGCATCACTGGGACCACCCGATCCGGCCGGTGACATCACGCGTAATGACGCGATGACGTCACCGCGCAACTTTATTGAAAACTGACAATTGTCAGTTAAAGAGGTATGGGGGCATGCTGCTTAGATGCCTGTATCTCAGGCATCTAAGCAGCTACAGACCCCCAACATATACCGTTGGAAAGGTAATCTCACCTTTCCAACAGTATAATGCTTGTGAAAAAATAATAAAAAATATTAAGTTAACAAAATAAAATGTACAAAAAAAGTTAAAATTATTTGGGGGTCTCTAAAGGCACATAAATAAAGATCAAAATTGCCAAATTAAATTATCTAAACATAAACTAGTTTAACTTTAAAAAAAAAAAAAAAAAAGTTTAAGTATTCTAGCTAAATGATCACTGTGGTAGCCAATGTTACCACAGTGATCATATAGCTATGAAAAGTCACATTCCCTTTTTAAAACTGTCCGATACTAAATTTTAACCCCATGATCGCTTTGATCATGGGGTTAAATTTAGCCAATGGTAGAGGAAGGCAATTTTTGAAATCCTGATGAACTGCAAATATTATTAAAATCAGCCATTTAGCCTGTGCGGTACGTGAGTAACCATCTCATCGCTGGAGCGCCTTGCATTTTTACTGCAAAACTTATTTTTGCTGTAAAAGTGATTTTTTTTTCTCCCTTTACCATCATTTCTTTGGGATTGTAAGGGGAATGAATGGTGTGTGCTTCTGTGAGTGAATGTATGGATAGTATGGTGTGTGCTTCTGCGAGTGAATGGAGATATGAAAGGCGTGTGAATGGTCAGTAATTAGGGTTGAAGCCTTGACGTGGCATTACTGCTCACATAAGAAGTTAAATTATGGCACAAAAAGTACACATTTTCAAAAACTACACCCCTTGGCGCATCAAATGAGGGGCTGCATGTGTTTCTAGTACAAACCTGGAGTGCGCAAGACACAAATGAACATGTCGCTATGGTTAGAAAAAACATATTTTCTAGCCAAAGCGACATATTCCATCATTATTTGTGCACTCAACTTTTGTCCTAGAAATACATGTAGCCCCTCATTTGAAGCTCCAAGGGGTGTAGTTTCTTGAAATGTGTACTTTATGTACCCTAATTTAACTTCCCAGATGTCTAGACCACTTTAACTTCAGATATGGCAGATTGGAGAATCTTGTTAAAAAATTGTCTTAAAACATTTAAGGGTGATGCCTGCATTTAGACAGCTCTAGACAGCTGGAAAGTTAAATTATGGTACATAAAGTATATATTTTCAGAAACTACACCCCTTGGCGCATCAAATGAGGGGCTGCATGTATTCGCAGCACAAGACTGGAGTGCGCAAGACATAAATGAACTTGTCGCTTTGAATTTAATTTTTTATTTTATTTTTAGAAGTGTGATATTCACTTATTTGTTGTGCACGTCAGATTTGTGATACAAATACAATTAAGACCTCATTTGCTGCAGCTGGGGGTGTAGTTTCTAAAAACATATAGTTTTGTTGGCATATTTTAACATCCCGGGCAGCTAGAGCTGTTTAATTGACGGCAGCCATGCATTAAATTTAAAGATGTCTTTTGTGATAGTCTAATAAATTTAACTTTTAACTATAAAATATTAGAAAAACAGTCTACTGTTCTCAATTTCTGTTTATTTTAGACTGGTTACCTACTACAAATATTTAGCAACACAGCTTTTGATATTAGAGTTTAGAAAAATAACATTACAAACTAGTTTTTATTGAGTCGGAAGTGAAAAATTACACTTTTTTCCCATTTTTGGCTTTATTTTGCAAACCTAATGAGACATACACATATAAAAATTGTATATTTGGAATCTGCTGGGTGTGCTGAAAAAAACAATATATGGTTTGTTATAGTTTATTCCCAAGAAATTTACTTCTAAACGCGTTTAAACGTGAGATGCACCAAAATGCCGAAAACCAGCTTAGCACCAGGGTGGGAAATGGCTTAGCAGCCAAGGGGTTAATTAGCAGGCAGAGGGTAAAAGGAACTGAGCCTGATTCAGAGGAGAAGCCACTGTTATGCCAGCTAGGAGAGCTGATGAACTGAGGGGTGGTTTCTCTCTGCAAAGCTGTATTGATGGTAACTTGTGACCTGTTTTGTCCTAAGCAAGTGCTAAAGCAAAGACTGTTATTCTGCTTATAACTGCTGCTGTTTATTCCTTTAAAATAAACATTGAAGCTGAGCTGGATGTGTCTTGGACTTCATTTACCCTAGAAGACTGTGGTTACAGCCAAGATCCTTGACAAAAATCCCAAGGAAAGGGGTGGCCTGTCACACCCATGAAAATCTTCTCAAAAGTCGGGGGTCGTCTTATACGTCGGGTACTGAAACTTAGCGAGCCGGAGAATCACGATTCCCCACGAAGCCCCTAAAACTGTAGCGTATCTCTAGGGGAGGGGCGAACGGAGAAGCCGCCCCCCCCCCCCCCGGGCCGGTCTTCAGGGCCGCGCCGAGGTAGGTGCAAGATCGTGATCTCCCCAACTAGCCCTGATCAGCGGGCGCCCGATGAGCAGGGCTGGTTGGGGAGATCACGACCTCCCTCTAACTAGCCCAACATTAGGGAGCTCGAGGTCTGGCACTTCAAACCTCGGCTTCCGTGCTCCCTAATCACTATGCGCCGGCTATTGATGCAGAGCGTGGGGATGACATCATATCCCGGCGGTCGGCATCAATTGCCGGCGCGTAGTGATAAGGGAGCAGTAAAGCAGAGGTCGGAAATGCCAGACCTCACACTCCCACAACTGGATGGAAGATAGAGGATTAGAAAGGTAAGAGATGGGGAGAAAGGGGTGTAAGTGCAGTGTATGTGTGATATATATATATATATATATATATATAATTATATATATATATATATATATATATATATATATATATATATATATATATATGTGTGTGTGTGTGTGTGTGTGTGTGTGTGTGTGTAAGGTCAGTGTATGGTCAGGTGTGTGTAAGAGCAGTGTAGGTATTTGTGTGTTTGTAAGCTGGTGTGTATATATCTATACATACTAACATACGCCTGTCCATAATGAACATCGATACACTGCCCTCACCACACATCCCTGCCTTTACACACACACACATAATATATACCGTATTTGCTCGATTATAAGACGACCCTGATTATAAGACGACCCCCCAAAATCTGAATATTAACTTAGGAAAAAAAGAAAAAGCCTGAATATAAGACGACCCCAAAGGAAAAAAGTTTTACCAGTAAATGTTAATTCATGTAAACTATTTTTTTTAATAAAAGCTATGATTGAGAAAAAGATTTTTTTTGTTTTTATTTCTTGTATTATCCAACCTGTCCCCCAGTTACGCACATCTGCCCCCAGGCTTGCCACTCCAATATGGCACTGTGGCCCATGATTTGCCTTTTAACCCTCTATATGCCACTGTGCCCCATGATATGCCTTTTGACCCCTTATGTGCCACTCTGCCTCCAGAAATGCCTTATACCCCTATATCCCATTCTGGCATTTAGGGGGTTAAAATGCATATTATGGGGCAGAGTGGCATATAGGGAGGTATAAGGCATTTCAGGAGGCAGAGTGGCATTAAGGGAGTTAAAAGGCATTGTATAAAGCACTCTGCCTCCAGAAATGCCTTATACCCCTATATGCCACTCTGCCATTTAGGGGGTTAAAAGGCATATTATGGGGCAGAGTGGCATATAGGGAGGTATAAGGCATTTCAGGAGGCAGAGTGCTCTATTAAATGCCCCCTTAACGCCACTCCAGAAATGCCCTATGCCCCCATTTAACACACACACACCCTATACCCCCATTTAACTAACACACACACACACTCACTCTCTGTCTCTCCCCCCCCTCTCTCACCCCCCTTCCCCCGCTCTCCCCCCTCTCTTACCGGTGCTTCCAGCCGGGGCAGCGGGTTGACGTCGCCTTCTGCTGCAGCCGGAAGGAGATGTGGCTAGCAGCGGGGTTTGTCTGCGTCCGTCGCGTATACTTTCCCCGGCTGTCAGAGATCAGAGTTCCCCGCACCGGTGCGGGGAACTCCGATCTCTGACAGTCGGGGAAGGTCTATGCGACGGACGCAGACAACCCCCGCTGCTAGCCACACCTCCTTCCGGCTGCAGCGGACGTTGTCTACGCGGATCGCGTAGACGTCAACCCGCTGCCCCGGCAACACAGCAGGAAGCACCGGTAAGTGTGTGTATGATGGGAGGGGGTTCGGGTGAGACAGGAGGATCCAGGTCCCCTGCAGCGGTGCGGGGGATCTGGATCTTAGTCTCCTAATCAGACCTCTATTTGAGGTCTGATTAGAAGACGACCCCGATTAGAAGACGAGGGGTATTTTTCAGAGCATTTGCTCTGAAAAAAACCTCGTCTTATAATCGAGCAAATACGGTATATATATATATATATATATATATCTGTGTGTGTGTGTGTGTGTGTGTGTGTGTGTGTGTGTGTGTGTGTGTGTGTGTGTGTGTGTGTGTGTGTGTGTGTGTGTGTGTGTGTAAGGATCATTTGGACTAAAGTTAAATCACAATTAATCTATCAATGTCAAATGGAGAAGGGAATTGTAACTCAATTTTTATCAATAAAAAATACCTTTTCTGGAGCTTTTGGATAGAACAATTACAACAGGGCAAATTAGATTAATAACAGGATCACATAGTCTCAAAGCATGATTATCTAGAAACTAATATTATTAAGAATCAATAAATCCTGGTGATGCAGGGAATATAAGATCAAGACCACTAGAACAATAGTTTGTGAACCAATGGGAATTTTAATTTTGTTCAATTTGTTTGTATTTCATGTATGTAAGTGTATATTCGTTTGTAATAGATTCAATCGAATAATTTGCTTTGTTTTTTTTTTTTTTGTCTATTATAAAAATATAAAATCATAAAATAAAAAAAATGTTACTAGGGATGTGTAATATTTCATCCATAATCCCTATGTAGACAAATATTAATACCCATTTTCTTAACAGAAGAAGATCAAATATGTTACATGGCAAATGCAATTATATCATTCCACCCATAATCCCCATGTAAAAACGGGACAAATGTGTTCCTTAGCATGTGTATCCATGATAGTGCACCCAAAATCCCCATATGTAAAAATAATTATACCCATATTCTTATCAGAAACAGGTGAAATGTGTTCCGTGGCAAGTGTAAACATTAGGGCTGCAACAACGAATCGATAATTTATTATGAAAATCGTTGTCAACTTCCGCTGGGGTTTCCATGATGCAGCACCTGCGTCACATGACCTTCGGGGCTCAATATAATTGCTTTACTAAATACAAAAATGATTAAATACACAGTGCAATCTAAAAATGTATAAATATATGGACAATACAAACAATAAATCAAGTATTACAACAATCAAAAAATTTAAAACACAAATGAAAGAATGCACATAATTAATAGATCCCCCCAAAAATTCTACCTGCCCCACCAGGGGTTCATATATCAACAGGAGAAAAACAGGACAAATAAGCACCACTGGGTAATCTAGGCCTGGAGTATTATCTTTATTGTTATGCTTATTTGCCCCGTTTTTCTCCTGTTGATATTTGAACCCCTGGTGGGGCAGGTAGAATTTTTTAGGGATCTATTAATTATAAGGGGGGTATAAGGCATATCGGGGCACAGTGGCATATTGGGGGGGTAAAAGGAAAATGAGGGGGTACTGTCGTACTGTCGCATATAGGAAGTATGAGGCATATCTGGGGGCAGAGTGGCAAGCTGGGGTTCAGATGTGGCTAAAATAAGAGGGTGAATAGAGAAATGCCATTGTGAGAAAGAGATAAAAGTGTTAATGACACATGTTAATGTCATATATAAAAATATTTATAACCATATTCTTATCACAGGGCTTGACAAATTTGTTGTGAATCTAGGCGCTAGGTAAAAAAGTTAGGAGCCAGGATTTTGGTCAGGAGGGATCCGATCATCATCAGCCCACTTACTAAACTCACAGCGTTTGACCTGGAAGCACCCTGGACTTTCAGGTCAGTGCTGTTTGTTTTTTTTTTAAAATACATTTTTTTCATTTTTTTAACTCTTTCGATGCTGATGTTCCATTGGAGCACAGCATTGACAGATATTTAGTCCCCACAAGCTTGTGGGAACAAATGTTAACCCCTGCAATGCCACGAATGTTTCATACACAATTGTGGCATTGAAGGGGTTAACGCTGCACTGTCGCTCTCATGGAGTGATCAGGCAGCAGAGGAGGGTTGGGGCTGGTCTCCACACTCATGGCGAGACCAAAGAACCCTCTCACCCTGTCCCTGAAGACCAGCCACTGCAGGGGGGAGTCTATGATGACTGCTGTAGGCTTCTATGCCTACAGGAATCATCAAAGGGCTTGTGGGGGCTCGTTTTTTTGCTGTTGCTGGTCTGCCTGGGCTTCCAGGCAGACCACCGGCAGCAGAGCCCCTTACAAAACGGGAGTTAACCCCTAAAATGCCGCGAACGCGGCATTGAAGGGGTTAACGCTGCGCTGTCGCTCCCATGGAGCGATCAGGCAGCTGGGGGGTGTTGGGTGAGGTCCCTCAGGGAGCGATCAGGCAGCGGGGGGGGGGTGTTGGGGCTGGTCTCCACACTCATGTGGAGACCGAAGAACCCTCTCCCCTGTCCCTGAAGCTGCCTCTGGCAGCTGGGACTCAATTGCTGGTCTATGGACCAGCCATTGCAGAGGGAGTCTCTTTGATGACTGCTGTAGGCTTCCATACCTACAGGAGTCATCAAAGGGCTTGTGGGGGCTCGTTTTTGCTGTTGCTGGTCTGCCTGGGCTTCCAGGCAGACCACCAGCAGCAAAGCCCCCAAAACGGGAATTAACCCCTAACCCCGGCATTGAAGGGGTTAACGCTGCGCTGTCGCTCCCATGGAGCGATCAGGCAGCTGGGGGGTGTTGGGTGAGGTCCCCAGACTTGTGTGGGGACCCAATCAACACACAAACCCCTTCCCTGAGGCTGCCTGTGGCAGCTGAAAACACGATTGCTGCTTTTCCAGCAACCGCGTTTTCAGCCTACAGGATCACTCCGTGGGAGTGATCTCAGGCTCGGGGGCGGGCTCGGAGTGGCTGTGCTGTCTGCCCAGACTTCTGGGCAGACAGTAGCAGCAGCGCCCCCGTGTGGTGACTCAGCCTCTTACATCCACAATTTTTTCTGGATGTAAGAGGCTGACAAAACCTAGGCGCCAGGACAAAATTCTCTGTCGCCATGGCGACCTGGTGCCTGGGATTTGTCGAGCCCTGTCTTATCAGAAACATGACAGATGTGTTACCTGGCATGTGTAATCATAATGTTTTTTAACCCCTTAACGACAAAGCCTGTACATGTACGGGCTTGCAGTGCAACGTGATAACGACACATTGTGTCTCGTTTAAAAAAAAAAATGTATGATTTGATGGGGTAAATTGAATTGGCAGGTTCAAAGATGTCCCAAATAGGGACATGGGGGCAGTAGGATCTGAAATAACCCAACAAATCCATGCATGTGGGGTATCAACGCGCTCAGGAGATGATACTGAACACATATTGGGGTGTTGTTTGACACGAACATATACCAGGAGTGGTAAATTTATACCTGAAGTACAAAAAATACAAAAAAAATTTACTACCATAGTTTGACAAAGGCTGGTGGTAAAATTAGTGCATGGAAAGGGTTAAAGTACCAGCATTTCAAATACATTGGGGTGTCTAGTTTTCAAAAAATATTTGGTTTGATGGGGTAAATTGTATTGGCCGGTTTCAAAGATACCCAAAATAGGATAATTGGGCAGACTTTTTGACATGTCAAAATTCCAATTTGAAAAATGCACACCTCTCAAAATAGGCCTTTTAGTCCCCGACCAGGTTTTTTCATTAGTTTTTGCAGATGAGTAAAAGTTTTTTGTTTAAAAAGTGAGAAAAAGTAATTTTTTAACAAAAAAATCACCATATTTTATCTTTTTTTTTATAGTAAATTAGATGATATGATAAAAATAATGGTATCTAAAGAAAGCCTTGTTTGTCATGAAAAAAATATATAATATGTGAGGGAGCACGAAATGAGAAAGAAGAAAATCACAGCTAAACAGCAACACAGAAAAATGTTAAAAAAGCCATTGTCCCACAATATACTACGAGTAAGAAACAGTATTGTCCTTAAGAGGTTAAAATAAATTTTCCATCTGAATCCTCCCAAAATTAGGTAAATTCCCCTCCATGTTTATCAATTCAGGTGTCCTGATTTCAGAAATACCTAATTTATATAGATTTTCCATACTTTCTCAGCACTTACATACTATAAGGTGTACATTATCGGTAGAATTTTTATCCTTATGGCTTAACGGGTTTGGGGGTTGTGAACGGACGCAGGAGGGTTATACTGTTTAGATGTTGTGTTAGGGCAGGGCCAAACCTAAGGTGAGGCAAGTAGGCGCACAGCTGTCCGATCAGCAGCTGTAGCCTCCAGGACTGCTTGTGGAGATCAAGGATCTCCCTAACCAAACCAACATTTAGGAAACCATGTAAATGCATGGGTACTCTGAGCAATCGCCCAGGGGCCCAGCGTTCTAGGGGCCCCGTGGTGAATTACATTGCTACCAGCAATGTGATTCAAACAAGGAAGCCCCTAAAAAATAGCAGTCTATATAGGGGGGGGTGTAGAGGCAGCTGCACGATTGTGCTGTCCCCAACCAGCCCTGCTCATCGGGCGCCCTGAGGGCATTGCGTTGGTCTGGGTATGAGGTGTCCGATAAGCAGGGCTGGTTGGGGACAGCACAATCCCCCTCTAACCAGCCCAACATTAGAGAGCGCGGGGTCTGTCAATTCAGACCTCGGCTTCCATGTTCCCTTACCACTACGCGCCGGCAAATGATGCAGATCGCGGGGATATGATGTCACCCTGGCGCTTTGCATCAAAAGCCAGCGCATAGTGATGAGGGAGCACTAAACCAGAGGCCTGGAGAGACAGAGCTCACGCTCCCATGACAACATGGAAGAAAGAAGATAATGTATGATGCAGGATGATGGAAGATGATAGAAGATGAGAAAGGTAAGACATAGGGAGAAAGGGTTGTAAGGACTGTGTGTGTGTGTGTGATAGATATTTATATATATCTATACATCTATATATATATATATATATATATATTAGGGCTGCAAAAACTAAATCGATAAAATCGATAATCGATAATGAAAATCTTTTATTTTGGTTATCAATTAGTCGAATCGATTTTTATCGATTATAAAAAGAGTTTTTTTCCCAGAGAAAATGCTTTGAAAAACTCCTCTCCTTATATAATCCGACCTCAAACAGAGAACGGATTACAACAGCTCCTACGATGCAGCACCAGCATCACACGATGTAGAAGCCCCAGCGGAAGTGAAGGGGAGTAACGGAGGCTGTGTGTGCACATCGTGCAGACCTCCACCGGCTGACAGAGAATCCAGGTCTCTTGCAGAGGATCATCCTCTCTGTCAGCTGGTGGGGGGCAGAGTGGTGTATGGGAGGGGGGGGGAGAGAGGCAGAGTGGTGTATGGGAGGGGGAGAGAGAGGCAGAGTGGTGTATGGGTGAGTTATAGTGGTGTATGGGGGGTATAATGAATTTCAGGGTAGTAGAGTGGTGTATGGGTGTGTAATGAATTTCAGGGAGGCAGAGTGGCATATCTGGGGGAGTTAGAGTGGTGTATAGGGGGAGGTAGAGTGGTGTATGGGGGGGTATAATGAATTTCAGAGTGGCATATCTGGGGGAGGCAGAGTGGTGAATCAGAGAGTATAATGAGTTTCAGGGTGGTGCAGGGCCTTTATGGGGGGTGGACAGTGGCATATATCAGGGTGCACAGTGGCATATAGGGAGGTATAAGGCATAAATGGTGCGAGTGGCATATTGGAAGTTGTAAGGCATATCAGGGGGCACAGTGGCATATAGGGGGTATAAGGCATATCAGGGGGGCATAAGACATATCTGGGGGCTCAGTTGCATATCACTGGCATATAAGGCATATCGGGGGCACAGTAGCATATCAGGGGGCACAGTGGAACCTCTGGCATATAGGAGGTATAAGGCATATCTGGGGGAAGAGTGGTAAGCTGGGGGTCACATGTGCATAACAGGGGGCAGTTTGGTAAATAAAAGAAAATATAAACAAGGCTTTTTTCTCAGTTTTTATTAAATATGAATTAATATTTACTAATACCTTTGTATTAAAGCCTAGTTAGAGAAACACAGGATTTGTGTTCTTGTAGCTTTTATTAGTATGTCAATAAAATAAGAAGGTGAATAGAGAAATGCCATTGTGATAAAGAGATGAAAGTGTAAATTGTAAGTTTTTTTATTACATTATTTTAAATAAAAAAAATAGCATTTTTTTAATCCAATTAATCGAAAAAATAATCGGCCAACCAATCGATTATTAAAATAATTGTTAGTTGCAGTCCTAAATATATATATATATACCGTATTTGCCCGAATATAGGCCACACTTCCCCCCCACTTTAAGTCTTTACAGTGGGGGTGCGGCCTATATTCGGGGTTTACTGCAGGAATGCGCAATTCCAGGCGCCGGCAGGCAGCAGGGTTAGGATACAGATCCCAGGCAGCGCTGCAGGGGACCCGCATCCTACTCTCAGATACGCTGAGACAGCCCCCCCTGCCAGCACTTTCCACCAATAGAGTCTCCTTGGTGTCTAGCGGGGGACATCGTGGAAAGTGCCGGCAAGGAAGATTGTTAAAGCGCATCGCCCAGACGTTCACCGGCTGCGGTGATGCGCGTAAACAACCTCCGCTGCCGGCACGTCTGCTCGATGTGCTTTAACCCCTTAATGACAAAGCCCGTACATGTACGGGCTCAAAAAGCATTGTTTTCAATGGGTTTAGGGACCGCCCATTGTCCTTAAGGGGTTAACAATATCCCTTGCCTGGACTTCCCACTGGGCACCATAATGTTCCACCCATAATCCCAATGTAAAAAAATGATTATACCCAAATTCTTTATAATAAACAGGTCAAATATCTTACTTAGCATGTGTAACTATAATATTCCACCTATAATCCCCACGTAAAAAAAATATTATACTCATATTCGTATCAGAAACAGGTCAAATATGTTACTTAGCATGTATGTGGGACAATACTATTTTTATTTTCATAAAGGTTTTAAAAATGTTTACATATATAATTCGCGTGGGTACATCAAATATGGAAAGGGGAATTATGGATGAAAAAACATGATAAAAACCACCAAAAATTCTATGGTATGTAAAACTCCTGGTCCTCAAAGGGTTAAGCTTTTCGCTAGAACCACTCATGTAAACAGCTTCCATTATTTTATAAGCTGAGCATTTGGTAAATAACGGAAACAAATAATTTACAAACATGTGATATCAACGAATTTCACCTGGTGATCAGAAGATACCTTTAACTAGAGACGCACAGATATGTACAATGCAATACGTTAAACTACACCTATATACGTTTTTATCGTAGATTATTTTAGCAGCCTGCCGCCAATCAATACAAATTCATCGGTACCGCTTACCTTGTGAGCTCCACAACATTCAACGTAGCGATATCTATGAAATACGGCAAGCGAGTTACATCAGCCTGAACACTTGTTGCATTTTGTCAGGAAGTACGAAATCACGCCTTCCCTAACGTCTACCGTCGCGTTGTTTCGGTTTAAGCGGTCCTTCCTTAACGTCAGAGGTATGGTCACAATAGACTAGGAAAGCATTTGGCGGTAGTGTTACACGTCTAGACCGGTAATATTGCTATTTGCTCCATTGTTGTATTTTATTAATACAGAGTAAGATCTTTGCTTAAGACTTAGTTAACATACAAAGTACGTATTTTTTTTCCCACAAGGCAGTAAAACAAAGTTGCCATTTTGCTCGCGCTTAAAATATTTTTGTATATCTACTGTTGTTGTCGGTCCATGAATGCATGTATGTTTCCAGTTATTACCTTAACCATATTAACCCCTTCAGTCCTAGGGGTTTTTGGTACCTCAAATCCCGGAGCAATTTTGCCATTTTTGCAGTATGTCGGCGATTATTATACTTTCCTGTTCGTAGTGTACCCATGTAAACTTTTTTCAAGGAGAGAGAGCTTCTTTTAATACCATAGTTAGATGATTAGCTAAAAATTTAGGAAATTTTGTAAAAATTAGCGAAAATTAGAAACCCCCCCCACATTTTTTATAAAATACATTTTCTATCTGCATCCTCACAAAATTAGGTAAAGTGATGGAAAATCCCCTACAAGTTTATCAATTCAGGTGTCCTGATTTCAGAAATACCTAATTTATATAGATTTTCCATACTTTCTCAGCACTTATAGGGAACATACTATAAGGTGTACATTATTGGTAGAATTTTTATCTTTATGGCTTAACAGGGTTGTGAACGGGCGCAGGAGGGTTATACTGTTTAGATGTTGTGTTAGGGCAGGGCCATACCAAGGGTGAGGCTCCCATGACAGCATGGAAGAAAGAAGATAATGTATAATGCAGGATGATGGAAGATGATAGAAGATGAGAAAGGTAAGACATAGGGAGAAAGGGTTGTAAGGTGTGTGTGTGTGTAAATGTATATAGATATACCGTATTTGCCCGAATATAGGCCGCACCCCCCCCACTTTAAGTCTTTAAAGTGGGGGTGCGGCCTATATTTGGGGTTTAGTGCAGGAATGCGCAATTAGTATCTCCGATGCCCGGGACATGCAGTTCCGGGCACGCTGCAGGGGACCAGCATCCTACTCTCGGATACGCTGAGACAGCCTCCCCTGCCAGCACTTTCCACGGGGGCAGTGCCGGCATGGGAGATTGTCTAAGCGCATCGTGCAGACGTTCACCGTCTGCGGCGATGTGTGCATAAACAACCTCCGCTGCCGGCACGTCTGCACGATGTGCTTTAACAATATCCCTTGCCGGGACTTCCCACGGGGTGAGCAGCATATCTCGGGGGGGCAGAGTGGCAGCATATCTGGGGGTGCAAAGTGGCATATCTGGGGGCAAAGGGGCGTATGTATAAGTAAGGTGCATTAAAATGGCTATTGGTTTTCTGTTTGTATGTAACATATGTTGAGTAACTGCATAATACAGGGCTCGACAAATCCCAGGCGCCTAGGAGTTTGTCAGCCTCTTTACAGCCACACAAAAATGCCCCCGCATCACCACACGGGGGCGCTACTGCTGCTGTCTGACAAGGAGTCTGGGCAGACATCACAGCCACTGAGAGCCCGCCCCCGAGCCTGAGATCACTCCCACGGAGTGATCCTGTAGACTGAAACCGCGATTGCAGGAAAATCTGCAATAGGGTTTTCAGCTGCCACAGGCAGTTTCAGGAAAGGGGGTTCAGTGTTGATTGGGTCCCCACACAAGTGTGGGGACCTGACACAACATCCCCCTGCTGCCTGATCGCTCCATGAGAGCGACAGGGCAGCGTTAACCCCTTCAATGCCGCGATCGCGGCATTTTAGGGGTTAATTCCCGTTTTTCAAGGGGCTCTGCTGCTGGTGGTGGTCTGCCTGGAAGCCCAGGCAGACCAGCAACAGCAAAAACAAGCCCCCACAAGCCCTTTGATGATTCCTGTAGGCATGGAAGCCTACAGCAGTCATCTGAGAGACTCCCCCCTGCAATGGCTGGTCTATAGACCAGCAATTGCGTCCCAGCTGCCAGAGGCAGCTTCAGGGACAGGGGGAGAGGATTCTTCGGTCTCCACATGAGTGTGGAGGCCAGCCCCAACACCCCCCTGCTGCCTGAGAGCGACAGTGCAGCGTTAACCCCTTCAATGCCACAATTGTGTATGACACATTCGTGGCATTGCAGGGGTTAACATTTGTCCCCCACAAGCTTGCGGGGACTAAATATCAGTCAATGCTGTGCTCCAATGGAGTATCAGCATTGAAAGCGTTAAAATATATATATATATATATATATATATATATATATATATATATATATATACATATACCCAACAAAAAACAGCACTGACCTGAAAGTCCAGGGTGCTTCCAGGTCAAATGCTGTGAGTTTAGTAAGTGGGCTGATGATGATCAGATCACTCCTAACACTGTTAGTTTAAAAAAAAAAAAAAAATCCTGGCTCCTAACTTTTTTAGCTGGCGCCTAGATTCACAACAAATTTGTCAAGCCCTGGCATAATAGATACCAAAAATGTTAAAATACAGTGTGTTAGTTAGAATACTGTTTTATTATTCCACTGTGTATCTTTTTCTAAAAATCTAATTTTTTTTCTTTAAAAAACTTTTAGGGCGCGGCCTATAATCGAGCCAATAAGGTATGTATAATATATATATATATATATATATAATTAATATGTAGATAGTGAGAAAAGGGAGGAGAGGTAGCTAAAGAGAAAGGCGGGTCGTAAGAATACTGAAATAAAGAGTGTGTGAGAGAAGGAATGTGTGGATGAATAGTGTGAAAGAATAAATTATGTGAATGAAAGTGTGAATTAGTGAGTGACTATAAAAGGTTTTGTATGTATCATAGATGTATAATAGATTTGTAGGAAGGCAAAGATCACACAAGCAGGTTGTTTGAGCCTTGGGGACCAAGATGGCACAGGGCGGGCTGTTTGGGGAAAAAGTTAACTCATGATGGGATGTTTGGTGACAACGATGGCAAGTCCTATGTGTGTAATCTGGGTGCTGGTCAGGTTCTGTGTGGGCAGCATGGACACCAGTGCTGGCTTTGGGGTGTGCAATCTGTGAGGTATACCTGTAATTTAGGGTGTTTATCTATACCTTTTAATGCTAAGTTTTTATGTGAATTCCAATTGATCTATACTTGCAAAGCTGGGTTTGTGTGTTATTCTGTTGATCCATATCTGCTATGCTATGTTTCTATACATTATTTATGTATACCTGCAAATACAGGGTTTATATGTCATATTCAGTTGATCAATACCTGCAAAACTGTTTGTGTGTTTTTTATTTGATCTATACCTGCATTGCTGAGTTTACATGTGATTTCCAGGTGATCTATACCTGCAATGTTGGGTTTGTGTGTTCTATTGATCAAGACTTGCAATGCTATGTTTCCATGCATTATTATTATTGTATACCTGCAAATACAGGATTTGTATGTCTGATTCTGTTTAGTTGATCTATACTTTAAATGCAGAGTTCACATGAGAATTTCAGTTGATCTATACATGCAAAGCTGGGTTTGTGTGTTCATGTGTTGATCTGTACCGGAAATGTTTCCATATATTATTTATGTATACCTGCAAATATGGGGGTTTTATGTCTTTTTCAGTTGATCTATACATGCAAGTGCTGTTTTATGTGTTTATTTGATCCATACCTGAACTACAGGGAGTTAGTAAAAGAGAGGTATGGCTTAGTGAATAAGGGGATAATTCTGGGGATGATTCTGGACCTCTGTATGTCATGGTAGGGTCAGAAGGGGGGAAGACTGCACTGACTCTCACAGTCTTCCCGTAATTTGTAGTTAGTGTGGCAAATATTTTTTATGGTGTGGTAGTGGAGGGAATTATTGCATGCTAGGGAGTGTGTAGTGGGGCCCAAAGAAATGCTTGCATAGGGTCCAATTATTTCAATATAAAATTGTCAGCAGGGGCTAATATTAGTATATATATTGTCAGCATGGGCTAATATTAGGATATATTGTCAGCATTTATGTACATCGGCAGCAGAATCTAATATTAAATAATGAAAACTAACTGCCAGTTTGTTTGTTCAATCGCAGTCTTTACTTCAAAGAGATATGCGTACAGTTTGTGTGTAAGAGCAGTGTAGGTATTAGTATGTTTGTAAGTTGGTGTGTGTGTGTAAAGGCAGGGTTTTGTAAGGGCAGTGTATGTGTATATGCATGTTAATGGGCAGGTGTGTGTAGGGGCAGTGTATGTGTGTTTATGGGTAGATGTGTATAAGGGTAGTGTATGTCTATATGGGTGTTTATGGGCAGTCGTGTGTAAAGGCAGTATATGCGTGTTAATGCGACCCGGCGTTTAAAAATGTAACAGTTTTCCAGCGTTCGTGCCGGAAGCTGTTACATGAGATCGGATAGCAGAAAGCCAGCGATGCTGGCTTCTGCTCTCAGGGGGTAGTCTAGGCTGTCAAACGACAAGTAGGGCAGGACGTACTGGTACGTCCATAGGGGATTCTTGGGATGCCTTTTTTTGGACGTACCGGTACTTGACAGGGAACTAAAGGGGTTAAGTATCTGGATGCAATAATAAAACAGTTGATTTGATAATTTCTTGTTTGATAGCTAGAAGTTCATATTATGATTTCTTCAGGGCCGCCATTTTTGAACTTAATGACGAAAGCCGTCTTGCTTTATGTTTATTGAACTGTCGTTGCCCATAAACTCATTAAGTCCACCCTCATAAATTATTATTAGGGCTTTCTTTTGAAATATATATACCGTATTGGTCTGATTATAGGCCGCACCCTTATAGTTTGGTGCTATTTAAAAAAAAAAAACTATATATATTTATTTAATTTTCTTCTTAAAGAAAAAATACACAGTTGAATGGTAAAACAGTATTTTATTTAATGAACAGGAATGCGTGTACATTTTTGGTATCTATTACGCAGTTAGTCTTGCTTTTCACAGCATATGTTATATACAAACAGAAATTGGTAAAACCAATAGCCACCTTAAGGTCCCCCCTTAATTCATAATGCACCTTGCTTATAGATATGCCGCTCTGCCCCCCAGACTTACCAATGCATCCCCAGACTTGCCCTCTCTTGCTCCAGACTCCCTGGTATCTAGTGGGGGCAGCCGGTGGATGTCTGCGTGATGTGCGTAGACAACCTTTGCTGCTGCCCGGCATTTCCGCTGGGGTTTCTATGACTATGACGATGAGTGTTATAAAAAGGGGTCTGTGTTTTATGAATCTTACTGTATTAATTCAGGGCTCGACAAATCCCAGGCGCCAGGTCGCCATGGCGACTCAGAATTTTGTCCTGGCGCCTAGGAGTTTGTCAGCCTCTTACATTCACAAAAAAATGCCCCCGTGTCACCACGCGGGGGCGCTGCTGTTGCTGTCTGCCCAGGAGTCTGGGCAGACAGCACAGCCACTCCGAGCCCGCCCCCGAGCCTGTGATCACTCCCACGGAGTGATCTTGTAGGCTGAAACCGCGATTGCAGAGAAACCTGCAATAGCGTTTTCAGATGCCACAGGCAGCTTCAGGAAAGGGGGTTCAAGTGTGGGGACCTGACACAACATCCCCCTGCTGCCTGATCGCTCCATGAGAGCGACAGGGCAGCGTTAACCCCTTCATTTAGGGGTTAATTCCCGTTTTTCAAGGGGCTCTGCTGCTGGTGGTCTGCCTGGAAGTCCAGGCAGACCAGCAACAGCAAAAACGAGCCCCCACAAGCCCTTTGATGACTCCTGTAGGCATGGAAGCCTACAGCAGTCATCAGAGACTCCCCCCTGCAATGGCTGGTCTATAGACCAGCAATTGCTTCCCAGCTGCCAGAGGCAGCTTCAGTGACAGGGGGAGAGGGTTCTTCGGTCTCCACATGAGTGTGGAGACCAGCCCCAACACCCCCCTGCTGCCTGATCGCTCCATGAGAGCGACAGTGCAGCGTTAACCCCTTCAATTCCACAATTGTTTATAACACATTCGTGGCATTGCAGGGGTTAACATTTGTCCCCACAAGCTTGTGGGGACTAAATATCAATCAATGCTGTGCTCCAATGGAACATCAGCATTGAAAGTGTTAAAAAAAAATATATATATCCAAAAAAATTATTTAAAAAAAAAAACCCAAAAAAACAGCACTGACCTGAAAGTCCAGGGTGCTTCCAGGTCAAATGCTGTGAGTTTAGTAAGTGGGCTGATGATGATCAGATCACTCCTAACCAACTGTTAGTTTAAAAAAAATCCTGGCTCCTAACTTTTTTAGCTGGAGCCTAGATTCACAACAAATTTGTCAAGCCCTGTATTAATTAATATTATTGAATAACATTTACTGTATGAATATATATATATGTACACTGTTATGCCATGTAAAGTCAGAGTCCACACTCTGCAATTTCTGCAAATAACAAGATTTATTAAGCGAGACTAAACAAACTAACAATACATATACAATTTGCTAGTTAGTATATACTGTTACCAAACTATCCATTGATTGAATGGAAATAAACAGCAGTACAAGACTGTAAACATGTGATACAATTACCACTCCCTTCTGTCCATCTCCATCGCAGACTCAGAGAGAGAGAGGCAGTTAGCAGGACTTTTTAAACACAATAAGTCCCCCTCCTTCTGCTGGACACACCGTCCGTAACCTATCTTCTCCACTGACCCTTAGAGACCAAGGTGATAGATCCCTTCTTTTTTTTAATACGGAGGAGAGAGAGGGGCGCCTAGCAACCGCTCGGCACCCCCCATTCTCCTCTGTCGCGGTGCCGGCATTTCATGCTGAGCGCCGAAATATGATGTCATATTTCGCCGCTCATCAGTGAAGCAGCGGGCACCGCAGCAGAGAAGGAAGACAGAAGCCTCAAGCTCCCGTCGCTGGACCTAAAGGTGAGCGAACTACAAAGGGGCAGGGTAGATAGTGAGTAGGGAAAGGGGAGGTAGAGGGGTTAGAAAATGATAAGGGAGATTTTGCCAGATGGTGGCACCAATTAAAAATTAATGAGGGAGAGCATGAGTTAATATGTGGATGAATTGTCTGAATGAGGGAGAGCATGAGTTAATGTGTGGATGAATTGAATGAAAGTGTGAATTAGTGAGTGACTGTAAAATTGTTTGTATATATAACTAGCAGGATGTTTGAACCTTGGGGACCAAGCTGGCACAGGCGGATGTATATGGAACAAAGATGGCACAGGCCAGGCTGTTTGGGGACAAAGTTGACTTGTGCTGTGCTATATGGGGACAAAGATGACAAATCTTATGTGTGTTATCTGGGTGCTGGTCAGGTTCTATGTGGGCAGTGTGGATGCCAGGGCTGACTTTGGGGTGTGCAACCTGTGATGTATGCCTGTAATTTAGGGGGTTTTAAATATACCTTTAATGTCGTGTTTTTATGTGAATTCCAATTGATCTATACCTGCAAAGCTGTTTTTTTGTGTTATTCTGTAGATCCATATCTATATATTTCCATACATTATTTATGTATACCTGCAAATACAGTGTTTGTATGTCTTATTCAGTTGATTAATACCTGCAATGCTGTTTCCATGTATTTACTTGATCTATACCTGCAATGCTACATTTCATATATTATTGTATACCCGCGAATACAGGATACACAAGGGGCAAAAACACTAAGGGGGTATAAATGACAATGCAGTGTGAAAAATCCATCCTGATGTAGACGTCTGTGACGTAGATTGTGTCCTGCTGTTTGTGTGTTTTTGGTTATCAGTATAGCAGAGCCTGTCCTGGTGTGTGCCCTCCTGAAGTTGTAGTGACTTCAGGGGACAAAACGTTCAAGGCCCTGAAATCATTTAGTGGAAAAGCTATTTATTGTGTTATAATATTTATTTCAAGGATTAGTCACACACAGTTGTGGCTTCAGGCTTCCCATCTTGAATGATCAAGTATTATTTTAGTCCAATAACAAAAGTATAATTCCATAGCACATTACTTTTGGCAACACACACACGTGTATGTGTGTGTGTGTGTGTGTGTGTGTATATATACTATATATATAATATACATATATATATTAGTTTTTTCAGTGGTATGATTTAATGGTGGAAATTATGAATGCCCCCCCCCCCGTTTGACTGTGGTATCTTGTGTGCCCCCCCTATATATTGTTTCTAGAGTTGCCACTGATTGGCATACAGTTGGCTGTCAATCATGCCTTCCTTTTCACACTGAGCACCCGAAGGTCATGTCACACCGGCGCTACGGGCAGCAGTGGAGGTTGTCTATACGCATGGCGCAGACGTCAACCGGCTGACAGAGAGGATACAGGTCCCCTGGGGGGAAAAAAACACCTGCCCGGCGCCCAAAACTGCATGTCCCAGGCGTCAGGTGATATTGCACATCTCATGAGGTAAACCCTGATTATAGGCCGCACCCCTACTTTGAAGACTTAAATTGGAGGGGAAGGTATGGCCTGTAATTGGGTCAATGCAGTATATAGTATTACATCATATATGTAAACCATTATTTCAGTATGAAAAAAAAAAAGAATGTGGGGAAGAGTAGAAAAAAGGCAACATTTTCATGGTCTCATCTATAAAAACTATACATAACCAGTACAAATGGGAGAAAAAACTCCGATTTAAAAAAAATCGTTATTTGTTCTGTTTTTGGAAACACATCATATGCCTGGTATTTTCATTTATTTTGGTACTTACAGGGTTAAATATGAATGACATGCATCACTGTTTCTAAACAAGATTTTTTTTAAAAAATGTGATATGCTGGATCCCAATAACCACAAGAATAGAGTAACTATTAAAATAATACTAATGGTTTTAACGTTAACCAAAATTATTTTACTAGGGGCATTTTAACACTTTTTAAGCATTTTAGCACCAATCTGTCCTAAACACTGCAGTAAACTTTCATTTTTAACAAACCCATTCTATACAAGCACATTATTCAGTAAATTTCTTTCCCTTGTTTATGAAATTACAACTTGTGGGTTTTTATTCAGAAACTACAACCCCCTTGAGCAGGGCCCGGCCGACGATGGAGCCGAGTGGGGCAACCGCTCCAGGCGGCACTTTTGAAGGGGCGGCACTTTGCCGCCCCAAGCCCCTCCAAACAGGGAGACTTGCCGCAGGACTGCTGAAAGGTAAGTATAAGGGGGGGGTGGCAGGGACGGAGGGAGAGAAATGGTAGATAAGGGGGGGGCGGCATTTTAAAATTCGCCCCAGGTGGCATTTTGCCTTGGGCCGGCCCTGCCCCCTGTGAGTACCCCTACAAGCATGGGTAGTGCATGTCTTTTTGGTCCAGCAGGTTCAAAATTGGAACACGCTCATTACAGTTCTCAAACATGAAATTTTGACATCAGTTTGCTAGGTCCATGTCACATTTGAGATGCAGTAGCGTATTAGTGTATACCGTATTTGCTCGATTATAAGACGACCCCCCCCCAAATCTGAATATTAATTTAGGAAAAAAGAAAAAGCCTGAATATAAGACGACCCTATAGGAAAAATGTTTTACCAGTAAATGTTAATTCATGTAAACTTTTTTTTAATAAAAGCTATGATTGAGAAAAATATATATATTTTTTGTTTTTATTTCCTTTTTATTTTCCAACCTGCCCCCCCAGTTATGCACATCTGCCCCCAGGCTTGCCACTCTGACCCTAGAAATGCCTTATATGCCACTGTGTCCATGATATGCCTTTTAATCCTCTATATGCCACTCTGGTAGTTTGGGGGTTAAAAGGCAGATTATGGGGCAGAGTGGCATATAGGGAGGTATAAGGCATTTCAGGAGGCATAAAGGGGGTTAAAATGCATATCTGGAGGCAGAGTGGCATTAAGGGGGTTAAAAGGCATATCATATAGCACTCTGCTTACAGAAATGCCTTGTGCCCCCCACTTAACCCCCCCCAATTTACCAGTGCTTCTGACTCCCCGGTGTGTTGTGCGGGTAGACGTCTACGCGATTCGCATAGGCAACTTCTGCTGCAGCCGGAAGGAGGTGCGGTTAGCAGTGGGGGTTGTCTGTGTCCATCGCCGGACTGTCAGAGAGAATTCCCCGCAGCGGTAATACTTGGGGCTAGATAAATGAGTTGATTAAGTGGATGAATTGATTGGTTTTTAAATAGATTGTTAGATTAGCAGATAACTAGGTGATGTTTTTTTACATAAATATCCATAAATCCTAAATAGGTCATAAATAAATCAGTAGTCCATGGATAAATCAGTAGATCACAGACCGACTAAAATATATTAGGCCATATTAAAGATAGATAAATAAGAATACATAAATAAATCAAAATGAGGATCAACAAGAAGAACTGTTAAAAACAAGATAAATAGTCTTTTAATTTGATTCCTAAAAGTCATAAACAAGGCAGCCAAAAAGCTTGAACAGTTGGATATAACACCTTGTAACAAACTCGTGGAAGAGGCAGGGAAAAGCTGGTCCTACTCGATCTGCTGCTCTGTCTTTTCGCTAGGGCTGCAACAACTAATCGATAAAATCGATAATAATCGATAATGAAATTCGTTGCCAACGAATTTCATTATCGATTAGTTGAATCGATTATTATCGATTTTAAAATGAGGGTTTTTTCAGAGCAAACGCTCTGAAAAATACCCCTCATTATATAATCCGTTTGAGTGACTCACAGCAGCAGCTCCTACTTACCAGTCCCTCCCTGTAATTAGTGATGTCCGGATCATGAACGAATCGTTCATTTGATCCGGTTCTTTTCAGTGATCCGGATGAATCGGTTCTGTAGACTGAACGATTCATTTGTAGCGGTTCAGTCTGTGAATCATTCAGCTGTAACCTGATCCTAGAGCTGTGAGTCATCTGCAGAGCACTCAGACACAGACTCTGGGGTCAGGTTACAGCTCATTAATTCACAGAGGAACGATGACTCATAGAGTCAGAGACTCGTTCAATGATTCGAATGATCCGAAGACTCGAATGATTCAATGATTCAAATGATTCGAATCTTACAGGGACCCGGATTTTACAAGGATCCGAATCTTACAGAGAATATTACTGATACCATACTTTTATAAATAAATACATTAATAATGTTCACACTGCCCCCAGGATTTAGATTCCCCTAAGTTTGCCCCCCTTTACCTATAAGTGCACCTACAGTTAACTTTATTAAATTAATTAAATTAACCCTCAGTCATCAGCATAAAATTAACCCTTATACCCCATCAACCATAACTGCCCCTGAAATTAACCGTAAAAATCCCATTAACCATAACAGCCCCTGAAATTAACCCTAAAGACCCCATTAACCATAACGGCCCCTGAAATTAACCCTAAATACTCCATTAACCATAACTGCCCCTAAATTAATTGCATGTACTCCAGATAAATTACCTAATACATTGGTATGGTTGATGGGGTCTTTAGTGTTAATTTAGGGGCAGTTATGCTTAATGGGGTCTTTAGTGTTAATTTAGGGGCAGTTATGCTTAATGGGGTGTTTAGGGTTAATTTGGGACAGGTATGCTTAATGGGGTGTTTAGGGTTAATTTGGGACAGGTATGCTTAATGGGGTGTTTAGGGTTAATTTGGGGCAGTTATGCTTAATGGGTTAATTTGGGGGCAGTTATGCTTAATGGGGTGTTTAGGGTTAATTTGGGGGCAGTTGTGCTTAATGGGGTGTTAAGGGTTAGGGTTTAGGGGCAGTCATGGTTGATGGGGTGTTAAGAGTTAATTTTAGGGGCAGACATGGTTGATGGGGTGTTTAGGGTTAATTTAATGGTGAGGGTTAATTTAATTAATTTAATAAAGTTAGCTTAAGGTGCAGTTGCAGGTAAAGGGGAATGTAAATCCTGGGGGCAGTGATTATTAATGTATTATTTATAACAGTATGGTAATATTATCTGACTGATTCGAATCCCAATGAAGGCAGAGAGTCGTTCAAAGATCCGGATCTTACAGTGATCTGGATCACTGTAAGATTCGGATCCCTGTAAGATCTGAATCCCTGTAAGATCCGAATCTTTGAACTCTGCCTTCGTTGACATCACTGGAGGCAGGGGGGAGGATTCATAATGAAAGGGGCGGGGCCAATCGTTAGTGTGCCTGCACGGAGTTACTGGAAAACAGTAACTCCTGTGAGTCACACTGAGTGATCCGAAGATTCGGATCATGAATCGGATCATTTCAGTGAACGAATCGAAATGATCCGATTCACTTTAATGATCCGAACTTCCCATCACTACCTGTAATCACTGTGACAACTGGCCCCGCCCCCTTCCTTCACCCAGAAGGCCAGAACCACATGGCTGTTACACTCATCTAACTGTAAGTATAAAATTAATATTTGGGCTACTGAAAGTTAGGGGAGGTGGGTTTAATTTAGGGGCAGTTATGGTTAATGGGGTGTTTAGGGATAATTTAGGGGCAGTTATGGTTAATGGGGTGTTTAGGGGCAGCTATGGTTAATGAGGTGTTTAGGGGCAGCTATGGTTAATGGGGTGTTTAGGGGCAGTTATGGTTAATAGGGTGTTTAGGGTTAATTTAGGGGCAGCTATGGTTAATGGGGTGTTTAGGGTTAATTTAGGAGCAGCTGTGGTTAATGGGGTGTTTGGGGTTAATTTGAGGCAGTTGTGGTTAATGGTGTGTTTAGGGTTAATTTAGGGGCTGTTGTGGTTGACAGGGTCTTTAGGGTTAATTTAGGGGATGCTGTAGTTAATGGGGTGTTTAGGGTTAATTTAGGGGCAGTTATGGTTAATGGGGTGTTTAGGGTTAATTTAGGGTAGCTGTTTTGATGGGGTATTTAGAGTTAATTTAGGGGTAGTTATGGTTAATGGGGTGTTTAGGATTAATTTAATGATGAGGACTGAGGGTTAATTTGATTAATTTAATAAAGTTAATTTAAGGTGCAGTTAGAGATAAAGGGGGGCAGACAAAGGGGAATCTAAATCCTGGGGGCAGTGAAGATTAACCCAGTACTTATTTATAAAAGTATGGTGTCAGTGTGCTGTGAACGGGTCTGTGACTCTATGAGGGGACTATGAGATATCGGGCATATCTGGGGAGGACAGAGTGACATATCTGGGGGTATAAGGCATATACATTATAAAAGGCATATGTGGGGAGGGCAGTGTGGCATGTCTGGGGAGGACGGAGTGGTGTATCAGGGTGTATAAGGCATATCTGGGGCCACAGTGGCATATCTGGGGGTAGAGTGGAGTGGCATATGTGGGGAGGGCAGCGTGGCATGTCTGGGAGGCAGTGTGGCATGTCTGGGGAGGATGGAGTGGTGTATCAGGGGGTATCAGGCACAGTGGCATATGTGGGGGTGGAGTGGCATATGTGGGAGGCAGCGTGGAGTGGCATATGTGGGAGGCAGCGTGGAGTGGCATATGTGGGAGGCAGCGTGGAGTGGTATATGTGGGAGGCAGCGTGGAGTGGCATATGTGGGAGGCAGCGTGGAGTGGCATATGTGGGAGGCAGCGTGGCAAGCATGGGCTCAAATGTGCATCAATTCGGGGGGCTGGTTGGGAAATAAAGACAAGAAATGCATTTTATCAAAGTTTTTTTTTTATTCTGCTGTTTGTATTTAACATCATTTGTTTATTAAATTATTTTAAATAAATGAAAAATTTACATTCATTTTTTTTATCCGATTAATCGACAAAATAATCGGCCAACTAATCGATTATGAAAATAATCGTTAGTTGCAGCCCTACTTTTCGCTATTGAAGAGAGATCTACACTTGAGTATTATACATGTTTATTCCATCCTGATATTTTGTTAATTCTCAAGCGCCAGCTGATTTACTTGTGAGTGTGAGCAGTTGAAATCCGTTCTTTCTTTTACCTTGAATGAGGTTCTTCCATAGGATTGTATTGATCTGTTTAATAACAAAAAAGGTATTGATTGTTGTTCAGAACCCCCCCCCCCGAATACAGCAATATCCCACATGCATGGATAAGTCATGTTGCTCAGACATTGTGGATTCAAAACTAGAACAAGCACACTTCAGTTTTCAAACTTAGAATTTTGACATATCACTTTACTGGGCCCATGTCTCATTTAAGACACAGTAGAGTTTCAAAATATCATCCCCATAAAACTATATATTCCCTAAAATCGCACCCTACGTATATTTCTAGATGGCCCACTGCAACCACAAATATAATGGGAGCAAAGGAGTTTGAGGTTTTTGTTTTATCTTTTCAAATGCCATGCACGTTTTGGGATAGGTGCTTCACATATGTGTGGTGGTGTCAGCATTACACGGCAGACCACCAGCAGCAGAGCCCCGTACCAAACGGGAATTAACCCCTAAAATGCCGGGTTAACGCTGCACTTTCGCTCTCATGGAGCGATCAGGCAGCAGGGGGATGTTGTGTCATCAACACTCAACCCCCTTTCCTGAAGCTGCCTGTGGTTTCAGCCTACAGAATCACTCCGTGGGAGTGATCTCAGGCTCGGGGGCGGGCTCTGAGTGGCTGTGCTGTCTGCCCAGACTCCTGGGCAGACGGCAGCAACAGTGCCCCGCGATCACAGGCTGACAAACACCTAGGCGCCAGGACAAGATTCTGAGTCGCCCTGGCGCCTGGGATCTGTCGAGCCCTTGTATAAGGCATATCGATATTAGGCATATCAGGGGGGCATAAGACATATCTGGGGGTAAAAGGTATATCAGGGGGCTCAGTTGCATATCACTAGCACATAAGGAGTATAAGGCATATCGGGGGCACAGTGGCATATCGGGGGCACAGTGGAATCTCTGGCATATAGGAGGTATAAGGCATATCTGGGGACAGAGTGGCAAGCTGGGGGTCAGATCTGCATAACTGGGGGCAGTTTGGTAAATAGAAAAGAAAATATAAACAAGGCTTTTTTCTCAGTTTTTATTAAATATGAAAAATAGTTAACATATGAATTAATATTTACTAATAACTTTGTATTAAAACCTAGTTTGAGAAACACTGTGTTTGGGTTCTTGTAGCTTTTATTATTATGTCAGTAAAATAAGAAGGTGAATAGAGAAATGCCAATGCAATAAAGAGATGAAAGTGTAAAGTGTAAGTTTTTTTTATTACATTATTTTAAATAAAAAAAAAAAATAATTTTTAGCTGATCAATCGAAAAAATAATCGGCCAACTAATCGATTATTAAAATAATCATTAGTTGCAGCCCTAAACATAACAGTTTGGTAAAAATACCTAGGGGTTAGTGGATAGCAGGTAACTTTAGGGTCCTGTTAGTCATAGGTACGGTTAGATGTTAGGGTTAGATTACAGTACTGTATAGTCGTGGCCAAAAGTTTTGAGAATGACATAACAAAGTTTGCTGTTTCAGTGTTTTAAGATATTTTTGTAAGATGTTACTATGGTATACTGAAGTATAATTAGAAGCATTTAGTAAGTGTCAAAGGTTTTTATTGACAATTACATTAGGTTTATGCAGAGTTATCATTTGCAGTGTTGACCCTTCTTTTTCAAGACCTCTGAGAGTCCGCCCTGGCATGCTGTCAATTAACTTCTGGGCCACATCCTGACTGATGGTAGCCCATTCTTCCATAATCAATGATTGGAGTTTGTCAGAATTTGTGAGGTTTTGTTTGTCAAACCGCCCCTCTTAAGGATTGACCACAAGTTCTCAATGGGATTAAGGTCTGGGGAGCAAGGTTGCTCCATCGTGCTGGAAAAGACATTGTTCGTCACCAAATTGTTCTTGGATGGTTGGGAGAAGTTGCTCTTAAAGAATATGTTGGTACCATTCTTTATTCATGGCTGTGTTCTTAAGCAAAATTGTGAGTGAGCCCACTCCCTTGGCTGAGAAGCAACCCCACACGACACAGGACTGATGGTACCGCTTACCTTGTCTGCTCCGGATAAGCTTTTTTCCGGATGTCCCAAACAATCGGAAAGGGGATTCATCAGAGAAAATGACTTTTCCCCACTCCTCAGCAGTCCAATCCCTGAACCTTTTGCAGAATATCAGTCTGTCTGATGTTTTTCCTGGAGAGAAGTGGCTTCTTTGTTGCCCTTCTTGACACTACGCCACCCTCCAAAAGTCCTCACTGTGCATGCAGATGCACTCACTCCTGCCTGCTGCCATTTGTGAGCAAGCTCTGCACTGGTGGCGCTTGCAGGACTTTCTTGGGCGACCTGATGCATTCGTCACAACAATTTAATCTCTCTCCTTGAAGTTCTTGATGATCCGATAAATGGTTGATTTAGGTGTAATCTTACTAGCAGTAATATCCTTGCCTTTGAAGCCCTTTTTGTGCAAAGCAATGATGAAAGCACGTTTCCATGCAGGTAACCATGGTTAACAGAGGAAGAACAGTAATTTCAAGCACCACCCTCCTTTTAACCCCTTCGTGACAGTTACTTATTTTTCGTACCCTTTGGGACCAAGGCTGTTTTAACACTTGTGCGGTGCTAGTGTTTAGCTGTAACTTTCTTCTTTCCCATTTACTGAACCCAAACAAATTATATATTGTTTTTTTCAGGACAAAAAGGGCTTTCTTTAGATCAAAATAACGACATGAAGTATAAAATACAGTGAAATATTTAGAAAAAAGGACTTTTTCTGACTTTTACTTGAAAATTTTTACTGTTCTGAGTTTAGAAATACTCAGTTTTTATGGTGTTTTTTTTGCTTTTTTTCTGCACGTTAGGGGGCAATAAATACAAGTAGCATTTTGCTATTTCAAAACCATTTTTCCAAATCTGGTAATTCTTCCCCATGTGCCATTTTGGGTATGTTTGAAGCGGGCCAATGCAGTTTACCCCATCAAACTATATATTTTTGAAGACAAGACACCCCAGGGTATTTCAATTTTGCACTAACCAGGGAAAAAAATTCCTTCTTGACCCCAAAATGGCAGTCAGATTTCTCCTTGGATCAATAAGCTGTTTCCCCATAATTAAAGATTATATCCCCAAATATTATGTTTTTCCAAGTATCCATCCAGTTGCTGTTTAAACATCTGTACAGACTCCGATAAAACTACCTCTGCAAGCAGAGAATTCCACATCATTACTGTCCTTACTGTAAAAAAACCCTTTCCTCTGCCTTAGACTAAATCTCCTTTCTTCCAGTCTAAACGTGTGACCACGTGTCCTATGCATAGTCCTGTTTATTAATAGATTTCCACACAATGGATTGTATTGGCCCCGAATATATTTATATAATGCTATCATATCCTCTCTGAGGCACTGTTTTTCTAAACTAACAGATTTAAATTTGTTAACCCTTCTTCGTAACTATAGTGCTCCATCCCTTTTATTAATTTTGTAGCCCGCCTCTGCACCCTTTCTAGTGCTATGATATCCTTCTTTAGAATGGGTGCCCAAAATCGCACAGCATATTCAAGGTGCGGCCTTACCATTGATTTTATACAGAGGCAAAATTATATTTTTATCCCGCGACTTGATGCCTCTTTTTATACACGACAATACCTTATTGGCCTTAGCAACCGCAGACTGACACTGCACATTGTTGCCTAGTTTGTTGTCTATAACAATTCCCAAATCCTTCTCATGTGTGTGTGTATATACATACATATATATATATATATATATATATATATATATATATATATGTGTGTGTGTGTGTGTGTGTATGTATATGTCTGTGTATGGGCAGTGAATGTGTATGGACAGGTGTGTGTAAGGGCAGTGTATGTGTATATGTGTGTTTGTAAGCTGGTGTGTACGTGTATATGTGTGTAAAGGAAGGGATGTGTGAGGGCAGTGTATCTCTATACGTGTGTGTGTGTGTGTGTGTGTGGACAGGCATATGTTAGGGAGAGCTGACCCACTCAATCCAAGCAGGCTTTGTATACAACAACCAGCCAATCACCGGTAAGGTACATCGCTTGCCGTGATTGGCTGGTTGTTGTATACTGGTTAGAGGGGTAGTCTTATATGGCGAATATAGCCCAAACTCTATATTTTAACTGGAAAAGTTGGGGGTTGTCTTATACGCCCAGTCGTCTTATACGCCGGAAAATACGGTAATATAAATGAGAGGTTTTGGTTATATGAATTGGCCAAAGCATAATTAAGCTCACCTGCCACGTGAGCAGATAGTTTTTGTTTTTGTATACATTGTACAGCCAACATACTGTATTTGCAGCATGCTCACACACTGTTTTGGTAGGCCTCATATTATACATTTGTATTATTTGAGCCTGAGAATAGCTTAGCACACCGACATTTTTTATTTTCCATGGTA
Source organism: Spea bombifrons (assembly GCF_027358695.1). Classification (NCBI taxonomy): domain Eukaryota; kingdom Metazoa; phylum Chordata; class Amphibia; order Anura; family Pelobatidae; genus Spea; species Spea bombifrons. The sequence goes on along the minus strand of NC_071093.1, from coordinate 20,757,214 downwards.
GGAGTACATGCTGAAACCTGGCTTGCTGCCCCCCCCCTTGTGTATTGATGCTGCACATTACTTAGAGCACCCACACTCATTCATATACTCGTTCATACACCCTCCTTCACCCCCTTACCTGCACTGCAGATCTCTCACACGCAGACTTCCATAGGGGCCCTGCTGCTTCTCTGTCTCTCTGCACGAACTTCTCTTGTCCCGCCCACTGGGAAGAGGAATGGAGCAGTTATGTGACGTGAGATGAATTCATGTGACTCCACTGGTTTCCTGCTTCCTGTGGCCAGCACAAAAGACGTTGCTTGCACAGTAAGAGCAAGACACAGTTAAGCAGTTCGGCCCCCACGGGGATTATTTTCAGCCGTTTTTTTATTTCTGCATTTAACTGAAGACGTGGCCACCGTTTTGGCTTACGACCTGGCGCCTGGGATTTGTCGAGCCCTGCTCTATATGCCAGAGTGGGGTATATAGGGGTATAAGGCATTTCTGGATGCAGAGTGGCATATAGGGGTTAAAAGGCATTTCTGGAGGCAGAGTGGCATAAAGGGGATATAAGGCATTTCTGGAGGCAGTGTGGCATATAGAGGGTTAAAGGCATATCAGGGAGGCAGAGTGGCATATAGGGGGATATAAGGCATATCACGGAAGCAGAGTGGCAAGCCAGGGGGCAGATGTGCATTACTTATGGGGGAAGGTTGGCAAATAAAAGGAAATAAAAGCAACAAAAATATTTTTGTCAATCGTAGCTTTTATTAAATACGAAAAAATGCTTTACATGAATTAATATTTACTAGTAAAACTTTTTTCCTATAGGGTCGTCTTATATTCAGGCTTTTTTTTTTTTCCTAAATTAATATTCAGATTTTGGGGGTCGTTTTATAATCGAGCAAATACGATACAACTGATCCTATCCACAAATAAATCCAAACACATACAAGTGAAACCCAGATATGTGTTTAGATATATCTACTAAAGTCTAATGTGGTTTCCTTCCTACAATAGCTTATACACTTATCCAGGATAAATTTATAAACATGCACTGTTAGACATACTCTCTGGCTTATTAATTAACACAATCCCTGTTCTATAGCTAATATTAGGGTTCTAACTGGAAGCTTCCACTTCCCCCTGAATGCAGCAGAATATATTGAAAATGAGATATTCAAAAAATCCACAGTGCTGATTATGATAAACATAAGCAGCAGAAGTTGTCTACGCGCATTGCGCATACCTTCCCCGGCTGCCAGAGAGGAGAAAGTTTCTTCTCTGGCAGTGTTTGCTCGATGGACGCAGACAACCCCCGCTACTGCTGGCACTTCCGCCGGGCCTTCTGTGACGGAGCACTTACAGGGTTAAATACAGCGCATTGCTGTTTCTAAACAAGATTTTTCCTGCGTATAGTGGCAGTACGTATGGGTTGTTCTTTCCCCTCAGGGCAGGCTTCTGAAAGACCAATCAAAAAGTAAACTCCTCCCCTATTATCAATAAAAGCCGGCAAACTGGTAGAGTCCTCCGTTCTTTCTTGTCCCTCGTAGGTTGAACAGCTTCGTGGATTCTTCTGATGGTGCGGCTCATGGGTTGTTGCCGGGGGGCGAGTGTTTGGCTGCGGTTTAAACTTCCCGGGTGGAAGTTCCATGCTGCGCGCCTCGTAACTGGCTTACAAAGGCAGCGTTCATTCTATCCTTTTTAGTTACAGAGGAGGAGCATGTGTAGCTGCGTGGAACGCACGCCCAGGTGGCTATTCGTTCCACTGTGATCCTGTAGCGCGATCTTAGCATGCGCGGGTCAGATCATTTTTACGGCGCCAATTCTGATGAATTGCTAGCCTATTTAAAGCTATGCAAACCTGACTGACCACAAGAGTGTGTGTCAGGTCAGTTTCCCGTGTCACCAAGCCCCCACACGGTTGTCTTGCATTGGATTTAAAAAGTGTTTGGTTGCGGTTTAAACTTCCCGGGTGGAAGTTCCGTGCTGCGCGCCTCGTAACTGGCTTACAGAGGCAGCGTTCACTCTATGCTTTTTGGTTACGGAGGAGGAGCATGTGCAGATGTGTGGAACGCACGCACGCACGCGTGGCTATTCGTTCCACTGTGATCCTGTAGCGCGATCTGAGCATGCGCGGGTCAGATCATTTTTACGGCGCCAATTCTGCTGAATTGCCAGCCTATTTAAAGCTATGCAAACCTGACTGACCACAAGAGTGTGTGTCAGGTCAGGTTCCTGTGTCACCAAGCCCCCACACGGTTGTCTTGCATTGGATTTAAAAAGTGTTTGGTTGCGGTTTAAACTTCCCGGGTGGAAGTTCCGTGCTGCGCGCCTCGTAACTGGCTTACAGAGGCAGCGTTCACTCTATGCTTTTTGGTTACGGAGGAGGAGCATGTGCAGATGTGTGGAACGCACGCACGCGTGGCTATTCGTTCCACTGTGATCCTGTAGCGCGATCTGGGCATGCGCGGGACGGTTCATTTTTATGGTGCCAATTCTGATGTTTTGGCAGCCTTTCCACCTCCAGAAATTGACAAGTTTATTAAAGAAGTTAACTGTGTTCTTCAGTTTCTGAGAGCAACTAAGAAGGGTTTCCCCTATTCCTCCCAAATTAGTGGAATTGAGGCAGAGGGAGTGGAATAACCCCGGCAATCGAGCTTTTATTTCTAAGCGTTTTAAGCAATTCAAGTTTCAAGAAGATATTAAATGGCAAGAGCTTCCAAAGGTTATCTAAGTAAACCGCGTTTACTATAGGTGAGATAGCAGGACTCAGAGACGCTATGGATGAGAGAGCCGAAACAGCCGTTAGGAGAATGTTTCAGAGTAAAGCAGCTTCAGCGGGAGCAGCGGTTATCAAGCCCTGTTAATATAGAAAATGGAAGATTACTTTATGGCCAGACGGGCAGTATGATTAACATCATGGAAGGCAGATACAGTTTCTAAAGCAGCCTTATGTGTTGAAATTGTTAGTGAAAGAGGTCATCGAACAAGTGCCCTCAGAACATCAATGGAGAGGAGTGTATTCTCTAGGGCTGCAACTAACGATTATTTTAATAATCGATTAATCGGCCGATTATTTTTTCGATTAATCGGATAAAAAAAAACAATATGCAAATTTTTCGTTTATTTAAAAGAATTTAATGAACTGGATGTTAAAAAACAACTTAAAATTTACATTAACATTCTTATTTTGTTATGATGTAATAAAAAACAATATTTTCAAAGTACAAGAACCCAAACACAATATTTATGAAACAAAATAACCCCAAACATTCTGAAAAGAGGTGGACTATTACTGTTCAAGAAACTTTGCCCCAGCACTTTGCACTTTGCACCCAGCACTTTGCACCCAGCACTTTGCACCCAGCCCTGGCACTTTGCACCCAGCACTTTGCACCCAGCACTTTGCCCCAGCCCTGGCACTTTGCATCCAGCACTTTGCACCCAGCATTCAGCACTTTGCACCAGCACTTTGCACTTTGCACCCAGCCCTGGCACTTTGCACCCAGCACTTTGCACCCAGCCCTGGCACTTTGCACCCAGCACTGGCACTTTGCACCCAGCACTTTGCACTGTGCCCCTGCACCCAGTCTCTAACTCTGCCCTGCACCCAGCCCTGCCCCCACATTCTGCCCTGCCCCCACACTCACACTCTGCCCTGCACCCACTCTGCCCTGCACCCACACTCACACCCTGCCCTGCATCCCCACCCCCACTCTGCCCTGCACCCAGTCTCCCACTCTGCTCTGCACCCACACTCACACCCTGCATCCCCACCCCCACTCTGCCCTGCACCCAGTCTCCTGCCCTGCACCCCCCACCCCCACTCTGCCCTGCACCCCCACCCCCACTCTGCCCTGCACCCCCACTCTGCCCTGCACCCACACTCACGAACCGCTCTGTGCGAATGGAGCCACTCGCACAGAGCGGTTCGCTCTGTGCGAATGGAGCCACTCGCACAGAGCGGTTCGCTCTGTGCGAATGGAGCCACTCGCACAGAGCGGTTCGCTCTGTGCGAATGGAGCCACTCGCACAGAGCGAACCGCTCTGTGCGAATGGAGCCACTCGCACAGAGCGAACCGCTCTGTGCGAATGGAGCCACTCGCACAGAGCGAACCGCTCTGTGCGAATGGAGCCACTCGCACAGAGCGAACCGCTCTGTGCGAATGGAGCCACTCGCACAGAGCGAACCGCTCTGTGCGAGTGGAGCCACTCGCACAGAGCGAACCGCTCTGTGCGAGTGGCTCCATTCGCACAGAGCGATTCGCTCTGTGCGAGTGGCTCTGTGCGATCCGTGCACATAGACATGAAGAATACTTACCTCCGGAACGCGTCACATCCGTCACGTAGCTAGAAGGCGGAGACTGCAGAGCGTGTAGCAGAAGCGGGGAACGCTCGCGGAGGTAAGTAAAAGGAGCCGAGTGCTCCAACAACGAATTGATCACTCGATTAATCGATAACGGAAATCGTTATCGATGATTTCCGTTATCGATTATTATCGATTTTATCGATTCGTTGTTTCAGCTCTAGTATTCTCGAATTTTTCTCGATTTAAAGGCCATCTGTCAATCGTTGTATCGCTTATCAACATTTCAGAATGGAAGCCATTATATCCGTTTCCCATAGCAGTAAGATGGGCCCGGTCAAGAAGCCACTTCAGTGGCAAATCCTTTCCAGCTGGTCCAGGTCTCAAGAGGAGTTAGATTCTTAGATACAGATAGCTTTGTTTTCAGGGAACTGAATGCAGTTTTTCTAGCCCTAAAGGCGTTCAAATCTTGGATTATGTTCCACCCACGTAAGTTTCAGTCAGACAATGCGACTGTAGTAGCTTACCTCAACAGACAAGGAGACACAAGGGCTTGGAAGCTTCAATGTCTTTGTTCGGAGATTTTTTTTTGTTTTGGGCCCAAAATCATCTGAGAGATCTATCGGCATGTCATATCAGGGGGGGTTTCAATACACTGGCAGATGATCTGAGCAGGGGAAGATGTTCTCAGACAGAGTGGTCTCTGAGCCCAGTTATTTTTCGTCAAGTTTGGGCGTACAGAAGTAGATCTCATGGCTACAAGACAAATCAGAAAACCCTTCTTTTTGCGTTTCTCTACAAAATAGACTATTCTCATTTTCTAGACGGACTAACAGTGATATGACAAATCAACCCAGCCTATGTTTTTCCACGGTAGCTCTGATCCCGCGTATCCAGAAGATCAAGAAGGACAAAGCCAGGGTGCTTGCAATCCTTCCCTTCTGGCCAAACTCGGACCTGCTCCAGATTAGGGCTGAAACAACTAATCGATAAAATCGATAATGAAAATCGTTGTCAACTAATTTCATCATCGATTAATCGGATCGATTTTTATCGATTATAAAAAGAGGTTTTTTTCAGAGCAAATGCTCTGAAAAACTCCTCTCCTTATATAATCCGACCTCAAACAGAGATCGGATTATAACACCGGAATCCAGATCCCCCGCAAAGGCCGGTCTCTCACTTCAGTCTCTCTCCCCCTCCCATCTGCCTCCTCCCCCCTCCCATACATCACTCTGCCTCTCTACCCGGCACCGTTACTGACAGGCACTTTCCCTGCAGCTTCATAGAAGACTCAGTGTAAGTGAAGGGCAGTAACGGAGTCTGTCTGTGCGATGCAGACACTCACCGGCTGACAGCGAATCATCCTCTCTGATAGCCGGTGAGGGTCTGCATCGCACAGACAGCCTCCGTTACTGCCCTTCACTTACACTGTGGCTTCTATGAAGCTGCAGTGAAAGTGCCTTCAGTAACGGAGCCGGGTAGAGAGGCAGAGCGGTGTATGGGAGGGGGGAGGAGTCAGAGGGGTGTATGGGAGCCACCCTCCAATACACCACTCTGGCTCCTCCCCCTCTCATACGCCACTCTGCCTCTCTACCCGGCTCCCTGGTGTCTTGTCAGAAACGGAGGTTCACAGGAGGCAGAGTGGAGTATGGGAGGGGGAAGGAGGCAAAGTGATGTATGGGAGGGGAGGAGCCAATGTGATGTATGGGAGGAGCCAGAGTGGAGTATGGGAGGGGGAGGAGCCAGAGTGGTGTATGGGAAGAGGCAGAGTGGAGTATGGGAGGGGGAGGAGCCAAAGTGATGTATGGGAGGGGAGGAGGCAGTGGTATATGGGAGGGGGAGGAGGCAAAGTGATGTATGGGAGGGGAGGAGCCAAAGTGATGTATGGGCAGGGGAGGAGGCAGAGTGGTGTATGGGAGGGGGGAGGAGGCAGAGTGGAGTATGAGAGGGGGGAGGAGCCAGAGTGGTGTTTGGGAGGGGAGGAGCCAGAGTGGTGTATGGGAGGGGAGGAGCCAGAGTGGTGTATGGGAGGGGGAGGAGCCAGAGTGGTGTATGGGTGAGTTATAGTGGTGTATGGGGGGTATTATGAATTTTTAGGGCATATAGGGGGTATAAGGCATATGGATATTAGGCATATCAGGGGGGCATAAACATATCTGGGGGTAAAATGTATATCAGGGGGCTCAGTGGCATATAGGGGGTATAAGACATATCGATATTAGGCAAATCAGGGGGGCATAAAACAAATCTGGGGGTAAAAGGTAAATCAGGGGGCTCAGTTGCATATCACTGGCATATAAGGAGTATAAGGCATATCAGGGGCACAGTGGCATATCAGGGGGCACAGTGGAATCTGGCATATAAGAGGTATAAGGCATATATGGGGGCAGAGTGGCAAGCTGGGGGTCAGATGTGCATAACTGGGGGCAGTTTGGTAAATAAAAAAATTTAAACAAGGCTTTTTCCTCAGTTTTTATTAAATATGAAAAATAGTTAACATATGAATTAATATTTACTAATAACTTTGTATTAAAACCTAGTTTGAGAAGCACCGTGTTTGGGTTCTTGTAGCTTTTATTATGTCAGTAAAATAAGAAGGTGAATAGAGAGAGGCCATTGCAATAAAGAGATGAAAGTGTAAATTGTACGTTTTTTATTGCAATTTTTCTTCAATTTAAAATAATGTATTTTTTTATCCGATTAATCGACAAAATAATCGGCCAACTAATCGATTATTAAAATAATCGTTAGTTGCAGCCCTACTCCAGATGACGATTTGTTCTTGGGAACTTCCAGAATCTCTACTACTGGGTAACCGCAATGTCCATATACACACCATCCAGATGTTTTGCGTAATGGCATGGATGCTGCAAGGCTAGTTCTACAGGAGAAGGTATTCATGGTGCTATGGCCGGTCGGTTGTTAAATTCAGTTAGAAGGTCTGCATCAGAGAATTACCTCAGAACTTGGAGCATGTTTTTGGAATGGTGCCAGGATCAAGATTTCCATAGCTATCTTCCCTCTATTCCAGTCATCTTGCAGTTTCTCGAGAGGGGGTTCAGTGCACGTCTCCAGGTGGCTACCCTGAAGGGACAAGTGTCTGCCCTCGGTCACTTCTTGCTTTGGACTTGGCCTTGGATCCCTTTTATTAGGCTTTTACTCTACTAAGGCCTCTTTCCAGGTCGTCTGTTCCTCTCTGGGATTTATCTCTGGTTCTTCAAGCTTTGTGTTCTGCGTCATTTGACCCGCTACAGGAGATATTTTTAATACTCCTCTCCCTAACAACTGCATTTTTTTGGTCGCCATCACTTCAGCTAGAAGAGCGGGTGAAATTCAGGCTCTCTCGTCATCCAGTGAGTTCATTGTCTTTCATCAGGATAAAGTCTTCATCAGTCTTGTCGCGGACTAACATTAACCAGCCTTTAGTGTTCATATAGCATTCTTTGGATGTTGAAAGAGCTCTTAATGTCTATTTACAACGTACTGCAACAGTTCGTGCGTCAGACCACCTGTTTCTTCAGTTTCATGGGAAATCTGCGGGCCAGGAGGTGTCCGAATCTACTCTGGCTAGATAGCTTGCTGATACTATTCGTTTAGCCTATGTATCCTGTAAAGTGGATGTATCGACTCATATTAATGCGCACTATACTAGATCTATGTCCGTTTCCTGGGCAGCTAAGGCCTTAGCTTCCCCAGAAGAAATTTGCAAAGCGCCAACCTGGTCTTCATGGAATACTTATATTAGACATTATAGGCTAGGCCTTTCTGCAGCTTCGGAAGCTGCCTTTGGCCTTCATGTTTTTGAAGTGGTCAATGCCTCTATCCCACCCATGTAAGGGATCTTTCTATATCCCATAAGTACTGCCACTATACGCAGGAACAAACAAAAATTTCTTACCGTAAATTTTTCTTTTTCCTAGTATAGTAGCAGTACTTAGTTCTCTCCCTTATACTTTGGATTGAGTAGTATTTCTTGTTATTACTGAGGACTCTACCAGTTTGCCGGCTTTTATTGGTAAGAGGGGAGGAGTTTACTTTTTGATTGGTCTTTCAGAAGCTTGTCCTGAGGGGAAAGAATAACCCATACTTACTGCCACTATACTAGGGAAAAGAAAATTTACGGTAAGAAATTGTCTTTTTTAAAATGTGGTACGCTGGCCAATAGCGGCCAGAAATAGAAAAACTGCTAAACAAAAGTATATATTTTTTGAAAGATGACATCCCAAAGTATTGTACACTTTTCATTTAACCATTTTAGTGCCAGTCTGTCCTAAACATTGCAGTAAAATTTCATTTCTCATTCTATCCAAACACAGTATTTCAGTAATTTTTGCCTCTGGATACATGAAATTATTGAAACAACTGTTATTTGTATTGAGAAACACCCCCCACGAGGGAATACCCCATTTGCATGGGTAGGGCATGTCTCTTTGGCATTGTGGGTTCAAAATTGGAACATGCTCATTACGGTTTTCAAACATGGAATTTTGACAAATCAGTTTGCTGGGTCCAGGTCTAATCTGAGACACTGTAGACGTCAAATATTTAATTTAACCCCCAAAAATATATATTTCCAAAAACTGGACAACTCAAGGAATCTAGTTAGTGGCATATTGACATGTCCCATGCAGCCTGTCCCACACCGGCGCCTTCCAAATACAAACCCCCCCCCCCCCCAAAAAAAAAAACTGGATATGTGAAAGAACAAAATAGGTCTTGATTTGTGTTCAGTAGCACCCCTCCCGAGTACAGCGATACTCCACATGCATAGATAGGTCATGTTTCTCCGATATTGTGGAGTCAAAACTGGAACGTGTGCATTTCAATTTTTAAACTTTTTTAAAAAAATATTTCTTAATCAGATCACTTGTAAGTGACACGTTTAGGCCACTAACATCGGTCAGGGAGACTAATCAATGATCAGTGACTTAAAATGTCACTGACAAGTGATCAGGTAATTATGTATTTTTTTTTATTAATTAATTATACTGGATGACCCTCTCTCTTTCTGGGGCAGGGTCATCCAGGGGCTGCCATAATGATCAGATCACTCCTATTGGCCAGGAGTGATCTGGTCATCATGAGCCCACTTTTGACTGCTGCAGTTACCAAACCCACAGCATTTGACCTGGAAGCACCCTGGACTTTCAGGTCAGTGCTGTTATATTTTTAATACATTTTTTAAAAGTCTTTCAGTGCTGATGCTCCATTGGAGCACAGCATTGACTGATATTTAGTCCCCACAAGCTTGGGGACAAATATTAACCCCTGTAATGCCGCAGTGGTGTTAACACTGCACGATTGCTCTTAACAGAGCAATCTGGCAGCAGGGGAGGGTGGGGGCTGGTCTCCACACTCATGTGGAGACAGGAGAACCCTTTCCCCCTGTCCCTGCAGCTGCCTCTGACAGCTGGGACACTATCACCGGTACACCGGCGATTGCAGCGAGGAGTCCTTGATCACTCCCGTCTTAAACGAAGATGTCCGCCATTTGTATGTAGTTGGTGGAGTTCAGGCGCATGTGCAGTCGTGCATGACTCTGTAGCATCAACTGTAGCATCCCGTGGGCGCACCCTGGTGACATCAACAGACAATTTTTGGTGCAAATTTTTAGACTTTAAAAGCCAAAGGCGATCCCTGAAGCAGTAAAGTGCTGTGTTTGGATGAACGGAATGCTCCTTGCCATTGTGTTGTGTTGTATTCTGTTCATTTGTTTTCCTTTTGGGCTATTTATACACTTGCCCTTGTGTAATGTATTAAGGGCTGTTTTTAAATTATTTTTAAATTGTATTTAAAGTATTTCCTTTACATCCATTGTTTAACCTCCTTCAGTCCCCTATAGACGTACCTGTAAAGTAAAGCCCTCAGGTACGTCCTAACATCCTTGCACAGGAGATAAGGCTGGTCTGAACCTCTCCTAAAGTATCTCCTGTAAAGGCTGCCGGTGCGAGTGCCACAAAGCGAGTGCCTGCAGGATCGGGCATTCCTTTCCAGGTCGCGTCACTGCTGGCGTCGCCCGGAAAGTCATCATATCCTATCCCCTGCAGGGTCTGTCTAGACCCTACTGGGATATTCGATCGCTCCGATGACGCACTGATCACGGACACTGTGATCCCCAATGCAAGTCTATGGAGACTTGCATGGAGATCACAGTGTGATCAGTACAGGGGGATCGCAGGGAGGAGAGTTCTCACAAGCTGAAAAGATTAAAAAAAAAAAAGTGATTTTTTTTTAACAATAAAAAAAATCACAAATACAATAAATAAAAAAAAAAAAATAAAGTGAGCTAAGTGAAGTCATTGTGACATCACTGGCATTAATAACATGCTCAAAAGGTCCCTAAGGGGGCGTCTAACCATACTGCACTGATAAAAATAAAATATTAAAAAGGTAAAAATAATAATTAAAAAAGAAAAAAACGTTACATCCCATTGCCCTAGCACAGTGGTTCTCAACCTGTGGGTCGCTACCCCTTTGGGGGTCGAATGACCCTTTCACAGTGGTCGCCTAAGACCATCGGAAAACACATATTTCACAATATTTAATTACATAATTTTATGGTTGGGGGAAATGTTCCCTGTAATTTTTCTTAGGTGGCGTGCGCAGAAAATTTCTCTTGTGCAAATATTTTCCCAGAGCCAAAATTTTGTGCGCACAATATGCTTCTGCAAATGTTACATTTCAGTTGTTGTTCTATATTTTTGGTATAGCTTGCTCATGGTTAATAACACTGTGACAGAATGACCTGTCATACAGGAGCCCAAAGTACTCAGAGATGGCTCCAGCCTGGCTGCCAAACAGGCAGGAACTCCATTGTGTAAAGTAATCCCATTAAGAGGATGGCTACCAGGGGGATATTCAGGGGATTAAAGGTTGGGTTGTCTACATGTACCTGTTTATCAATGTTGATTTATGTTAATGAAGTTCTGTGGATATGAGTCTATGTTTTACAACAAAAAACTGTTCATTCCTGCTGTACTCAGTTCAAGGTAGTTGTGTCTACTTATTGGGTACACATAGCAGGGTTCCAAGGTGCGCATGCTGGCTGGTGCTGGAAGTGATTCCTGGGACAACAGGAGGATACATGTGGGTGATCTCTCGGAGTTACTACAGAGTATTTGGCACCTGGGGTGGATCCTGTACGTGGATCACACACACACTTTAAAACTGCATAGCTTCTATCATTAGGTAAACATTGACAGGGGTACAGCATAACTGTTATCATTATTTACTAAGGCAGACATTGACGGTAGTACAACATAAAACCTATCACTATAAACTGAGGCAGACATTGACAGTGTTACACCATAACTGCTATCATTATATATTGAGGCAAACCTTGACGGTGGTACAGCATAACTGCTAACATTATATAGTGAGGCAAACATTGACGGTGGTACAGCAGAACATCTATCACTATATACTGAGGCACGCACTGACGGTGGTACAGCATAACACCTATCAGCTCTGTGAGTTCTGCTTGGCTTTTGCCGTTGCATTTAGCTTGGACACACAAGCGAATCCTGAGCTGGGGCGAATCTACCAAGTGACATCTCTAAGTGAGGAGTTACAAGCAAAGAAGGAGGGTAAAGTATAAATCCTTGTGATTCCATATTATATATATATATATATATATATATATATATATATATATATATATATATATATATATATATATATATATATATTGCGCCTTACTGTCTGTTTTTGCCAGTTATTTGAGCTATCCCCATTGCCAAGATGTCCTCCATGTTTGACAATGCGGTCACGTGTACATCTTGCTCAATGTATGCAATCCTTGATCAGCGCTTCGAGGGTGCGTATTGCTGTGCGAGATGTGTGCGGGTTGCTCGTTTGGAAGCACAAATCCTGAGTCTAGAGGAGCAACTGGCAACACTGAGATCTATTGACAACTTGGAGAGGAGTCTGCTGTAGGGCTGCAACAACTAATCTATAAAATCGATAATAATCGATAATGAAATTCGTTGGCAACGAATTTCATTATCGATTAGTTGAATCGATTATTATCGATTATATAATGAGGGTTTTTTCAGAGCAAACGCTCTGAAAAATCCCCCTCATTATATAATCCGTTTAGTCTGACTCACCGTCTCACAGCAGCAGCTCCTACTTACTCCCCCTCCCTGTAATCACTGTGACAACTGGCCCCGCCCCTTCCTTCTCCAGGCCAGAACCACATGGCTGTGACACTCATCTAACTGTAAGTATATGTATATATGTGTATATATATATATATATATATATATATATATATATAATATATATATACATATATGTGTATATATGTATGTAATATATATATATATATTTGGGCTACTGAAAGGGGAGGTGGGGGTTAATTTAGGGGCAGTTATGGTTAGTGGGGTGTTTAGGGTTAATTTAGGGGCAGTTATGGTTAATTGGGTGTTTAGGGTTAATTTAGGGGCAGTTATGTTAATAGGGTGTTTAGGGTTAATTTAGGAGCAGCTGTGGTTAATGGGGTGTTTGGGGTTAATTTGAGGCAGTTGTGGTTAATGGTGTGTTTAGGGTTAATTTAGGGGATGCTGTGGTTGATGGGGTCTTTAGGGTTAATTTAGGGGATGCTGTGGTTAAGGGGGTGTTAAGGGTTAATTTAGGGGCAGTTATGGTTAATGGGGAGTTTAGGGTTAATTTAGGGGAATCTAAATCCTGGGGGCAGTGAAGTGACATATCTGGGGGTATAAGGCATATGTGGGGAGGGCAGTGTGGCATGTCTGGGGAGGACGGAGTGGTGTATCAGGGTGTATAAGGCATATCTGGGGTAGAGTGGCATATCTGGGGGTAGAGAAGTGGCATGTCTGGGAGGCAGGGTGGCATGTCTGGGGAGGATGGAGTGGGGTATCAGGGGATATAAGGCGTATCAGGCACAGTGGCAGATGTGGGAGGCAGCGTGGAGTGGCAGATGTGGGAGGCAGCGTGGAATATGTGGGAGGCATTGTGGAGTGGCAGATGTGGGAGGCAGCCTGGCGTGGCATATGTGGGGAGGGCAGGGTGGCATGTCTGGGGAGGATGGAGTGGTGTTTCAGGGGGTATAAGGCGTATCAGGCATAGTGGCATGTGGGGGGTAGAGTGGAGTGGCAGATGTGGGAGGCAGCGTGGAGTGGCATATGTGGGAGGCAGCGTGGTGTGGTATATGTGGGAGGCAGTGTGGAGTGCTGTGGTAGGCAGCGTGGCATATGTGGGGGGGCAGCATGGCATGTCTGGGAGGCAGCGTAGCAAGCCTGGGCTGGTTGGGAAATAAAGACAAGAAATGTATTATCAAAGTTTTTTTATTCTGCTGTTTGTATTTAACATCATTTGTTTAGTAAATTATTTTAAATAAATAAAAAATTAACATTCATTTTTTTTTATCCGATTAATCGATTAATCGAAAAAATAATCGGCCAACTAATCGATTATTAAAATAATCGTTAGTTGCAGCCCTAGTCTGCTGCTCACTGAGCAAGCTCTCTTGGGGGTAGAGGTGGGGAAGGATAGCAGGATGGAGGTACAGGACAGTCAGGCAACTAGCTGGGTTACAGTTAGAAGGCGGGGTAGGGGGAAAAGCGCCAGGGAGGCTAGTCCTGATCTAGCACACCCCAACAAGTTTTCCCGGTTGGCAGATGAGGGGGATGTTAGTTCAGAGTTAGCAGTACTGGAGCAAGTCACTGCCTCTGACCACCAGAGGGGTGTCTGCTCCAGTAAGGAGGGAAGGAGGAGCGCAGGGCAGGCCAGACAGGTGCTGGTAGTGTGGGACTCAATTATTAGGGGGACAGACAGGGCGATCTGTCACAAAGACCGGGATTGCCGAACAGTGTGTTGTCTGCCTGGCGCTCGAGTTCGGCACATCGCGGATCGGGTTGACAGATTACTGGGAGGGGCTGGAGAAGACCCAGCAGTCATGGTGCACATTGGCACCAATGACAAAGAGAGGGGTAGGCGGAGTGTTCTTAAAAATGATTTCAGGGACTTAGGTAGCAAGCTTAAGGCAAGGTCCTCCAAGGTAGTATTTTCTGAAATATTACCTGTACCACGTGCCACACCAGAGAGGCAGCGGGAGATTAGGGAGCTAAACAAGTGGCTCAGAAGCTGGTGTAGGAAGGAGAGGTTTGGGTTCATGGAGAACTGGGCCGACTTCTCTGTCGGATACAGGCTCTACGTTAGGTACGGGCTGCACCTCAATGGGGAGGGTGCAGCTGTGCACGGGGAGAAGATGGCCAGAAGGGTGGAGGAGTGTTTAAACTAGGGAAAGGGGGGGGGGAACTACAATATAGAAGGGGAAGATAGTGTAGATAGAGAGCTGGGGCTTATAAATGTACCTGGGGGTGGAGCGGAGGGAGGGGTTAGAATAGTTAATAGGGATAGGCTTCATAGGGAAAAAACCATACACCTCTAAATTGTATGCTTACTAATGCCAGAAGTCTGACCAATAAAACTGACGAACTGGAGTTAATAATGTCTGAAGAAAATTATGACATGGTGGGTATAACAGAGACATGGTTGGATGATAGCTATGACTGGGCGGTTAACATACAGGGTTATAGTCTATTCAGGAAGGATCGAAAAAAAACAAAAAGGGGGAGGAGTTTGCCTTTATGTAAATTCCAGCCTAAAGGCCACACTGCAGGAGAATATATGTGAGGGAAATGATAATGTGGAGTCATTATGGGTAGAAATATATGGAAAGAAAAATAATAAAATACTGATCGGGGTTTGCTATAAGCCAATATAATGGAAGCAGCAGAAGATCAATTATTAAAGCAAATAAACAAGGCAGCAAGTCACAATGAGGTGGTTATTATGGGGGACTTTAACTATCCCGACATAAACTGGGAAACCGAGACTTGTGAATCTCATAAAGGAAACTGGTTTCTGACTATAAGTAAGGAAAATTATCTGTCCCAAATGGTACAGGACCCGACCAGAGGGGGCGCCCTACTGGACTTAATATTAACCAACAGACCTGACAGAGTAACTAATGTGCAGGTCAGGGGGCATCTAGGAAATAGTGATCACAATATAATACATTATAACTTGTCCTTCAATAAGGGAACTCTTAGAGGAGCCACAAGAACTATGAACTTTAGGAAGGCAAAGTTTGATCAACTAAGAGAAGCCCTTAACACTGTAAATTGGGAAAATGTCCTCAAAAACAAGAGTACAGACACTCAATGGGAGATTTTTAAGAATATCTTAAATTCTCACTGTGAAAGGTACATACCGTATGGGAATAAAAGAGTCAGGAACAAGAGAAAACCAATGTGGATAAATAAAAATGTAAAGGGGGCAATAAATGGCAAAAAAGGCATTTAAGCTACTAAAACAGGAAGGCAGTGAGGAAGCACTAAAAAGCTATCGGGAAAAAATTTAAATATGTAAAAATCAGATAAAAGCAGCAAAAGTGGAGACAGACTCATTGCCAAAGAGAGTAAAACAAACCCCAAAATGTTCTTTAACTATATAAATAGTAAAAAGGTTAAAAATGAAAGCGTTGGCCCCTTAAAAAGTAATGAGGGAGAAGTTATAGACAGGGATCAGGAAAAAGCTAATCTATTAAATATATTCTTCTCCGCTGTATTCACAGAGGAAAATGAAATGCCAGGTAATATACAGCAGGATGAGAGAAATGCCCCAGTACATGTCACCTGTCTAACCCAGGAAGAAGTGCAGTGCCGCCTAAAAAAATCAAAATAGACAAATCACCAGGTCCAGATGGCATTCACCCCCGCGTTCTAAGGGAGTTAAGTAATGTAATAGACAGACCCCTATTTCTAATATTCAAGGACTCTATGGTGACAGGGTCTGTTCCCCAGGATTGGCGTATAGGAAATGTTGTGCCAATATTCAAAAAGGGGACAAAAAGTGACCCGGGGAATTATAGGCCTGTTAGTTTAACTTCTGTTGTGTGTAAACTGTTTGAGGGTTTCCTAAGAGATGCTATTTTGGAGTATCTCAATGAAAATTAATGTATGACTCCATATCAGCATGGGTTTACAAGGGATCGGTCCTGTCAAACTAACCTGATCAGCTTTTATGAGGAGGTGAGCTCAAGACTGGATCGGGGTGAATCGCTGGATGTCGTATATCAAAGCATTTGATACGGTGCCACATAAAAGGCTGGTACATAAAATGAGAATGCTTGGGCTGGGGGAGAATGTGTGTATGTGGGTAAGTAACTGGCTCAGTGATAGGAAACAGAGGGTGGTTATTAATGGTACATACTCTGAGTGGGTGATTGTTGCTAGTGGGGTACCACAGGGGTCAGTTTTGGGTCCTATTCTTTTTAATATATTTATTAATGACCTTGTAGCGTGAAGCGCAGGCACCCGAGGCAAACGCCTCACGCTCCCAACACTGCACTCTGGGCAGCGCTGCGGCAGCGGTGGGGAGCAGAGGAGTCCTGGATTTCTGTCAGGGGGGCCCAAGAGGTGCCGAGCGGTCATTTTCAGCAACCGCTCGGCATCCCTTGGGCCCCCCTGACTGGCAGGACTCCGCCACTGTAGTAGTTCCGCCACTGATGATGGGAATATAATTACAGCCTCCCTATGCCATGCTACCCCCCCCCACACGCTTACACATCCATGCTATCACACACACACACTCATTCACGAACATTCAGTTTAAACTACAGCATAACACCCATCACTCTCACACACTTACTAATTCACTCTCACAGAATGTTTTCCTACCTGTCACCTTTCCCCCTCTTCGTTCTTCCTCTTCTGTGTCCTCTCCTTCCTTTGCAGTGGAGGCGGTGGGCGTGGCTTCAGTGCTGTGCGCCGGGATATGACATCAAATCCCGAGGCACAGCATCAGTTGCTGCGCGCATCGAAAGGGAGCAGGATCGGAGGTCTGCATTAACAGACCTCCAGCTCCCTTGATTTTTTTTAAAGACGGTTAGAGAGAGATCCTTGATCTCCCCAACCGAGCTTGCTCCTCTAGCGGCGGACCTTACTGTCCATCTCTGGAGGGGTGCCGTGCGCACAACCAGTAGCGGACCGCCCCTCCCCCTTCGGTACGCTACTGCTTGTGCGCACAATTATTGTTCGTGTGCGCTCCTTCTGAAAGCTATGTGCGCGCACAAGCGCACAGCTTAGAGGGAACACTGGTTGGGGGTCACCACAGCATGAGGAACTGTATTAAAGGGTCGTGGCATTAGGAAGATTGAGAACCACTGCCCTAGCACAAAATCTAAAAGGTATAACCCCCTGCCCCTGTTCACAACCCCCAAACCCTTTGAGCCTATCCTACCCTGTAGGTTACTGTATGTGAGGGATGGATATGGCCCTCTAGAAAGAAAAGAAAACTAAAGATGTGAGGAAATTTCGTAATCGGGAGAAGCAGCTAAACAATGTTGCCCGGGTTTCTTTCATAAGACATACCATGTGCAAAAGAATCTAAGCAACACATAATTGTCGGTGGAAAAAGTGCAGGAAATAATTTCTGCGGCCACCTTTGATTGTGATTGTTGGCCACATAGCTGCATGAAGAGTGCCCAGATATCCCTTATAGTATAGTCTGGGTTCTCTGCTTTACAGAAATATATACTTTTGTTGGTATTTTTGATTTATTTGTTTAAAAATAGTTGCAATTTCATCATACCTTGTCTAAAAAATTCTACGGCTTTGTAAAGAATAATGTACACCTTCTAGTATGTTTCCTATAAGTGCTGGGAAAGTATGTAAAATCTATATAAATGGGGTATTTCTGAAATCAGGACACCTGAATTGATACATTTGGAGGGGATTTTCCATCATTTTATCTAATTTTGTGAGAATTTTCGCACGTTTTTAACTAAATTTCTCATCCTGAATTTTCAGCTAATTATCTAACTATGGTATCAAAAGCCCTCTCTCTTTCCTTGAAAAAAACTATATAGTTTACATGGGTACACTATTTGCAGGAAAGGGGAATAAAGCCCTGGGACTGAAGGGCTTAAAGAAACTATGCAGTTGGAATGGAAATGTCCTGACAAGAAGACTTTGGTCTTTAAACATTTTAAACCTTTATTTTTGTTGGATAAGGAAGAATAAAAGGTCCTCCTTCTTGTTTAAGTAAAGCACAACGATCCCTATTGAAGATTCCTCAGGGCCAAAAGACACCATGGATAGGAAAAGTGGATTGTGCCTTAAGACGTACTTATCAGGCCTTAGGTGCTCAGTGCAAACTATTGCTTATGGCTTCCACAGTTGCTAGGGTTCAACAGATCTGGTTAGCCCAACTTGAAGATGTTTTGACTTCCTGTGCCCCAGTGACCAACTTTTAAAAAAAAAAAAAAAAGAGAGAGAGAGAATATTAAATTGGCCGGTAATTTTCTGAGGCTACTCATCTAGCTGCTTAATCTATGGGGTTGTTGCCCTATGGTTTAAAGCTTGGTCAGCAGATGTGGCACACAGGATAGGAAGAGGTCTAGGAATGCTAACTTTTTTTGCTCCTCTTACCGGTACAAGACAGAGGATAGATCATCTCGTCAATTTCAGGCCCCTTCATCGCAGTCCTCCTCCAAAAGATATTTTGGAAGATTCAGAGAGAAAACAGTTGCCATTGTGCTAGAAGTTCATAAACTCCTAGACAAGAAGGCTGTAGAGCAAGTACCATGGGTAGTAACAGGAACAGGCACAGGCACATATTCCAGAATCTTCTTGGTTCAAGAAATGGACATGACTTTTCGACCTATTCTAGATCTATCTGCAGTAAACAAGTTTGTGAAAAGGGAACACTTCAGTGGCTCATCTTTTGGATCAAGGATATTATATGGGTCTCTGGATTTAAAGGACACTAATTTCTGCTTCCTTATTCATCCTTGCTCCAGAAGATTTTTTAAAATTCGCAATTCGGAGAGGATCCTCCATTCTACACTTCCAATTTTGGGATCTTCCTTTCGAGTCTTCCCAAAAGTCGTGGTGATTTTAACGGTCCGACTTCAGTCACTAGGTGTTTACATTGTCCCATTATATTGGTTCATTAAAGGCTTCTTTCAGCTTCTTGCTCAGTCTACATATATCAGTGGCCATTGCTTCCTTGGAAACCTCAAAAACATCTTCTCTCATTCCTTCCCAGAGGATCTGTTTTCTAGCTATGTGGGTAGACTCCAAAGAAATAAAATTTTTTCTTCCCAACAACAAAATAAGAAGTCTGGAGCCCAATTCATTGTTCCTGTTGCTCTTTTTGAAAGGCCACGACGGTATTGGGCCTTATGGTGGTTGCCATTCCTGGGGTCCCTTGGGCAAATGCTCACATGCGGCCTCTACAAACTGTAATCCTAAAGTCTTAGGACAGACAGCCTCACGGTAAGTCCTTTGGTAAAGACTATTCACATACCAAGGACATCCTTGCTTGGTGGCTAGTGCATGCTCACCTCAAAAAAGGTATGCCCATCCATCAAGACCTATGGTGTCACATTACCACAGTCTAGTGCATTTTAATATTATGACTCTTGGGCCCGGTTACAACAATTTTTTTGGAATTCAAAGCTGTGTGGATGGCTCTTCTGCAGTTCTGTCCATTTCTCAAAGGCCTTCTGGAGCAGGTCCATTCAGACAATTTTACAGCTGTAGCTTATTTAACAAAGCAAGGGGGAACGAGATCCAATTCCCTGGGACAGTTGTGCTCAAGAATAATGGCTTGGTCAGAAAGACATTTCCTGGCCTAATTCACATTGCAGGTCATCACAATATCCTGGCAGACGGATTGAGTAGAGGCTCTCTCCTAAAGAGACTGGGAGCTCAGCAAAAACTATTTGCAGAAATCCGTCTCAAATTTGGCACACCAATGCTATTCTGGCCCCGGAGGGTTTTGCTCACCGATCTTCTCCTTCTATCCGAGGGAAGGTTTTCCCCTGAGACTTCCCCTGTCGGAAAACATATTAGAATATCCGGAAGTCCTCTGTGTAATAGGTTGTTGACAGCTGATCAGTGGATCTTGTCTGATCTCATTGAAATTCTTATGCAGTCTCGAAAGCTGTCTACTTCCGTTATTTATAACCGGATTTGGGAAGCGTTTTCTAGATGGCGTTTGCCTTTGGCTATATCCCCTCTACAAGCTTCAGTTCCTCAAATTCAAAAATTTTTACTAACAGGATATCAAGGAGGTCTCAGACTGTCAACAATTTAAGTCCTCGTTTTTGCTTTTAGTTCTATTGCAGACTGTTCTTTGGCTCAAGAACCATTAGTTGGGAAATTTGTCAATTTCTCGGGACCTCAACCTGGTTCTGGATAAGCTCTCACAGATTGCCCCTAACTAAGGGTGACTCTTATGTCTATGTTTTGGAAGGGCTCTCCTCCATTCTCTGTTACGGCTGGTTGCACTAGAGCTGTTGCCATCTCCCGGGCAGAAGCTCTGGCTGCCTCACCTGACCAGATTTGCAAAGCCACCACACAGTCCTCTCTACTTACATTTGCAAAACATTACAGGCTGAACATCCAGGCCTCTGAGGACGCTGCTTTAAGATGCAAGGTCTTGCAGGCAGTAGTTACGCACTCTCTCCACCCTTCTTAACTTATCTTGCTACATCCCAAGTAACGGTGCCGCTTGGGGGAAGAAGAAAGACAAAATTTCTTACCGTAAATGTATTTTACCCAACACTAAGCGGAAGCACATGATTCCCTCCCTTTGTTGTGTCTAGTTTGCTACTTCTGGGGAGTTGCTGTTGCTGGCGGAGGGGGAGAATTTATGGTAAGAAATCTGCTACCTGTATTATCTTTTTATATAATTTATTAAACTTTAGTTTTTTTTTTCTTTCAGAAAGGTGAACATGAGCTATGAAACGGTTAGAGAGAGGAAGAGACTACATGTGCACTTTGTGCCTGATGAAGATGTTGTGGAACACATCAGTGACAAACAAGAAGGTGATGGAAATTTCTTATCCATGTTTTGTTTCATTGATCCATTAAGGAGTTGGTGTCTTTGTAGATATGTGAAGGTCTCAGCACATTTGTATGTGGCAGATCAACTGACTATACTAACAAAAGTAAAAAAAATCATTTAAAGTAACTTTAATCAACATTGCCATTAACCCAGGGCTTGACAAATTTGTTGTGAATCTAGGCGCCAGGTAAAAAAGTTAGGAGCCAGGATTTTTTTAAACTAACACTTGGTCAGGAGTGATCTGATCATCATCAGCCCACTTACTAAACTCACAGCGCTTGACCTGGAAGCACCCTGGACTTTCAGGTCAGTGCTGTTTTTTTTTTATTGATTTTTTTTTAACTCTTTCAATGCTGATGTTCCATTGGAGCACAGCATTGACTGATATTTAGTCCCCACAAGCATGTGGGGACAAATGTTAACCCCTGCAATGCCACGAATGTGTCATACACAATTGTGGCATTGAAGAGGTTAACGCTGCACTGTCGCTCTCATGGAGCGATCAGGCAGCAGGGGGGTGTTGGGGCTGGTCTCCACACTCATGTGGAGACCAAAGAACCCTCTCCCCTGTCCCTGAAGCTGCCTCTGGCAGCTGGGACTCAATTGCTGGTCTATAGACCTGCCATTGCAGGGAGGGGAGTCTTTGATGACTGCTGTAGGCTTCCATGCCTACAGGAATCATCAAAGTGCATGTGGGGGCTCGTTTTTGCTGTTCCTGGTCTGCCTGGACTTCCAGGCAGACCACCAGCAGCAGAGCCTCGTACAAAACGGGAATTAACCCCTAAATGCCGCAATCGCGGCACTGAAGGGGTTAACGCTGCACTGTCGCTCTCATGGAGCGGTCAGGCAGCTGGGGGGTGTTGGGTCCGGTCCCCACACTTGTGTGGGGACCCAATCAACACACAACCTCCTTCCCTGAAGCTGCCTGTGGCAGCTAAAAACACGATTGCTGGTTTTGCAGCAACCGCGTTTTCAGCCTACAGGCTCACTCCGTGGGAGTGATCTCAGGCTCGGGGGCGGGCTCTGTGTGGCTGTGCTGTCTGCCCAGACTCCTGGGCAGACAGAAGCAGCAGCTCCCCCGTGTGGTGACTCAGCCTCTTACATCCACATTTTTTTCTGGATGTAAGAGGCTGACAAAACCTAGGCGCCAGGACAAAATTCTCTGTCGCCATGGCGACCTTGCGCCTGGGATTTGTCGAGCCCTGCATTAACCATACTCCTAATAATATACACAAGGTTACTTACAGTGCATATATTCAAAGAGTATGACAAAAATTAGAAATGACAAAGTCAAACTGATACATTAGATATAGGCCCAGCTCACAAGCTTACAATCTAGAGATAATGGTATTACCTCAAGTTGTCCTCTGGGGACAGAGAGGACACTGCTTATGCTGGCTTGAGTCAAATTGTCCATCTAGTTATCAGAAATCATTACATTAAAATCAGAAGACTGAGGCTTGATGGATCTGACAGCAGATTGTCTTGTGGTGCCTTGGGCTGTGACTCATAGCTGTCATCTTCAAGCCTTTGTTTTAAAGACCTTGGAGAAATACCTGTTGGACAAGAATCTGGTGCACACAGCCTTGTCTGTGGCACCTGGAGCCCAGAGTAATGATGAGAAGCAGACATTTTTTTGGCAGAATGAGAGTTTTAGCTCTGCATAATGTCATTATTGTTTGAAGACTGGACATGTGCTTTGTTATTTACCCTACATAGTTTGCACAAAAAGAATGTATAATATATCAGTAATTCATGGTATACAGTTACATGTTCAAATTAAACAGCATACAGAATGAGTAAGACAGCCTCACATCAGTAGATATGATATTTAATAAACTGCATTATCATACCGGGTTGCTTGAAAAAAAAAATTTAAGTTGCCTTCTTGCAATTTTTATAATTTGTAAGAAACAAAACAATAAAAAAAAGAAACAAAGCGATGAAATAGAGCAAGTTATAACCATAAATTGATTGTCACCATTCCATCGCATGTGTGTGCCTCCCACCCATTGAGGTAACCTGACAGTGTAGTAGAGATAAACACTGGTAGGATGTTGTAATTGTAACAATAAATCATAACTAAAGTGACCGAGAAAATCACACATCATCAAGCCCTGGTTTGATTTTCACGTAAAACCTTAAGTAGCTGGTTTGATTAGAGAGTTGCCCAACGGAAGGTACCTTACGAGAAGCGTCAGCTAACACAAGGAGCCTCAACAAGATGTCAGTACTCGAGAGCAAAACCACGCTGTGTGGGTAAAGACCAAGATAATTTGTTGGTGTAATCTAGGGGAAAGTGTGTTTATGTACGGTTCCCAAATGTCAAAGAATTTTTCTCCTTGCTTCTCCTTATCTTGTAGGACTAAGATTCATTCCAAGAGCAGTGTTTTCGTGACTTGGTTTTTCCAGTATGTAAGGGAAGAACGGAAGCATTTAGCCAGTGGTCTAAAATAGTTTTGACTGCTATGAGAATTAAGTGATCTATTAAGTTGAGTTTATATTTCTCCTTAATGTTAAATGCATCATACACTCCCATCAAAGATTTGAAAGTTATAATAAGGGGGTTGTGACCTAACATGTCACCTATCAATAGGCTCACCTTCTTGGGGCAGGTGAGTAAGCAATGTTCAAGGTAGGTGGACTCCTATTTGCATTTGCAGCACTGATTGTTTGTCAGGAACCACAAACCAGATGGAGACAGAAATGTGGTGCAATCGCCTTTATTCAAAATACAAAAAATAATAAAGTGCAGAAAATATAATGTCCATAAAACGTAGTCAAAAATCCAAGCCAGGGGTCGGGGGCCAAATCAGGAAGTCAAACAAGCCGAGGTCAGGATACCAGTGGTCAAACTGAGTCAGGGATGAAAGCAGGATTCGGGAACCGGAGAGGAAATCAGCCAAGCCAGGAGTCATACACAGGAAACTGCAGGAACGCTGGAGAATGCACTTGGAGAGTCTGAGACCAACACAAGGGCAGTGAGACACTGAAGTACTGCTGTTTAAATAACCGGACTCTAGCAGGGAGGGGCTGCCCAATGAACAGGAAACCAGAGAAGTAATTAAGAACGAATTACTTCAGCTGAGGTGAGGCTGAATGTGAGAAGCAAGTGGAGCGGGGGCAGGGTGGAAACCCTGACAGTACCCTCCCCTTAAAAATCCCTCCCCCGTGGGAGAGGGTACTCAGAGCGGAACCCCCTGCGGAGAGCAGAGGTGTGAACATCAGAGGAGGGAACCCAGGAATGCTCCTAGGGTCCATAACCCTTCCAGTGGACAAGATACTGGAGTCGACCTCTGAACAAACGAGAATCTAGGATCCTGCGGCTCTCGCATTCTCCATGGTTGTCAACTGTAAGAGGACGAGGAGGAACCATGGTAAAATGGTTGCACACCAGAGGCTTCAACAGGGAGACATGGAACACGGAAACATGCATATTAAGAGGGAGATCAAGACGTGAAATGGACCAATATATAGCGTGGAGCCGGTTTCGGAGTAGGGACCTGGAGGTTTAGGTTTCAAGAGGACAGCCAAACCCTCTCCCCGACCTGGTAGGAGGGTGCGGGCAATCGTCTACAATCAGCCTGGAGCTTTTGCTGTTCCATAGACCTACGTAGGGCATGCTGAATCTGTGGGTGGTAGGCTGAGGAGAAGTACAGTTTGATGCCTAGTTGAGCGCAAAAGGCACACCAAAACCTGGATATAAACTGGCTCCTGCCATCCGAGACTATGTCAATGGGTAACCTCTTGGCCTCAGAGAGATACATGAGGCTTTTATGGTCTGTCAGGATGAGGACTGGAACACTGGTACCCTCCAATAAGTGTCTCCATTCCTTGTGGGCCAGAATGATGCCCAACAACTCCCTATCCCCAATTTCATAATTACATTCTGCCGGCGACAATTTCTTAGAAAAGAACCCACAAGGGTGCAGGGTACTCTCCGGGTTAGGACGTTGAAACAGAAGAGCGCCTACTCCTGTCTCAGATGCATCGACCTCCAGTACAAAAGGCAGTGCAGGGTTGGGGTGTATCAGAATAGGAGCTGAGGCGAATGTGGTTTTTAGTAACTCGAATGCCCTGGCGGCAACAGAGGACCAACAGTTCGGGTTACCCTCTTTCCAGGTCATGTCCATGATGGGCTTTACAATAGAGGAAAGGTTTTTGATAAACTTCCTATAGTAATTGGTGAAGCCCAAGAATCGCTGAATGGAACGCAGCCCCAGTGGACGTGGCCATTCCAAAACTGCAGACGATTTTTGTGGGTCCATGGCAAACCATTTATCCGAAATAACGTATCCTAAAAAGGTTACTTGCTGCATATGGAACTCGCACTTCTCCAGCTTGCAAAATAACCCATTCTCTCTGAGCTTCTGTAGGACTCTGGTAACATCAGAGCAGTGAGTCTTAAGAAAAGGAGAATGAATCAGAATATCATCCAAATAGTCCACCACAGACTGTTGCAAATAATCTCGTAGGACATTGTTAATTAGCTCCTGGAAAACGGCCGGGGCATTACATAGCCCAAAGGGCATCACGACATATTCGTAATGTCCACTTCTGGTGTTGAAGGCTGTTTTCCCACTCGTGGCCCTCCTTAATCCTAACGAGATTATAAACCCCTCAAATCCAATTTAGTAAAGACCGTAGCTCCTCTGAGGCAGTCAAACAGTTTGGTGATTAGTGGAATGGGATAAGCATTTTTAACTAAGACAGTTAACACCCCTGTAATCAATACAAGGCCTTAACTTGCCCCCCTTTTTCTTCTCTGCCACAGACAAGGGGTAGGTGCGGCCCTTAGGAGGAATAGCCCCTGGCTGAAGGTCAATGGCACAATCATAAGAGCTATGAGGCGGTAAGGTACCTGCCCTTACCTTATCAAATACATAACAACTCCTGGTATTGCACAGGAAGTGAGGCAGGAGATTCAGTGCAAAGTAGTTCCACCGGCTTACTGAGACATGTGGCCGCACACTGAGGAGATCATGAAAGGATTTGTGCCAATCAAAAACCGGATTATGGAAACACAACCAGGGGTATCCGAGGATCACAGAAAAGTACGGGGATGTGATCACCTGAAATTGGAGGGTTTCATGGTGAAGAGCCCCACTTCCATGGACAAGGAGGCAGTTTCATGGGTAACCAGAACTGGTTGTATAGGTCTGCCGTCAATTGCCTCTATAGACCATGGTGAGGAGCAAGGCTGCAATGGGATGCCACTCTCGAAATAGCCCGCAGCACCTGAGTCAACCAGGGCCTGGGTGACTATCGAGGAACCGACCCAAGAGAGGACAACCGTAATGACCGGTTTATCTATCTGAGGTTCTGGGGACGAGGAAAGCCCACCCAAGATCTGTCCTTGACAGGACCTTGGGAGCAAGCGCTTTCCTGGCCGTATAGGGCAAGACTTCAGTGGGTGGCTCTGCTTACCGCAGTACAGGCATAGCCCCTCCCTCCTCCGAAATGCCCTCTCCTCTACCGAGAGACGGGTGAACCCAATCTGCATGGGTTCAGCCTCTGAGGAGACGAGACCAGGAGGCATGGGAGGAGAGGGAGGCATGGGTGGATAATAAAGGTCCGGTAAGTCGGGGGGGGCGGGTAGAGGGGGGACTTAAAAACATCAAATAATAAAAATGTTTAAATCTACATTATACAGTATATTACGAATAATCAAACATTAATAGCACATACTAATCGAATCCTAAGTAAATACCTTGTGTCTCCATAGCTTAATCTCTTCCTGTTGCCCTTCTGCCAATGTCTGATCATGTGACCAGACCAAACCATATGATTGCATGATGACATGCCAAAGAAACAAAAACAAAAAGATTAGGTATTCCCAGGCGGTCTCCCATCCAGGTACTAGCCAGGCCCAATCCTGCTTAGCTTCTGAGATCAGACGAGATCAGGCACATTCAGGATGGTATTGTCTAAAAACATATGTCATCAAATCTCCCAAAAAGGGGAAGAAGGTGTATCAGCAGAACGGTCATCAGGACGACCAAGTACATATAATGTAGATACAATCATTTAATAACATTAAAGAGCCACAGCAATAAAGTAAAATGGGGAGAAAAAGAAGAAATACTACGAGTAAATATGCAATTAAAGTACTAAGCACATCCCATACTGCCCTATACCCAAATTAGTCCATATTCTGAACAAAGTGCAGATTTAAGTGTATTAAAATATTAAGCATATGAATTTAAAAAAGTGAAAAGTGCAGTTTATAGGCCACCCCCTTTTCTTTAAAAAAGCACCAAAAAAAAAACATGCTGCCACTCTGTCCCCCCCCCGAGATATGCTGCCACTGTCCTCCCTCCCCGAGATATGCTACCACTGTCCTCCTCCCCCCCGAGATATGCTGCCACTGTCCTCCCCCCCCGAGATACGCTACCACTGTCCTCCTCCTCCCCCCCCGAGATATGCTACCACTGTCCTCCCTCCCCGAGATATGCTACCACTGTCGTCCTCCCCCCCCCGAGATATGCTGCCACTGTCCTCCTCTGTCCCCCCCTCCTCGACTTACCGGAGCAGACTCCCGGGTGTCTTGCGGGGCCGGCGGGGGACATCTACGCAATACGCGTATGCAACTTCCGGTGCCGGTACCGGAAGTTGCATACGCGTATTGCGTAGATGTCCCCCGCCGGCCCCGCAAGACACCCGGGAGTCTGCTCCGGTAAGTCGGGGGTGGGCAGAGGTAAAACGCATCGTGCGGACGGTCCGCACGATGCGCTTAGACAACCTCCCGTGCCGGCACCCCCCCCCGTGGGAAGTGCTGGCAGGGGAGGCTGTCTGAGCATATCGGGGAGTATGATGCAGGTCCCCTGCACCGCTGTGGGTGATCTGTAACCTAACCCCGCTGCCTGCCCGGCGCCCGGGACTGCATGTCCCGGGCGTCGGGCGCTAGACCCCGAATATAGGCCGCACCCCCACTTTAAAGACTTAAAGTGGGGGAAAAAAGTGCGGCCTATATTCGAGCCAATACGGTATATTGTGTAATGTAGATGTAAACATTTTAATTATTTGATGTTTTTAAATCACTTGGTGATTGTTTTTTAAATAAGATATGTAATTATCACTAATTGTTTGCATTACTTGGTGTGACTTTTTACTGAACCTGATTGGTTTGTATAGAATTATACTCATTACTTAAGGGTGTGATTTGGAGTGAAGTGTTAGCTTGACAAAGGCCCTGTTTGGCCGAAACGTTGCTTTTGTTTGTTCTCGCTTAATAAAGTGTCCTAGAAACTGGAAGCTGTTTGGAGTGCTGGGATTCCTTTTCTTTGTATGCTTCAAGAGGGTTTATGCTGTCCCTTTTTTCCTGCTAGCACCCAGCTTCCTGGGAGTTGAGTGCAGAACCATTTTTTCTTTTTTACTTGCATGTACACGTCAGAGATTTCAAACTTGAAAAAAGACCTCGTTGTGAGGTCGAAACATTGTTTTTGTCTCAATAAATCTGCCTGACGTTGGAACTCTTGAGTGCCTGGAGTCTTTATTTATCTAAGAGATTTCAAACTGTCATAACTGTTTTCTCAGCAGTTAAAAAAATGTAAATTTTTGACCATAGGATCATTTTGTCATCAGTAGCCTTTAACTCCTAATTTTGGAGTTACAATGGAATGTATTCCTAATCACTAGATGATAATATTCAAATATACTTGAAAGGCTCTTACTAAGCCGTGTGTGAGTGTTTCTTGTGTCTGAGTATATAAATGTGTTGATGCGTCTGCCTGCATGTGTGTACGTTTAGTGTTAAGGGTTGTCTTAAGGGTTGTTAAGGGTTGTCACAAAAGTAAATACACCCCTCACATTTTTTTTATATTTTATTATATCTTTTCATGTGACAACACTGAAGAAATGACACTCTGCTACATTGTAAAGTAGTGAGTGTACAGCCTGTATAACAGTGTAAATTAAATAACTCAACACACAGCCATTAATGTCTAAACCTTGGCAACAAAAATGAGTACACATCTAAGTGGAAATGTCCAAATTGGGCCCAAAGTGTAAATGTTTTGTGTGGCCACTATTATTTTCGGGCACTGGGCATGGAGTTGGGCATGGAGTTAACCAGGGCTTCACAGGTTGCCACTGGAGTCCTCTTCCACTCCTCCTTGACGACATTACAGAGCTGGTGGACTCGTGTGACTCGTTAGAGTTAATTTAATTAATTTAATAAGGTTAACTTAAGGTGCAGTTAGATGTAAAGGTGCAAACCAAGGGGAATCTAAATCCTGGGGAGAATGAAGATTAATCCTGTATTTATTTATAAAAGTATTGTGTCAGTGGTCTGTGAACGAGTCTGTGAATCTATGAGGGCACTACGGCATATCTGGGGGAGGTATATGGCATATTTGGGGAGGACGGAGTGGCATATCTGGGGGTATAAGGCATCTCAGGGGGCATAGTGGCATATCAGGGGCTATAAGGCATATCAGGGGGCACAGTGCCATATCTGGGGGTATAAGGCATATGTGGGGAGGGCGGAGTGGCATATTTGGGGGTATGTGGCATATCTGGGAGGTAGTGTGGCAAGTGGTGAATTAAATGGAATTTACCCGGTTCCTTCTTGGGAACCATCCCTAGCGGTGACACCCTCAAATTCGCCAGGGGCTGCACGGCGAAAGGGCCCGTCATGCGCCCCAACATCACCTCCTTACGTAATTTGTCCCGCACAACATCAGGAAACTAAGCAACAGACCACAAATTACGAAATGTAACCGTTTTTGGGGCATCCACAAAGGGAATCCAAAACCCCCGTAACAAAACCTCCACGGCCCGACGGTCTCTATACCGGTTTAGCCACGGGCGCATCGCGGCGACGTCCACCGGCGTCCTCGCCCTTTGATCCCACATCCGGACACTCACCTCCCTTTGCCTGCTTGAAACAGTGGGAATGAAGATGGGCTCCGCCACAACCGGAGCATTTGTGCTTAAAACGGCATGACGCTCCCCATTTACATTGCCCGCTATTATACTGATAGCAGCACCCCGGCCCCCCAAGAAACGACAAAAACCCGCCTTGGTGAGTGGCCGACACGTGAAGTTCAACTTCCCCAACAGGGATTGTAGCTGACACAACTGCACTTTGCTCATGCCCCGAACCCGAGCCACAAAGCCTTTTAACCCCTTCGTGACAAAGGCTGATTTTACTGTTTGTTCCCCTGGTGACAATGGCCTTTTTAACATTTCTGCGCTGCTCGCGTTTAGCTGTAATTTTCTTCTTTCCCGTTTACTGAACCCACACACATTAGATATTGTTTTTTTCAGGACAAGAAGGGCTTTCTTTAGATGACATTGTTTTGATTGTATCATATTATTTACTATTAAAAAAATTATAAAATATGGTGAAAAATTTAGAAAAAAATGACTGTTTCTAACTTTTAGTTGAAAAATCTTTTACTCATCTATAAAAGGTAATGGAAAAACCTGCTAAATAGATTCTACTATTTGTCCTGAGTTTAGAAATACCCAATGTTTTTATGTTTTTTTGCTTTTTTCTACCCATTATGGGGCAATAAGTACAGGTAGCGTTTTGCTATTTCAAAGCCATTTTTTCCAAATCTGGTAATTCTTCCCCCCCTGTGCCATTTCGGGTATCTTTGAACCCGGCCAATGCAATTTACCCCATCAAGTCATATATTTTTGAAAACTAGACAGCCCAGGGTATTCCAAATGCTAGTATTTTAACTCTTTCCATGCACCATATCTACCACCAGTCTTTGTCAAACTTTGTGGTAGTCATTTTTTTGCATTTGGTTTTCCACACACATTTTACTTCAGGTATGAATTAAAAAGTTCTCGTATATGTCACTATCATAAAACACCCCAATATGTGTTCAGCAACATCTCCTGAGTACAGCGATACCTCACATGAATGATTTTGCCTGGCTGTTTGGGGGCAAAAGGGCCACATTTGGGGCATGCACATTTTTCAATGTTGAACTTTGGCATTTGGGGATCCACTGCCCATGCCCTATTTGGTACATCTTTGAGCTGGGCCATTTCAGTGTGCCCAATAAACCCATATATTTTTGAAAACTAGACACCCCAGGGTATTTCAAATGCTAGTATTTTAACTCTTTCCATGCACCATATCTACCACCAGTCTTTGTCAAACTTTGTGGTAGTCATTTTTTTGCATTTGGTTTTCCACACACATTTTACTTCAGGTATGAATTAAAAAGTTCTGGTATATGCCACTATCACAAAACACCCCAATATGTGTTCAGCAACATCTCCTGAGTACATAGATACCTCACATGAATGATTTTGCCTGGCTGTTTGGGGGCAAAAGGGCCACATTTGGGGCATGCGCATTTTTCAATGTTGAACTTTGGCATTTGGGGATCCACTGCCCATGCCCTATTTGGTACATCTTTGAGCCGGGCCATTTCAGTGTGCCCAACAAAACCATATATTTTTCAAACTAGACACCACAGGGTATTTTAAATGCTGGTATTTTAACTCTTTGCATGCACACATTTTACCACCAGCATTTTTTCAAAGTTTGCAGTAGTATTTTTGTGTGTGTATTTTTCCCACACACACCTACTTTATGTATGAATTTACAGCTCCTGGTATATGCCGCTGTCACACGACACCCCATAATGTGTTCAGCAACATCTCCTGAGTGCAGTGATACCCCACATGCATGGGTGTGTCATTTTTTGGGGGAACTAAAAGGCCACATTTGGTACGTGTGCATTTTTCTAATTTGAAATTAGATGTGTGGCCATCCTTACCCCTGTGTTAATTGGGACGTTGTTGAACCTGGCCCATTCAATTTACCCCATCAAATCATACCTTTTTTAAAAGTAGACACCCCACGGGCATTTAATATGCCAGTATTTTAACTCTTTCCATGCGAGAATTGTTTTAAGCTAATATGCAAATTTTAGGACCTGCTCACAAAAATATATATTTTATATTTATATATATATATATATATATATATATATATATATATATTATTTTTTTGTCTTTTTTTACATTTTTTTTACATTTTTTTTCAACTTGGAGGTTCCCCTGATAGTGACATCAGTGGGAAATGATTTTTACATTTTACTAGTTTTTTACTATTTTTTTTCTAATTATCAATTTTATTTTATTTTTTAATTTATTTTTACTAATCACACTGTGATTAGAAAGCTGGGCTCCATTGACTTGCATGGTGAATGCAGTACCTGTATTCAACCTGCAAGTGGAGCCAAAGTTCACTAGATGGTCTGGACCATCTAGCGAACTTTGAAAATTTGTTTGTTCCTGTTAAAGGACGGCGGCCATCTTACTTGATGGCGAAGATCACCGGCAGCTGCGGCTGTGACCGCTCTCCGGAGCGGTCACAGCCCATCAAAAGGTAAGTGTTTGGTGTCGCTGGATGCCTCCTGATCGAGGCATTCCAGCGACACCATCTAAGTTTAGGAGGCGATCGTCGATCGCCTCCTAAACGCTTTTAAAACGGGCGTCCGCCGGGTATGGCGGTTGTTGACGCCACGTGGAGGGGCCAGAGATGGCCCCTTCGTGCCGATCGCGGCGTTGCTGAATGCCTCGAGGTTGAGGCATTCAGCAACGTTTTTTGGGTGCAGAAAGCGAAAGTAGATCGCTTTCTGCACCCGTTTAAAGACGTGCCGGTCCTGGCACGTCAATTGTCGTAAAGCACGTGCTTTTACGTGCCGTGCCAGGACCGGCAATTGTCATCAAGGGGTTAAATCAACTAACTTGTCAAGCGGTAAACGACACGCCATAGCCTCAAAATCGATTCCAAGAAAACTAAGGCAGGTAGTAGGCCCTTCCGTTTTGTCGGCTGCAAGGGGAACACCAAAACGATGCATCACAACCTGCACGGTGCGCAGAAGACGAAGACAATCCCCAGAAGTTCCGGGACCAATACACAGAAAATCGTCCAGGTAATGCAAGATAGAGGCCAAACCCGCCTCCTCCCTCACAACCCATTCCAGGAACGTGCTAAAACATGATATGGAACAACCCATGGGGAGGCACATAACCACATAAAACTGCCCGTCGAACCAACAACCTAACAAATGATGACACGCCGGGTGAACCGGAAGAAGGTGAAATGCTGCCTCAATATCCGTTTTCGCCGGCAGGGACCCAGCCACAGGAAAGCCACCAACAGGTGCCGTAGAAAAGGGGGGAAGTGGGGTAGAAAAAGACTCCTCACCAGAGGAGCCGTAGCCCAGGAGGGAAGACCCCCCCAGTACCCAAAGGAGGTAAACGGGCCGAGGGCTGCCGAGGTGACCCTAACTCGTCCCCAGAGGACCCACCGTTGTCCTCCGAGTCGTCCTCTCCCGCACGGCCCCCAGCCGCCCTCCATAAAGCCCTGCCGGGCGCACTCACCCCTCCTGCCGCTCGCCTGTCAATAGATGCAGCCGCCGTCGCTGCCCGTGACGTCCTCTACGGGCGGGTAGTGGACGCACCACCCGCCGCTTTGCGCGCTCCCACGCGGCTTCCTGCAGCCTCATCCGGCCGCCCGTGAGCCGTGTAGAAGCCTCGCAAGACCTCTGCGAGGCCCCGCGCCGCTGCCATCTTGGCGACGCCGGTGCAGTGGAAGGCTGCCCGCCCTGAGGAGACGCCTCCCGGGGTGCGCATGGCCCGCTATCCGTACTCCTGCTCTGGTAACGAGCCCCTGCACCCGCTAAATTGCTCACAAACTGCCCTGCCACCATCCTTGTCCACACCGGCCCTGAGAGCAGCGAGGATCGAATCAACGTCCATACTCCAGGCCATAGAGGATACACCAAAGCTCAAGCAGGTAAACTGTTAGCCGTCTCTGATAAAAGTGGCAGTGACCGGGGTCACCCAGGGGGCACCCTTTATCCCCTAGGGACTCCCGCCCCTACATTTACATACCCCAATCCAAAACACACATGCCCCAAGCTTGCACTCACCCACACACATACATGCTGTCTGTCCATTTAGCTACGCTGATTCCCAGGGGCCTTTGCTGTGTGTTAAAATGTTTTAGATTTTTTTCTGAAAGTTATTGTGCAATAAGTACAGGTAGCATTTGCTATTTCATATGTTATTTGGGACAACTTTGAAGCCAGCCAATGCACAACCTACCTACATCAAACTATATATTTTTGAAAACTAGACATCCCAAGGTATGTCAAATGCCCTTTCCATGCATTAATTATACTACCACTTCAGGTATGGAGTTACATCTCCTGGTATATGCCATTGTGAAACACCCCAATATGTGTTCAGCAACATTTCCTGAGTACAGTGATACCCCCATGCATGGGGTTGGCAGATTGTTTTGGAGGTAAAATGCCACATTTGGGAAGTGCATAATTTTTAACTTAGAACTTTGACATCTGGTTCTACTGCCCCCATGTCCTAATTGGGCCATCTTTGAAGCCGGCTAATTCAATTCACCCCAACAAACCATTTATTTTTGAAAACTAGTCACACTAAGGTATTTCAAATGCTGGTATTTTAACCCTTTTTCACACAAATTGTACTCCAGGTGTGAATTTACAGCTCCTGGTATATGTCACTGTCAAACACTAAAGTATGTGTTCAGCAACATCTTTTGATTACAGTGATACCCCCATGCATGGGTTTGTCTGGTTGTTTGGGGGCTAAAAGACCACAATTGGTAAGTGCACTTTTTTCCATTTTGGTCAGTCTGTGCCTATGCCCTATCTTTGAACCCGGGCACTCTAATTTACCCCCATCAAACCATTCATTTTTTTTAAGTAGATACCCCTTGGGTATTTGAAACGCTTTATTCTAACTCTTTCCATGTCAGGATTTGTGGGAAGACACAGTGCACTTGCTCATAATGATACATTTTTGCTGGAACTGAATAGTTCCCCTGATGGTGACATCACTGCATAATTATTTTTATTATTATTTTGTTGTTGGGCAGACTAAATGGTCCAAATGGTTCTTATCTCCCGTCACTCTCTATGTTTCTCTTATTTTGATGGAATGGTGGTGTTTTATAATCAAACCATACCTCCTAACTATCCTGTTTTTGCCACGCAATCCCGCTGTCTCACAGAGCTAAACCTCTGCGGGACAGCACGATTTGTGACCGCAAATCCTGTGTCCGTGATTTGGTTATCCGGGGTCTGCACATAAACAGAATTCCCTGATTCACCAGGGGTTGGGAGGTATACAAACTATGTACCAATTCCTAGTTTCCATTACCTATTTTATCCGTTTTGACCTTGTTGTAATTCAATCATCCTGTTCTGTAGGAGTCATGTGTAAATTTGTATGTTGTTTTATATGGGAAAAGGATGTTTGGTTATGGACAAACTGTTAAGATTCATACATCTATGTAATATTTAATGGATTCTACTGGGTGTGCGAGGGCTATACATGCACCAAGTTAATTGAGTAATGAGAGGCTATATTTTTTGTTTTTGTGCTAGTGTCACCTTCAGGACATAGGGTATACAAATTGGCGAAACCCACTTATGTTTTACATATTAATGTTTATGTAGGTTTAAATTGTTAGCTGTGTGTACGTTAATTTCCTTTGTATCAATCTGTACTTATGTATTGTGTGAATTTGTAAATTTGGCCCACCAGGCTAGTATCTAAAGTAAACTTTCATATTCAAAGTCTGGTGGTCATCACATTTTTCATTTCCACAACAAAATTATGACATGTGACAGACAATGTATTATTAATGTTATGAACTATTAAAGGGGCAGTTCTCTCTCTCTTTTTGTCTTGGTTTTTCTTAGGAGTAAAAGTGAGAAATACTGCTGCAACTCAGCGTATGGCCAGTGTTAAGAAGTTATTTAAGAAGACTGACTTCAATGATGATCTCTCAGATGTGTGGAAAGAACAGGATTATGTAGATGTGTTGGGTGTAGATATTGAAGGTAGCACCATTCTCTTTCTGTTTTCTGTTCTTACTTCATATGAGCCTGCTCCAGTTTTTTTAGGCAGATTTGTTGAATTTTCTAATTTGTAGATCCTCTAAAACATGGCCCTGGATCTGGTGGTGGTGGCAGTGAACTGTACTCTTTCCTCACAATTAAGCGATCAAACAAGATGGCACAAGTAGGTAAGACACCCATGTTATTTAGAGAACTGTATATTTTCCGTCACATCTTTCTGATGTGCCTCAACTCATTAATGTATAGATTTGCAGTAAGTTTGTTGATTACTCACATCAACCATCAAG
This sequence comes from Spea bombifrons, assembly GCF_027358695.1. Taxonomy (NCBI): domain Eukaryota; kingdom Metazoa; phylum Chordata; class Amphibia; order Anura; family Pelobatidae; genus Spea; species Spea bombifrons. Next base: position 20,720,867 of record NC_071093.1, on the reverse strand, counting down.
CACTTTAATGAAGAAAAATATTCTGGAACAGTTGGTCTGGCTGAATTGCTGTCACATTTTTGGTTACCTTTCCATATTCTCTATTGATACAGAGTTAACGTGACTGTTGCACAGTGTATCTTTTTAGTAATACAATATTTTCCAGCTTCAGAAATGGCGAGAACTCCTGGGAAGAGTGTGACGTTCTCAACTTCACATAGTCCTAAGGAAATAATCAGTCCTCCTGCAAGCAACAACAGTATGTAATACACATTTACGGTTGTACATGAAATATAAACTTTCCGCACGTTTATTATTTTATTGTGTCAACAGGGCAATCATCAGCAAGCAAAACCCCATCTAAGGTAAACAGAAACCCTTTTGTATCCACTATATGTCAGTAGTGCAGCACTGAAAAAATGTCCCATGAATAACCTGTTATTTTAGGTTCTGTGGCAATTACAGCACATTGAATTAAGGGCAATGTTTTTTTCATGTTAACTCCTTAAGGACCTTTTATTTTTTACATCCTTCGTAACCAAGCCTTTTTTAACTCTTTTGCAGTGCTCGTGTTTAGCTGTAATTTCCTCCTCTCCCATTTAGTGTAACCACACAAGTTATATATATATTTTTTTATCATAAAAATAAAATATGATGAAAAATGTAACTTCTTTTCTCACTTTTTATTTGAAAAATATTTTACTCTTCTACAAAAGCTAATGAAAAAGCCTGCTAAATAGATTCTACTATTTGTCCTGAGAAATACCCAATGTTTGTTTTGTTTTTTGGGGTTTTTTTTTACAGGTTATAGGGCAATAAATACAAGTAGCGTTTTGCAATTTCAAAACCATTTGTTTTCCAAATCTGGTCATTCTGTCTCATGTGCTCTTTGGGACATCTTTGAAGCTGGCCAATGTGCAATCTACCTCCATCAAACCATGTATTTTTGAAAAATAGACACCCCAAGGTATTTCAAATGCTGGTATTGTAACCCTTTCCATGCATGTGTGTGGTGGAGGTTGACATCTAGGGATTGGCCACACGGGGCCCCTGATGCAGATGTCTTTGTTGCTGTGTACCTCGACATCGAAGCATATCGGCAACACCGTTTAAGCGAATAAATGACCTTAGATCCCTTTCTAAGCTTTATCTATGCCATGACCTGCCAGGCACGTCATGGCATTGGTTGGTAACTGACTGTTTTTGTGTTTTTTTTATTATTATTATTATTATTGGCAGGTGCCTTTTGAATATTTTTTTTCTTGGGCAAGAAGACAAAAGGAGGATGCTGGCAATATCAGAAACCACCCCATATACAAAAAATGAATTTATAAGACTGCTTAGATTCATCGATTGCAAGGGAAGACTGTTTCTCCACCCATTACAACTGAACTTTGAAGGATAGATGAGATGATGTCCATGCATCTCACAGTGATATTATTTCCAAAATAACATCAACAGTGTCCTGGACTACCAGTTTTCACGAGCATGAATGGCTGACCTGGCCCTGTATAAAACATAGTTCAGTTAAGATTGAAACAAATCCCTTGCTAAAAGTTTTTCTGTGTCCTGGAATACTCAGATGGATATTGATTTAGATGTGCATAAAAGATTGTTGTATGTCCCAGTCTCATACAACATTTTGCAAGCAATGATATTTCATTTGCCTTTTTGGGGTATTCAAATAATACTTTGTAAATAGAGAGAAAAAACCATTCCATTAGTGCAAATAATGAAGCAAACAGCATATGGAGTTGGCTTAAAGAGATGTTTGTAACAAACTACTTTACTCCATTTTAATGTTAGTAATGTGAGAAATATGTTAGTAATCAATTGTTTTAATCCATCATGCATTATATTTAGCTAGTTGGAAAATCAAAACATTTTGTAATGTTTTGTGTAAGGTGCATCTGTGTGGCAAGAACTAATATTTACGTTGGCGCTCACAACAAGAAAATTGTTTTTAGGCCAGGAATAAGTATTTTTATATTTGTGTTTTAAGGGTAGAAAAAATGAATTTATCTCCACGACACCCCACCGATTAAGGAAGAGACTTTCAGGTACAGTATGTGTATACGTGACATTAAAAATCAGTCCTCAGTGCCATTGCTATTTAGGCCAACCAAACCTCCCATAGAGGTACAAGAAAGTGGATTTTTTTTTTAACATTAACAAAACCAAACAATTTATATGTCTTTTGGTGTCATGAAGCACATCGTAAACATTCTTTTAAACTCTGCATCCCCTTGCAAGAAATATCTTTAGAAGTCTTATGGTAACTATGTGCAGGCATCTTACATACTTTAAGATTCAGAAAATATGGTGAACTTTCAATTTCACACTTCATCTTCATGCTGTAAATAAATGCACTTCATTGTAGGGCTGCACCTAACGACCTGGGTCCTCTCTGGCAGCCGGTGGCGGTCTGTGCGATGCACGCAGACAACCTCCGCTTCTCCCCTTCACTTCCACTGGGGTTTCTGGGGGATGTGGATTCTAGAGTTATAATCCGAACTCTCTTTGAGGTTGGATTATAGAAGGGGGGGGCGCATTTTATTATTGATAAAAATCGATTCAACTAATCGATAATGAAAATCGTTGACAACGATTTTCATAATCGATTATTAACGATTGTATTAATTCATTGTTGCAGCCCTACTTCATTGTAATTCAGCTAGTTCTCATTAAATGACGGTCTGGTCTAATTCACAGTGCCTAATCCGAGGTCTGATACAGAGAGTGAATACTCTGCCTCCAGCTCAGATGAAGAAGAACGAGAGGAAAAAGACTCTTTGTCCAAAACGCCAAGCAAAGTATCTCAGACACCTGCTAGGATCCCATCCAAGAAATTAAAGAAAAATTCTGATGTGAGTAGATTTAAATCAATTTGCCTTCTGGTATTGTTAGATAGAAAAATAATTTTTCGCTTTACCATATGACATTGAATATGAGATACAAGAGTGTGTAGTGAAAAAATGACTTGTATTACCAGTTACATTACATCATTAAAACCTAATTGGTGACTTAATTAAAATTTTAATAAAGACAGTAGGCGAGTACATAACCCCCAACAATCTCTCCCTCTTTCGAAAGCTGTGAACCGGAGCTCTTTGTTTTACGCTAACCCTATAAACCAAGAACTGGGAAAAAAAAGACAACCAGAGAACTGTAGGTAGACACCTCTGTCAATAAACAACCAATCTCCGGATGCTAGATCAGGCTGGAGGAGAGAAAGGAGATATAAAAGGACCACATATAGGCAGAAAAAAACCCAAGGGTAACTAAATAAGAAAGCAAATTGAAGCAACCCCCCCTCCCAACCCCTCCCTAGCCACACACTCCTCAGTATGACAATATCACAGAACTTAAAAGGGAAGGGAAGGGAGGGAAAATACTTGCCTCCTGTTTTCATTATTCAGTCACCAAGTCTAAAATAATTTCTAATTTTGAGACAAGACAGGAGGCTGCTATTTTGCGTTTTTAATGCTCAGAAACGCCAATGCCACTGATGACAAAGGTTGAAAATAAAAGGTAAAGAAGGTGGACCAATCTGCCACCCGGAGAATGTCTCCTAAGGCTCCCCTGCTGTCAGGGCACCGGAGGCAGACCCCTAACCAAATGGGCTCTGAATGAAGCATCGATGCCTGAACCAACACTTCCAGCAGTGCCGGAAACCATCATTATGAGTGCCTTAGCGAGGTCACTAGAACCAGGGACTTTCTGGATCTTTGGAGGTAGTGAGTGACCCTTGAGATCAGAGCAAACTGAGGGAAAGCATAGGCTCCGGACGCCAGCCATATCTGGATGAAGGCATCCGTCGCTAGAGCTTCCTGATCTGGTAGCCAGCTGAAGAAGACCTTTGTCTGGTGATTTGTTCTGGACACAAATACGTCCCAATGTAAAGGCCCCCCTCTAGCGGTGAATCTTCTAAAGGACCCAGCTGTAAAGTCTCCAGACGCTCACGTCCCTCCAATGCCTCGAAAGCCAGTCTACCATGAGGTTTTCCTCCCCCAGCAAATACTCCACCTGTAGCATGATGATGCAAACTTGAGTATCTCCCTTGTCACCTCTGTAAGGCATTTGGAGCTATTGCCTCCTGAACGGGTGATATACCTTACTGCAGGTACGCTCCTCTCAGGACCAAAGCAACCTGGTCTCTTCTGTGATGGAGGCCGCTCCCCAGCCCAGCAAGTGTTCAGAGCCTGTAAGTTGATGGACGGAAAGCCCCCCCCCCGCTTCCCGACTAAGAAGATGGAGCTGAGGAAATCTATTGGTCTGAATAGCCCCTTTCATGAACAGGGACTGCAGCTCTTCTTCCGCCAGTGCCTGATCGACGGCCGACCTGCGCATGGAGAGAGGCCTCCTTACCTGCTGAGGAGGGGAGATGAAGTCCATCAGATAGCCCCACTCCCAATTTTGAAGGGGAAGAAACAGAGGAAACATCAGGGCTTACCGATACCAGAGCAGCCCCTAGGGAAGCTGGAAAAACCTCTGCCTCTACTTCCCCGGCTTGCTGGAAAGGTCCTCTATGGGATGTCTGTGCCTGTGGAAAGCTCCTGGGGCCTTGGAAAGATGAACAGGTGGAGATCTGCCCCCGCTGTAGTTCAGTCCTAAAGTAAAAACAGGGCCTGTCTGGAACACCTTCCTTATGGACAGCTTCGCCTTATTCCAAGAGGTTATCAAGAGGATCAGGCAAGGGAGACATGCCTGTTCAACTCCTTGATGAAGGAGCCACTGCCCTTAGGTCCTTGGAACCCAACTGCGCCAAACGATGGTCCATCCGAAGGAGAGCTGCTTTACAGCGCTCTGTGGAATCAAAAGTTTCAAGTTCTGTGGAAACATTGATTTCTAAAATGACAGCCAACATGCCTCAGTCTTCCACTTGTTCGTTCTCCACGCCTCAAGTACCGGCCGTTGTCCTTTTAGGGTCTGATTCTGACAAATCAGAAAAGTACCACCCAAACACCGTGAAGTAGAGGCTCACCCTGGGACAAATCCACTCAGCAAGGGCTCACTCTGCAAATCTGAGCAAGGTGGCAAATAGCAACAGGAGTCTGCAACAGACAGAAACAGGGGCTTACCCTGTAACACAGCTCGCTCCCAAAAGAACAATAACAGCAGGGTTTTACTCTAAAGAGACGTAGTGCTCTGTTAAGACGGCAGCTGGAGATGTTTTGACTTGTGCCTAGATGCCGGTACAAGCAGAATAAGCAGTTGAAAATGGGGTCAATCTCAAAAACGCAAGATTATCTACCTCTGGATGTTATTTATTTAGGTTTTCTGTTAACACTTTGCTGCCATTGGTAAAAGTAAAGAGAGATATATGCAAAATAGAAGCACTCTGTCTTGTCTTAAAATTAGGGGGAAATTGTTGAAGTATGCAGAAGATGTATAAATGAAATGAAAAGTAAAATAAGGGCAGGGGTTATGGCTGTAGGAAGCCAAGGGTGGGGGGGGGTGGTTCAGGAGGGATGTGCATTTGAAAAGGTAAACATCACCATTTGGCTAATAAGAAACAATGACCTCAAAACACACATTTGGTATGTACAAAAGAAAACAAATGAAAAATAAAACCAAAAATGAAATAATAAACTAGCTTGCAGATCTGATAAAGTAGTATAAATGAGGTTGAATGCCATTTATTATTTTATTTAATCTTGCAAGGAGCCTGACTCAAGAGTTGGCTTTCCGAGGGGTTGTGGCTTTTCAGGAAACCTGTAGCGAATAATACCAAACAATATAACAAGTGTTCCCCTTAAGATTCGGGATATATCTGTTTGTGTTTTTCTCTTTGTAAATACCCATTCCATGCCTTTTGCAGAACATCCTGGTGGAAGAATATTTTGAGGCTCACAGCAGTTCAAAGGTTTTCACTTCAGACAGAACATTACAGAGGCTGCAGACTCCAACATTAGATCAGGTATAAATATTATTACATATCCAGAGCACCAGTGTATTCCATAGCCCCATTGGAAAAAGAGAGAATGCAAAACTGCTAATAAAAGCAGACAATATACAAAATGAATAACGTGTGCTAAGACACATACTGGTACACAAGGAAAAGTCTGTCCTGCTCTTGTTAGCTTAAAGTCTATTATGAGGGTGAAGGGGGGATGAGACAAAGGTAAGGGATTGCTTGGGTGAGAAAGATTTGATTGTTACGACGGAGGAGTCAGTAAAATCTTAAAAGTTGAGGGAATGGAATGGTGCAGGTAATCCTAGAGAAAAAGTACCAACAGGTGCAAGCAGAGCAGAGATATATAGTGTGCAGTGTTTTGGGATGAGTAGGAGTTTAACTTTCATCTAATTAAGACCAATGGGGTAAGCTTAGTAGTCTGGCAAAGGCAGCATGTCATCAGCATAGAGGTGGTAGTGGTATCTAAACAAGAGATGATGTGTAGCTAGAGGAGGCTAGTGACCCCAAAGCAAGCCAAAAGGCACATATAAACAAGTGCCAAAGAAGAGACATTAAATGTTGAATTTGAGCTGGGAGAGAGCTGCGTCGCAGATGCCATGGAACTGTTTGCAAGACGCCTTGTACATTACAAGGCCATTCAATTAATTCAGAAGTTTCTCCGAATAGGTAACACTGCACAAGCTTCTGGATGTGTCACCCACACCATTTGCTGGTGGAATCGACATGTTAAGTGAGCAGCATGAAGCTTTGTTCTATAAATGGATGCTGCAGCTACAGTAAGTTATTTGGGTAGTGAAGAAAAAAGATAATTTTGCTAGTTTCTTTTTTTTTATCCATTTTTCTTTTGTTATCCTATAGATAATTCACAACCCACATAATATATTGGTTCAAATTGGAATTTTTTTTATTCTTATGTGGAAATTAAAACATTTTGATTGAAGGCCTGTTTAATACATTGAAAGGAACTCGGAAGATATTGGGACTCATACCTTTATCTAATTTCTAGAAATGTAAAATATTTTGTTGTCTTACCATTCAGCCTAGGATTCAACATTGTCCTCTTTGGCCTGGGTTCTAAAAGGAACCTGATAGAAAAGTTCCGGACCTGTTTGCTGCAGGATTCTCTCCACATTGTTATCAATGGATTTTTTCCAAGCATCACTGTGAAATTTGTAAGTGCTGTATTTCTGGTTTTTTTGTTTCCCCTTATGTATGCTCTGCTTTTCCTTTCATATTGTGTCATGGCCCAAGGATTCTGTCTTGTCTGGTATGGTAAACTAGAAAGGGTAATTTTTCATGGCTATATTGCTTACCTAAGAGCTGAATCAGTTGGACTGCTTTGCATTTTAACCTTGTCTGGCCACCATTAATGAGGCTCTTGTGTGGCAGGAGAGACATATTTGCAGGTACTGACCAAACCTTAGGGATGACCCTAAGGTTTGGTCAGTACCTGCAAATATGTGCAGTACAAAATAGGGGGGTGCACAAAATAAAAAGCATAAAGATTCAGATTCACGGGTTGCTGCTAGAGCAATAATGACTAAGTACACAAAACAAAGCAAGAATTCAACACATACCCAGGTAATACATTCAAAAAACACCTATCTAAGATGTAATTATTGGTGATTTTGTTACACCATATGGCCATATATATTGCTTAGCCCACCACTATGTCAAAGTACCACAAGTTTGGTGAGGCTATATTACTTACCAAGGAGCTGGATCAGTGGGACTGCTTTGCTATATAACCCAAATGAGGCACATTGAAATGTTTCAGCTCATCCAACTAATTTTAATATAATATAATATTGGCAGAAAGGATGTGTGAGTAAACCCAACACAGCTTTTAAATAATCAATTTTAAAGGTAAAGAGTTAATCAAAACCTATATCACCTATGTGAAGAATAATTCCCTCCTAAACCTAATAAATAGTTTTGCCACACTTGGATCAAACGTTTACGATAATTGGCAATGAGTCTTTTACATTGCTGAGGAGGAATTTTGGCAGAATCTTCTTGGCAGAATTGTTTTAATTCAGCCACAACGGAAAGTTTTCGAGTATTAACTGCCTTTTTAAAGGTGTAGCATGTCATTTGGATTCAAGTCAGTACTCTGAGTAGGCCACTGCAAACCTTAATATTTTTAACTTTTAATCATTCAGAGACACTTTACCCAATTATGCTTGAACATTACATCACAAACTGAAAGGCTGGGCGTTCTACTTAAGGATTTTCTGGTATAAACTCTCACTGGATCAGTAAGCTATAACTATATCCCTGTATATACTTCATCTAGCCCATCTAGTCTCTTCCCATCTAAAGCAGGACAATAAAAAAGACCTCCTCTCCCACATATCCAATGTTCTTTCTGTCCTAACTGCAGGTTCCTACAACAACCCTTGGTCCTCAGGAGTGTTTTCGTTTGCTATGCCCACATATTAGTTCCTCTACTTGCTGCCACTTGCCAACTACCACCAACCATCACAGCTTACGCGGATGGCTTTTATGGGATGCCTGTGCTGGACAGAGATTTTTGTGCCGAGACACCTATTTTTTTTTACTGTTTTAGTGCTCTTGGTGGTGACTTTTTTTGTGTTTTTTTAAATTCTTTTTATGTATTGGGATAAGACTCCACAGACCCCTACAGACACCAGACCCAAGAAAAGCTATGAGTTCTGCACTTCTGCAGTCTTCCCCAAGCTTTTCCTCAATCTCAGCCATACCCAGTCCTCTGTGGCCTCAAATCCAGAATATTTCTCAGGCAGTTAATTCTTCTCAGAGGAAGAAGACAATATTTTGGAAGAGGCTTTTTTTTCCAGTGGAAGTTGGTTGGCTCATCTCAGGAGTAAGATCAGCCTTGCATATGGATGAAGCAGGGGACGGCAGCATATCTATATATGTAGATATGTCCGGGCACATCACACAAAAACATTCAGTTAACGGGGATTGACATTCCAGGACCGTCATGAATTTAAACAGGTGTTCACTTTCTTCACCCAAACTATGTCGAGGCATTCAAGAACTCCCCTTGCAGGTTGAATACAGGTACTTAATTCAACCATGCGAGTGAATGGAGCCCAGCTTTCTAATCACAATGTGATTAGTAAAATAAATAAATGTTACGGGCCTCGGGTACCCCGGCTGGGTACACCCATCAGTTCTTTGTTGCTTCCTCCCGGAACCGCAAGGGTTAACTGCTCCTCACGCTGGCCGATACTAGCGAGGAAGGGATTAGGAACTGGCTCGGTCTCCTCGGTGTAGCCCGCAGAGGCGTTGCTGAATACAGTGCTGTAATTGTCCTGAAAAGGACAATGAGTGATCCAGCGGGCTGAGGCATTAGACGAGACTAACGTCCAGGGAAGTAATACACACTTTATTGGGAAAAACACGGGCTTATATACAGTTCCAGAGGGAAAAGGCCATAAATCACATCCCCATATCCCTGCCCTGCCCAGACAGTCCGGCACCGAGCCCCGCAATGTCCGTATGAGTTTAGCCGTCATTCTCGGGGTGATCCCAAAAGAGTGGTGGCGATCCTGTGGTGCCGATGGATAGCTCGGGGTCCTGAGGATATCCTGTCCAAAAAGCGACGCGATCGGTCAAAGGAACCCCGAGCGACAACAGTTCAAAGTTTCCTGCGCCGGCTCCGAAGTCCCAGCGACCGGGAATCCATGGGAGGCACCCGAGCGGGTTGTTGTGGAAATCAAACGTTGTGCTGACCACCAGATTTCTTTGAATGTATAAAAGTTTATTCCGGATACAAGCAGGTGCAGGGAGATCTGCACAAAAGCAGGCAAATCTAACAGCTTTACATTTTCACACACTATATATACATTGATAACAAAAGAAAATTAGTAAACTCCTACTAAAGGCTGGCACACTTGTAATATCTCTGGTTTTACCATAAAAGGCAAAAGCCTAACCTACATAACATTGATATGTATGATATGGGTGGGGTTTCAGTTATTTAAAGCAGACATCCTGTGCCCTGAAGTTGACCCCAAGTTTACACTTATGGTCCAGTTTCTCACCAGCTGATTCAGTTTATGTAATTTGACCTATGCCCTCTACCATATATATCATGTTCCTCAACAGAACAATACTACCTCCCAGTGTATCAGACTCTTATCACCAAATTGCAGAAAACAGTTAACCTCTTCCTACCCACGCTCTCCACATCCTAAGATTCCACAGGGTGTTTTTTTTTCTTTCTTTTAGCCCTGCTGCTGGTAAGCAGCACTGCAGGGGACCTGGATCCTCCTCTCCAGCAGCCGTCTGTGTTATGCGCGTAGACAATCTCCGCTGCCAGCACTTCCGCTGGGGCTTCTATGGTGGAGCACCGGAGTAACATAACCTTCTGGTGCTCCACCATAGAAGCCCTGGCGGAAGTACTGACAGCAGGGGAAGTTGTCTATGCGCATCGCACAGGCGTCCACCAGCCGGCCCGGCTAGACACCAGGGAGTCTGGGGGTGCACTGGTAAGGGGGGGGTGGCACTTCTAGGAAGCAGAGTGGCGCTTCTAGGGGCATAATGCATTTCTTGGAGTGTCATATCAGGGGTTATAAAGCATATCTGGGGCAGAGTGGCATATCAGGGGTTATAAAGCATATTATCTATCTATAAGTAAGGTGCATTAGGAATTAAGGGGGGACCTTAAAATGGCTATTGTTAAAGCACATCAAGCAGACGTGCTGACAGCGGAGGTTGTTTACGCGCATCGCCGCAACCGGTCAACGTCTGCACAATGCGCTTAGACAGTCTCCCGTGCCGGCACTCCCTCCCCATTGGAAGTGCTGGCAGGGGAGGCTGTCTCAGCGTATCGGAGAGTAGGATGCAAGTCCCCTGCAACGCTGCGGGGGATCTGTATCCTAACCCTGCTGCCTGCCCGGCGCCCGGAACCGCATGTCCCGGGCATCGGGCCATACGTATTGTGCATTCCTGGGCTAAACCCCGATTATAGGCCACATACAAATATAGGCCGCACTTTTTAAAGACTTAAAGTGGGGGGAAAAATTGCGGCCTGTATTCGGGCAAATATGGTATAAAATATATATATATATGTGTATATGTATATCTCACAAAAGTGAGTACATCCCTCACATTTTTGTAAATATTTTATTATATATTTTCATGTGACAACACTGAAGAAATTACACTCTGCTACAATGTAAAGCAGTGAGTGTACAGCCTGTATAAAGTGTAAATTTGCTGTCCCCTCAAAATAACTCAACACACAGCCATTAGTGTCTAAACCTTGGCAACAAAAGTGAGTACACCCCTAACTGGAAATGTCCAAATTGCGCCCAATTAGCCATTTCCCCTCCCCGGTGTTATGTGACTCGTTAGTGTTACAAGGTCGCAGGTGTGTTAAATTTGGTGTTATTCCTCTCACACTGTCTCATACTGGTCACTGGAAGTTCAACATGGCACCTCATGGCAAAGCACTCTCTGAGGATCGGAAAAAGAATAATTGCTCTACATAAAGATGGCCTAGGCTATGAGAAGATTGCCAAGACCCTGAAACTGAGCTGCAGCACGTTAAGACAGGTTCCACTCAGAACACATGCTTAGCGTCGTATCCAGACGTTGTCTTTGGGAAATCGACGTATGAGTGCTGCCAGCATAGCTGCAGAGATTGAAGGGGTGGGGGGTCAGCCTGTCTGTGCTCAGACCATATGACGCACACTGCATCAAATTGGTCTGCATGGCTGTTTTCCCAGAAGGAAGCCTCTTCTAAAGATGATGCACAAGAAAGCCCACAAACAGTTTGCTGAAGACAAGCAGACTAAGGACGTGAATTACTTATTTGAAATAAACTTATTTGGTTCAGATGGTGTCAAGCGTGTGTGGCTGCAACCAGGTGAGGAGTACAAAGACAAGTGTCTTGCCTACAGTCAAGCACGGTGGTGGAAGTGTCATGGTCTGGACCTGCATGAGTGCTGCTGGCACTGGGGAGCTACAGTTCATTGAGGGAACCATGGATGCCAACATGTACTGTGACATACTGAAGCAGAGCATGATCCCCTCCCTTCGGGGACTGGGCCGCACACCTCCGAGAAGACCACTGCCTTGCTAAAGAAGCTGAGGGTAAAGGTGATGGACTGGCCAAGCATGTCTACAGACCTAAACCCTATTGAGCATCTGTGGGGTATGCTCAAACCGAAGGTGGGGGAGCACAAGGTCTCTAATATCCACCAGCTCCATTATGTTGTCATGGAGGAGTGGAAGAGGACTCCAGTGGCAATCTGTGAAGCTCTGGTGAACTCCATGCCCAAGAGGGTTAAGGCAATGCTGGAAAATAATGGTGGCCACACAAAATATTGACACTCTGGGCCCAATTTGGACATTTCCGCTTAGGGGTGTACTCACTTTTGTTGCCAAGGTTTAGACATTAATGGCTGTGTGTTGAGTTATTTTGAGGGGGACAGCAAATTTACACTGTTGTATACAGACTGTACACTCACTACTTTACATTGTAGTAGAGTGTCATTTCTTCATTGTTGTCACATGAAAAGATAAAATATTTACAAAAATGTGAGGGGTGTACTCGCTTTTGTGAGATACTGTATATTAGCACTATATCTTAACACAATCCTTGCATTGAAAAAGTTAAAATACTGGCATGGTAAATGCCCATGGGGTGTCAAAAATGTATGATTTGATGGGGTAACTTAAATTAGCCATGTTGAACAATGTCCCAATTAACATAGGGTGCAGGATGTCAAATTTCACATCTGTAAAATGCACACGGGTGCTACTTTTAAGAAAAAAATACACATTAGTGGAATAGTAAAACAGTATTTTATCTAGTTAGCATATTTTATATACAAACAGGAATCTGAAAAACCAGTAGCCATTTTAAGGTCCCCCCTCAATTCATAATGCACCTTACTTATAGATATGCCACTCTGCCCCCCTAGATATGCTTTATGCCCCCTTGATATGCTTTATGCCCCCCTAGATATGCCACTCTGCCCTCCCCAGACTTACCAATGCATCCCTAGACTTCCTTGTGTGTAGCGGGGGCAGCAGGTGGCGCATGGAAAACCTCTGCCGCTGTTCGCCATTTCTACCAGGGCTTCAATGCATGAGCTCCGTCATAGAAGCCAGTGCTGGTACTTCCGCTGGGGCTTCTATGGTGGAGCACCGGTGTGACCTAACCCTCTGGTGCTTCACCATAGAAGCCCCAGTGGAAGTACTGGCAGCAGTGGGGGTTGTCTGCATCGCGCAGACGTCCACCGGCTGCCAAAGAGGAGGATCCAGGTCCCCTGCAGTGCTGCAGAGTTATAACCATGAATTTACATCTCTCAGTATTTACTCTTCAGAAGAGACGAAAGTTCAGGGAGACAACAAAAAATTGAATCCTTCTGGGACTGCCCAACCAAACTGTTAGTCAACAAAAATGGATCTATCAAAATGCTGAGAACTTCCTCTGAGGGCCTGGCTCTTCTGTGACAGTGAGATTTGACCACAGCCACCAGCCCTTCACAGTCAAAGTCTCCTGAACCTCTGATCTCCCCAATGTGGGTCCCTCAAGATTGCTATAAGGTGGATTGTAAACCCAGGATCACAGAGAGGCGAGAGACACCAAGCATCAGAATGAGAAGATCTCAAAATACACACTGAGCAACACTAACACACTAAGACAGCTGTACTGTTATCAATTTAATTTAAAGAAAAGTTACCTTCATCTAAAGGCAGGGTAGAGGTGAGTCTGAAGATAAAACACCTTGTCCACATATGTACATTATCTATTGCATTTGTTCCTCAGTTTTTCGCCTTCAGTGGTGCAATAGACCACAGTTCTTGGACACTATGAGGTGGTAGTCTAATAGGTCCTATTTTCTAGATTAGGGACCTAGCTTTGATTGTTTTTTTGTTTAAGGTCTATTTCTGTTGTACCTACCATATCCGCCGATGTGCCACACCGGTCGGCAACGCGTGGGGGGCTCTTGCTCCATGACGCGCACACGTCCTGTGTGTGCGTGGACGCTCGCAGGGTTATGAATGAGTTGCCACAACATGCTCGCGGTGCTCGACCACCCCAGCATCTGCCAGTGTGGCACGCCTGCGGGTATAGCACACGCAGATGCCATTTTTGTTTAGGGCGCCGGGGCCATTAGTCTGCGTCGGACGCGATGACGTCACCCCGCTTCCCATTGGTTGTTTTTCACGCCGTTTGCCCTGTTTAAATCTGCTTCCACAGTCATACAGTGCCCGTTCAAAGAGTCACTTGTGTGTTTGCTCTGGGTTCTCATTTTTCATATATTCCTGTTGCTGATTGACTATGTTTGTGTACCAGATCTTGGCTTTGTTTCCCGACTCTGATCCTGTGCTGCCTGCCCAGACCTCGGAACCTCCTAATTACGTGTATTTACCGCTGACCCTGTACTGCCTGTTTGCCTTAAACTTCCTACCTAGCTCTCCATTCTGTGACGACACTACCGTCTCTGCATAGTGGGTGCGTCATCCTTTGTTTTCCTAGGTCCCGTATAACAATTTCTTCCTTTTTTGATTTTTTTCTCCTTTTTCCTCTTTTCATCCCTCCTATCCTCTACAAGTAGGTTTAGGATTACTAGATAAATCCAAAGGGGCTTAAATCTCTCCCATTGGCTCTTCATGCCACAGCCATGAAACAAACAGACAGGAGTATCAATTTGGGTTTCATCACAGCTTTCCTTCACTTTCAACCTGTGATCTGTGGAAATTTAAATTTGCCACCTATTGGGGAGAGGAATACAATAGCCTCTACCACCACCCAATATAGCAACGGGTTTAAAATTGCTGGGTTAAAGTTACAAAGATCGTTTTTAGTTCATTCTGAATTTGAAAATTTTGAGTTGGAGATATAAACATCCCTTGGAGAAGGATTTTACTTTTTTCTGCCCCACATTGCTCCTATACAAGACTGGATCTGATCCTGGTGGAGGTGTTACTTCAGAGCATTGTTCAGGTAATTAATCGAATAATGCATTGGTCTGACCATGTTTATCACAATAGAGGAAAATACCTCACGACTCAAGCTAGGGTATCTGGAAATTAAATGGAAGTCTTTTGGCTTATAATAGTGTTGTGGTCGTGGCCTGTTTTATGCAAAATTATGCTAATATTTAAATACACAATTTAAACAAAACACATCTAACAATACAACAATAAATTTGATTCAGGAATACAGTTAAATTATGTAAAGACGAATACCAACAGATGTTATGATATATAATGATATACTTTAGTAATACCTTTAGCGGTTAAAACAATATATCGAAAAAGGTTACCATAACAAAGTTACAGACAGTCAACAATTATATTCTAATAACATTGTAGTAACATATGTACTTAGCTTCAAAGAGTATCAGCATATCAAATGACTCCTTTGGTGTTCAGTTTCCAAAATGGCTCTAGATACCAGGATCATATAGAAGACTTTAAAGGATTCTTTCAGTAGTTGTTTTCTAATTCTTAGTTACAATACTAGGCACTAAACCAGTCCTAGCTTCTTGGCACTTAACTAGCCCAAGATGGAAGAGCAGCTTTCTATTTAATGTGTTTTCTCTGGCAAACTTTTGCAGCTCCCTTAGCTTCTGCCTTACTGCTTCCTTCTTCTCCTTTCAGTCTACTCTGCTCTTCCTCCTTCTTCCTGGAGTTCCTGATATCCCATTGTTCCTGGCATAGCCCACATGGCTTTTCATGTAGGTAGCCATTATCTATAGTCTTAGATAAACAATAGATGTACACATCACTCACACTCTAGTGCTACCTGGTGGTAGAGGTAAGGCACTTCTTAAACAATAGAACTAATTGGTATTGTAATGTATGCCACAGTTAGGGGAGTGGTTTATCCAAAGAGAGATACAGAAATTGCGTCTGTGACGTGAATCACTAATAATGGACGATGCAATCCATGTCCACAACATTCCACCTCTTGATTCACATCATATAGCAATGATACATAAATTTATCTCTCCAGAAAGTAATCCCCCCCCCACTATGGCACTCATTTCACATATATCTTGTACATACACACATATAGAAAACATAACAGTTATAATAACCCTAAATGTTATTCCCAAAAGATTGTCCAACTGAATCTTTCCCTCGTGTGACACTCATCTTGATCGATCTTGATCCTGTCAAGACAGCAATTCCAATAAAATCCCTGGAAGTGGAACTCCATGCTCTCTGCTGCATGACGTGTCTTATCCTCAATAGAAAGCCAGGATCTCTTAAAAAGGACACCAATCTGCTAGAGAGAAAATAAGTGTGAAGCATCATACTTATCATTGCACTACAAATCGTGCACAACAGTACATTTGCTGCCTTCCTGCCTAAAGCCTAGTAACCTCCATTAATATCTTCCTATAATAGCATTATCCCTCGGTCATCCTTATACTACCAGGGCTGATTTGGATATCCAAACGGATTTCTAATCCAATTCAGTTCCTGGGGTTCTGAAAACAATACAACCCTCTTCCACAAAGCAAACATCAATGTTTCATTTCTTTACATCAACCCCTCATGTTTCATACTCTGACATCCTCTTCAACCCAAATTCCCACACTATAATATTTTGTAGTCAGTACTTTACTAAAGAATAATGGTTGCAAACCCTTTCCCACTCTCTATCACTACTGGGGACAGTACTCGAATGAGCTCTCCTAAAAACTCTTTACACCACTCTACCATCCTAGTAGCTTTAGGTGGTAGGCAAGGAACCACTATATGCTTAGTGGTAATTGGATAATACAAAAGTCCATAAATGCAAACGTTCATCTCTTTTGGTTCTTTCTTGAATTCTTTTAACAGTCTCTTCTTGCTGGATCCACAACAAGCCACAACTCTTCTGGCAATTCAATCCACCTCTAGGTATTCAGTCTCCACAGCTGAACTGCCTAAATCTGCCCATCATTTTCTTTAGGGCTACTTTGTGCAGCCACCCTCTTCAGCCATTCTCTTTCTCTGAGTAAATTCACTTGTTCTGTGAGCCGTTTTTTAACAGGTTTGCAGCTGCAGGAGTACGGAATTACAATGTATTCTGTGTGGCTGGCAATCTTGGTTGATGATAATCCGCCACTGTTAATTGTTCTTGCACTATGCTCAAATATACTCAGTCCACTGTGTCTTGATGCACTACATGTATGGATACAATTTCTTCTTCCAGACAGAGCCAACTTGTTTGTTCACCACTGGTGCAATGAGAATTAAAGAGAGAGCATTCGCTTATTCAATCCCAGCGGGCAGGCAGTCTGCCTGTTTACATATACATTCATCTGCATTGACTTACTCTGAACCGCAGCACTCACTAATGGTGCTGCTGCATCCACATCCAGATCGTCAGCAGTCAACCCAGAGTCATCCGACTTTTAAAACAGGCAAGACAAACGTGTTAATAGAGCTGTCAGCTGGTCAATTTCTACCTCTTTTCTGTCCTCCAGGCTGTCGATTCTGCACATGGCAAACCGGCATGGCTGGGGAAGAAACATTTACAGGTTTTACATGTCCCCTTAAGTGGTTTTTACTAGGGACGCACAAAAACAAACACCCCTCACTAATAGTTTCCGTACTGTCCCGTTTCAAATGATTAACCCCTGACTTCTGACTTGCAAATTTGGAAAGAGTTAAAACACCTGCAGGGACTTCAATTGTCAAAGGGCTGTCCTGCAACACTTCTTTAGTTCCTGCCCCCCTTATCCATACCCCATTCTGTTTCCTTGCCTTATCCCTCCCCCCAGCAACCTGTTGGTACCGATCTCTAGTGGATACTGTTGCCACATGTAGCACTGGAAGCACATCATCTTGTAATAATGGGGAGGTCATGGCCCTGTTAATCGTGCTGTCATCTTTATCATTAGGTAGGGGTGGCTCTTCTAAATGTACATTGGTATGTATGTTTAAATGTGGAGAAGTCTTTGTCAGTGACCCGCTAATACTACAAGGGTTGTAAGCAACTTTGTGTACCTGCCTAAGCCTTCTCACTACCGATTTCCACTTTTTAAACATCTCTGCGGTAGGAATACCATTTATCTCTTCTCTGGGTACACAATTCTGTAACAAGTCATGCCACATTTGCCTTCTAGTCATCCTACTCGGATTCCCATCCGACTTTTGCGCTGAAAACTTCACTCTAGCCTTTTCTGCTGTATAAACACTCTTAGTCTCTTTGGTTTCCATGTTTAACTCTTCTATCTCAGCCAATAGGGTGGTTACATGGTGTATTTTTCTATTGTTTCCCATGCCATAAAGCAGAGATAGCAGGGGAACTTTTAGATCTGGCGGTGCAGTCTTTAGAAGCTTTGACCGCATGCTAGCTGTAAAATCCTCCATATCAGGGCCTTCCCAATTATCCTTGTTCAATCCTGCAACACAACCCATAATCCTTACATGATTTATGGCATCCTTAATTGTTACCCATGGGGTCTATGGCTCAATATCTGAGTGTGATGGATAAACTTGTAATAAAGCATGTCGAACCATGTCTACCAATGAAAAGTTCCCCCTAATCTCTCTCACCCTCCGTAATGCCTGCATGAGCTGTAGATTCAATGTCAGCTGCCCCATTCTTATGGCTTCTCTTGCACTCAACAGCACACTGTCAGCTCCTCCATCCCACATGCGTAGTAACCACTCGCCCACATTTTCACCCACTTGCTGTTTATGTGTCTTAGCCAGCTCAATGAACTCCATATGTGTGTAACTCTTTACCACTTCCTTCATCTCATCACGTGCACCATTTCTCCAACCATGCTCCCTATCTTGGTCGCAGTGTATTCTCCTTTTCTGCTGTTGTATAATGATAGGACAGGCCTGTCGCCGGTCCAGTTTTATTATCATCTTCAGAAAAGGACACATACGTATCATCGGATGACCGGAGAGTCTCTGCAGCATCCCATGTGGGATCTGCAACCATTGCTCGCACCTTACTTACAGGCTCTAGTTTTCTACATCTCTGCAACCTCCTGCACTTTATCTTGCTTACCACTAAGTTAGTACATTTCTCTTCTAGAGCAGCCACATGGCACGCATTACTACGCATACATTCTTTGGTCATAACTAAGGAATCTTTGACTTCCTGCAACTCTTTCTTTAATGCTTCATTTTTCTGCACCTCGCGGCTAAGGGCCTGCACAACTATCCAGCCTGTGGTGGCAGCGGCTTTCCGCTCTTTCTTGGAGTAAACTCGTAGATCTAAACATAACGCCTGCGCATCAAGTTCAGTACCAGCATCAGGATAGACTGGAGCTGCATATTTTATCAGTTCCTCAGCAATGGCTTTCCAACTACTAAATTCTGCCCATACAGGAATTGTTCCATATTTTGATCTTTCTTGCCCTGCTACAGCTGCTTTCTGTTTGAGTGTTCTGAACATCTTTACACACTATTACAAGCGAGTTCTATGCACTAGACTCTGTACTGTAATATAGGGGTTATGCACTGGAGTTTAAACACACGAACACATGGCTTTAGAGCACTAGAGCGTAAACATACAAATCTGTAACTTTATGCGATAAATGCACAGTAAATACACGGTATTCTCATTAATAATCTTTACTGTATCCTGCCGACTACGCCAATTGTTGTGGCCGTGGCCTGTTTTATGCAAAATTATGCTTAATATTTAAATACACAATTTGGACAAAACACATCTAACAATACAACAATAAATTTGATTCAGGAATACAGTTAAATTATGTAAAGACGAATACCAACAGATGTTATGATATATAATGATATACCGTATTTGCTCGATTATAAGACAAGGTTTTTTTCAGAGCAAATGCTCTGAAAAATACCCCTCGTCTTATAATCGAGGTCGTCTTCTAATTAGACCTCAAAGAAATGTCTGCTGGGGCCAGGCTGCTTACCGGTGCTTTGGTCCCGAGCAGCGTCTCTTCTATTAGCAGCAGGAAGCTAGCAGAGTGTCACATAATTCTGCCCCCCCCCCTCCTTCCTCTGGGGGCGAGGCCCGAGAAGTTGCTCGCACAGCCGGGCCCCTGCAGAAGTCTGCGAGTGGGAGATCTGCAGTTCAGGTAAGGGGGTGGGGGGTTTGAGTGTGTGTGTATGTGTGATTAATGGAATGAATGAGTATTTAAATGTTTGTGAATGAGTGTGTGTGTGATAGCATGGATGTGTAAGGGGGGGGGGGGTGGTAGCATGGCATAGGGAGGCTGTAATCACACTTCTAACATCCCCAGGTTCCTGCATGTACTGGCTGCCTTGGCTTGATAGGAGTTTGATTGCTGTTAGCAGTGTATATAGATATATAGATATATATATATATATATATATATATATATATATATATATACCTCCAGAAATACCTTTTAACCCCCTATATGCCACTGTGGCATATAGGGGGTTAAAAGGCATATCATGGGGCAGAGTGGCATATAGGAGGGCATAAGACATTTCTGGAGGCAGAGTGGCATATAGAGGGTTAAAAGGCACATAATGGGGCAGAGTGGCAAATAAAGGGGGATTAAGGCATTTCTGGGGGCAGAGTGGCAACCTTGGGGGCAGATGTGCATAACTGGGGAGGGGCAGGTTGGCAAATAAAAGGAAATAAAAATATATATATTTTTCTCAATCATAGCTTTTATTAAATATGAATTTTTTTTTACATGAATTAATATTTACTAGTAAAACTTTTTTTCCTATAGGGTAGTCTTATATTCAGGCTTTTTGTTTTTTTCCTAAATTAATATTTAAATTTTGGGGGGTCGTCTTATAATCAGGGTCGTCTTATAATCGAGCAAATAGGGTACTTTATTAATACCTCTAGCGGTAAAAAACAATATATCGAAAAAGGTTACCATAACAAAGTTACAGACAGTCAACAATTATATTCTAATAACATTGTAGTAACATATGTACTTAGCTTCAAAGAGTATCAGCATATCAAATGACTCCTTTGGTGTTCAGTTTCCAAAATGGCTCTAGATACCAGGATCATATAGAAGACTTTAAAGGATTCTTTCAGTAGTTGTTTTCTAATTCTTAGTTACAATACTAGGCACTAAACTAGTCATAGCTTCTTGGCACTTAACTAGCCCAAGATGGAAGAGCAGCTTTCTATTTCATGCTTTTTCTCTGGCAAACTTTTGCAGCTCCCTTAGCTTCTGCCTTACTGCTTCCTTCTTCTCCTTCCAGTCTCCTCTGCTCCTCCTCCTTCTTCCTGGAGTTCCTGATATCCCATTGTTCCTGGCATAGCCCACATGGCTTTTCATGTAGGTAGCCATTATCTATAGTCTTAGATAAACAATAGGTGTACACATCACTCACTCTCTAGTGCTACCTGGTGGTAGAGGTAAGGCACTTCTTAAACAATATAACTAATTAGTATTGTAATGTATGCCACAGTTAGGGGAGTGGTTTATCCAAAGGGAGATACAGAAATTGCGACGTGAATCACTAATAATGGACGATGCAATCCATGTCCACAACAAATAGCAATAGGCAATTGATGTAAAAGCAGACCCCAAACGTTTCTCATGACTATTTGGCCTGGTTCAGCTTTGCTCTAGGTTGAAAAAGTCTAGGAAATGGCAGCTTTACAAACATCACTAGCCACCAGAGAGAGAGAGAAAATAAATTACACCAAAAAAAGTTTCAGCTGAAATTAACAAGGTACAAGCAAGCTGAACTTAATAAAATAGCTCTGTGTAGGTTGAAGCAATTATATTGCTCAAAGGGAACAAGGCTAGCTCACTGTTAGAAGAAAAAAAAAGCCCCTGATCTGGATGGGCTTTCAAATTTCTATTATAAAGCATACAGCAAACAGAACAGTAGGCTGCACTACCTGATTGAACCTTATGATCACACCAAAGGTGTATTATACTTGACACATGTACACAGCAGGGTGTTTAATGCAGTTCAGTAATATATACGTAAAAAAAGAGAACAACAATATCTGTGTACAAGGAGATATATTATGTATATATAATATATAATGCGCTACATAGTGTGTCCCTGAATGGCAGAAAAAATGCGGTCACCCTAGCTATGACAGTCTCATGGAAGTTGATGAATTTTTTTTTATTATAATTTTTTTTTTTATATATATGCATTAGACATTTATTTTTTACTACATAATATGGACTTATCTCTTTGAAGTCAAGACCATGATTGAAATATGATTTCAAACTAACAGCTGAACTGGCAGTTTTCATTCTTTAGTATTAGACCCTACTGCCAATATATATAAATATTAGCCCCTGCTGCCGATGTCGATATATATATATAAAAATATTAGCCCCTGCTTACAATATATATAGATATATATAAAAGACCCTGTTGCCAATTAATTTTATATTGAAAAAATTGGGCCCTGCTCCACGCTCCCTAGCATGCAATCACTCCCTTTTTCCTACACCAAAAAATATAGGTCAACTGGAAATCACATGTAAACTCAGCATTGATGGTATAGATCAAAAAAACACATGGAAACTGCATTGCAGGTATTGATCAACTGAACAAGACATACAAACTCTGTATTTGCAGGTATACATAAATAATGGTAACATAGCATAGCAGATATGAATCAACAGAATAACACACAAACCCAGCTTTGTGGGTATAGATCAATTGGAATTCACATAAAAACTCATCATTAAAGGTATAGATAAAACCCCCTAAATTACAGGCATAGATCACAGGTCGCACACCCGAAAGCCAGCCCTCCACTGAACAAATTTTATAGAGCAGCAGTTTGGAAAAGTCTAAATACCCTTTACCAAGCTTGATGTCGCTTTGACAGAGGACTGCTCCATTAACCTGGCCTCCAGCACCACTTCTATAAAAACGCAGAGGGACACACTGTGGCTCTTAACTTTTGCGGAAGTACTCCAAGAAGCCAGAATGACAGACGGATCTGCGGAGAAAGAAGTGTTTCTTCACCTCTCTCTGCGGATTCGTCTGCATTATTCTGGTCTCTCCACAAAGGGGGAGAAGTGGACCAAGAACAAAGACCAAGAACAAAAAGAGGCAAGACGAGAAGCAGAGCTGTGGAAAAAACAATGAAATGCAAGTGAAAATTTGAATCTCTCTGATTAGTTTTCATTTGTTTTGTTTGTGCCCCTCCTAATAAAATTGCCAAACTTTTTTATTTTAATTTCCTGGAAAGTGAATTACAGATTCCTACCCCAGTAAATTTGTCTTTTAGGTGGTTACAGAAGTAGTTGAATGCGTCAGGGTATGTCGTGGGCAGAACCTTCATAGGTGGTCATTATGACTGAAGCCAGCATGAGGGTCTAGGGTGCAACTATTGAAAGGAGTTTTGTACAGGTCAAATAGTCCACTAAGTAGAGAACTCTTCCTCCTAACTCTTCAGGCAGTCTAGAAGACTATGCTAACCTGGGAAGACAGGCTGCTTGTAAAAGCTGTAAAAGTCCAGTCACTTACCTGAACAGCCAAGGTTGAACAAGGAGTCTGTACCTCCTGAGGAGTGAGGTCTGATTGTGACAACCTTACCCCAGATAAACAGTATATAGATATATGACCAAAATATCTGGACTCCCCTCCTAATTGACTTGGATGTTTCACCCACACCCATACATACAATTCAAGAACATAGACATGATGTCTCAATAGACAAACACTGGCAGTAGAATGGCTTTAAAATGATTTAATGACTAAATCTGGCACAGTCAGTTTGAATTTTTTCCTCAGCTAGGTCTGCCCCGGTCCATTGTGCTATTATTGTGAAGTGGAAGAATCCATATGCACTATATGACTAAAGCACTGGACCACGCACATCCACAGCGGTGGGGCTGCTGAATGCGTGACCTCTGTAGGATCACTCACTTCTGTGTTAAACACCTTGGGATGAATTGGAATGCCGATTTGGAGCCTGGCCTTCTTATTCAACATCAGTGTCTGACCTCACAAATTCTAAAGACATACTCCAGAATGTTGTGATAAGCCATCCTAGAAGAATGGATCCTGTTACAGCAAAAATGGATATATATAGTATAGTGTGTGTGTGTGTGTGTGTGTGTATATATATATATATATATATATATATATATATATATATATATATATATATATATATATATATATATATATATATATATATACCGTATTTGCTCGATTATAAGACGAGGTTTTTTTCTGATTAGGAGACTAAGATCCAGATCCCCCGCACCGCTGCAGGGGACCTGGATCCTCCTGTCTCACCACCCCCCATCATACACACACTTACCGGTGCTTCCTGCTGTGTTGCCGGGGCAGCGGGTTAACGTCTACGATCCGCGTAGACAACGTCCGCTGCAGCCGGAAGGAGGTGTGGCTAGCAGCGGGGGTTGTCTGCGTCCGTCGCGTAGACCTTCCCCGACTGTCAGAGATCAGAGCTCCCCGCACCGGTGCGGGGAACTCTGATCTCTGACAGCCGGGGAAAGTATACGCGACGGATGCATACAAACCCCCGCTGCCAACTCCACCTCCTTCCGGCTGCAGCGGAATGCGACGTCAACCCGCTGCCCCGGCTGGAAGCACCGGTAAGAGAGGGGAGAGAGAGAGAGAGAGAGAGAGAGAGTGTGTGTGTGTGTGTGTTAGTTAAATGGGGGTATAGGGTGTGTGTGTGTTAAATGGGGGCATAGGGCATTTCTGGAGTGGCGTTAAGGGGGCATTTAATAGAGCACTCTGCCTCCTGAAATGCCTTATACCTCCCTATAATGGCACTCTGCCCCATAATATGCCTTTTAACCCCCTAAATGCCAAAGTGGCATATAGGGGTATAAGGCATTTCTGGAGGCAGAGTGCTCTATACAATGCCTTTTAACTCCCTTAATGCCACTCTGCCTCCTGAAATGCCTTATACCTCCCAATATGCCACTCTGCCCCATAATATGCATTTTAACCCCCTAAATGCCAGAATGGGATATAGGGGTATAAGGCATTTCTGGAGGCAGAGTGGCACATAGGGGGTCAAAAGGCATACCATGGGGCACAGTGGCATATAGAGGGTTAAAAGGCATATCATGGGCCACAGTGCCATATTGGAGTGGCATGCCTGGGGGCAGATGTGCGTAACTGGGGGACAGGTTGGAAAATACAAGAAATAAAAACAAAAAAAGTATTTTTCTCAATCATAGCTTTTATGAAAAAAAATAGTTTACATGAATTAACATTTACTGGTAAAACATTTTTCCTTTGGGGTCGTCTTATATTCAGGCTTTTTCTTTTTTTCCTAAGTTAATATTCAGATTTTGGGGGGTCGTCTTATAATCAGGGTCGTCTTATAATCGAGCAAATACGATATATATATATATATATATATATATATATATATACATACATATATATATATATATATATATATATATATACATACATATATATATGTAAGCAGGGGATGATAATGGAGGGAGTGTATATATCCCCTTATATTTTGCAGGGTGGTTACCCTCAATAGTTTTTACCAGCCCCAGGGAGATGTCTTGTTAATAATGGAATTATTGATGTCTGTTGTTATTTGTGTATTTTGGGTCCCTGGGGCGGAGCACCTGGAGAGTAGGGCGGGCCAGTGCTCCACTCCACATTTTGTGAGCAGCAGAAGACCAGCAGGTGGAAATCCAGTCCGGAGATTCACGGTTACGCTCCTAAACACTCACCTGTATCTAGTAATTAATTGGAGAGGCAGTTAAGTAGCCTCCTGATCTGAGAGAGACAGAGACAGAGACAGGCTAAAATACTGAGTGCTGCCAATATTACATGCAATTTTGTTTGTTGGAACGGATAAGCCGCCCAACTGTAGTTAGGTTGAGAATCCTGTATTAGGTAGTGCTTACGAGAGCAAGGCTTTTGTTTTGATTTATGTATTTCCTGTAATGCCTGTGGTGACAAAATAAAACAGGCCCAGCCTTTTTATTTTATCCTCCTCGTGTCTGAGCCGTCTCTGCAGCCTGGAAGACTGCGTGTAAGTAAAGATTCCCGGACAGAGTACCAAAGTGAAGGGGTATTGTGTCACAATATATATATATATATATATATATATATATATATATATATATATATATATATATAGCGTGTGTGCTAATATACACCCATCAACCATAACATTATGACCACCTGGCTAATGTTGTGTAAGTCCCCCTTTTGCCACCAAAACACCCTGACCCGTTGAGGCATGGACTCCATTAGACCTCTGCAGGATAGTTGTAATATCTTTAATATTTTATATCGTTAAATTTTAAGTCCTGTAAGTCACAAGTTTGGGCCTCCATGGATCGGACTTGTTTGTCCAGCAAATCCCACAGATGCTCGATTGGATTGAGATCTGGGAATTTGGAGGCCGAGTCAACACCTTGCATTCATTGTTTTGTTCTTCAAACCATTCCAGAACCATTTTTGCTATGTGACAGGGTACATTAACCTGCTGAATGAGACCAGTGCCATTAGTGCATGCCTGAGCATGGGTGAGCATGGGCTGCAACTATGCTTAGGTAGATGGTGTGTGTCAAAGTAGCATCCACATGTATGGCAGGACCCAAGGTTTCCCAGCAGAACATTGGACAAAGCATCACACTGCCTCCGCCAGCTTGCCTTCCTTCATTGCTCCGTGGTCCAGTAATTATGCTCACATGCCCATTGTAGGCGCTTTCAGCAGTGGACAGGGATCAGCGTGGACACCCTGACTGATGTATGGCTACGCAGCCCCATACGCCACAAACTGGGATGCACGGTGTGTTCTGACACTTTTCTATCAAAACTGACATTAACTTTTCAAAGGTACTGACCACTGCAGACCGGAAACACCCCAAAAGAGCGGCAGTTTTGGAGATGCTCTGACCCAGTCATCTAGCCATCACAATTTGGCCCTTTGTCAAAGTCGCTCAGATCCTTACGTTTGCCTATTTTCCCTGCTTCTAACACTCAACTTGTAGGATGATATGTTCACTTGTTGCATAATATACCCCAACCAATGACAGGTGCCATGACAAGATTATCAATGTTATTCAGTTCACCTGTCAGTGGTCATAATGTTATTGTTTTTTTTTTTTATTTATAAGAGTATAACCAGTTACAGTTGCCAAGAGTATAAACAGTGACAATTGTTAAGAGAAGTACATATTGGGATACATAATTACCACATGTAAATCATAAATATATAACATGTCTTTTCAGCGTTCTGTTTAACATTATGTTCCTAAATGTTAGTCATAATGTTATTGTTCAGTGTGATGTGTGTGTGTGTGTATGTATGTATGTATGTATGTATGCATGTAATATATATACACGTACGTATACATACATACATACATACATATAAAGGCCTTGTCACGGGTGTAGTTGTTGGTCATGCTACCTGGGAGGAGATGTGAAAGAAGGGTATTGTTTATCCCTGACCTATGTTGCACTTCCCACTGCTTCTTCCTGGGAGAAGAAAAAAAAGTGTAATTTTAAAATGATGGGCATATCCACTAGTGTGTGTGAATTTTTGTGTGTGTATGTGTGTATATATACATATATATATATATATATATATATACATATATATATATATATATATATATACATATATATATATATATATATATATATATATATACATATATATATATATATATACATATATATATATATATATATATATATATATATATATATATATATATATATATATATATATATATATATAGATAATGTGTGTGTGTATATATATATATATATATGTATATATTGTGACAGTGATAAATATATAAATGTTATCTGTTATCACTTTTAGATTTTAAACTCCATCACAGAAGCAGCATTAGATCATACAGGGACCTTTCGAAGCCTTCTGGACCAAATGAATTTCATTGTGCAGAAGTTTAAAGATGGTATGTCTATAGCATTTTTTTATAGCTTTCTATAGCGTCTATATTTTGAAGTGCTGTAAGAATGGGTAAATGGGACTTAACAAATAGTATATAGCATAACATTTTGACTTACAGAAATGTCTAGAGGGATTTTGTAAAGTAACAAAGGCAGAGGAAAGATGAATAGGCTGGGAGAGGGCATTCCTGAGGATTGGGGCAGCCCTTGAGATATATCATTGGATGAGTGAAGAGACCAGTTAGGAGTCAGGAATTTGAAATTAATGAAGCCCATCGGCAGTCTGACACAGGGAAGAGGAATTAGTAAAGTGATAGATGCGGAAGATAAGTCTGGCAGCAGTGTTTATTGTGAATTGTAGATGGGCTAGACAGGTATGAGAGAGACCAGTTAAAACAGGATTACAGTAGTGTAGGCTTGAGATAATGAGGGCATGAGCAAGAGTTTTAGGAGCATCGTGTATTAGGAAGAGAGGAATGTAGGCAATATTTTTTTCGATGGAGATGACAGTTCTTTGAGGCAGACTGGATGTGGGGGAGGTCAAATGAGAGGTCAAAGTCAAGGGTGACACCAATGTAGCAAGCGTGAAGGGATGAGAGATGATTACACCATTTTTATTGAGGCAAACTATTAAAGGATAGATATTAGAGGGAGAGAAGACAAGAAGTTTGTTTTTGGAGAGAATGAGTTTTAGAAATCTTGCAGACATACAGTAAAAGACAGAAGCAATGCAGTTACACAATCTTAGAGCGAGCGAGAGATGAGCAGATAATACATAGATCATCGGCATGCAGGTGGTATTGAAAGCCAAAGGTTGAGATTGGTTTGCCAATGAAGATTGTGTAAAGTGAGAATAGAAGGGTTCCTATAACTAAGCCTTGGGGTACACCCACTGGGAGGGTAAGTGTTACTGGAGAGGGAGATGATAAAGGTGGGATGTGAAGCAGGAGAGAGATCACGGTTTGACAGAGAAGAGGATGATCCACAGTGTCAAAAACAGCAGACAGGTCCAGTAGAATTAGCATAGAATAGTGGCCCTCAAATTTAGCAGTGAGTAGATCATTGATAGTTTAAGGTAAAGTAAAAGTGGTCTTTGTAGAATCCAGATTAAGGTGGGTCAAGTAAAGAGTTGGAGTCAAGAAACTTATTTGGGTGTATACAGTTTCCTCAAGAATCATGGGACAGTAGTTGGACAGGTCAGTCGGGTCCAGGGAGGGCTTTTTCAGGATTTTTCATTGTAGCATGCTTCAAGGAGGATGGGATCCAAAAGAGAGGGAGAGATTGAAGACATCAGCAGTGACCAGAGAATTGCTATAATGTAGGGCTGCAACAACTAATCGATAAAATCGATAATAATCGATAATGAAATTCGTTGGCAACGAATTTCATTATCGATTAGTTGAATCGATTATTATCGATTATAAAATGAGGGGTTTTTCTGAAAAATCCCCCTCATTATATAATCCGTTTAGTCTGACTCACCGTCTCACAGCAGCAGCTCCTCCTACTTACTCCCCCTCCCTGTAATCACTGTGACAACTGGCCCCGCCCCTTCCTTCTCCAGGCCAGAACCACATGGCTGTGACACTCATCTAACTGTAAGTATATGTATATATATATATATATATATAATGTGTATGTGTGTATATATATATATATATATATATATATATGTGTATATATGTATGTAATATATATATATATTTGGGCTACTGAAAGTTAGGGGAGGTGGGGGTTAATTTAGGGGCAGTTATGGTTAGTGGGGTGTTTAGGGTTAATTTAGGGGCAGTTATGGTTAATTGGGTGTTTAGGGTTAATTTAGGGGCAGTTATGTTAATAGGGTGTTTAGGGTTAATTTAGGAGCAGCTGTGGTTAATGGGGTGTTTGGGGTTAATTTGAGGCAGTTGTGGTTAATGGTGTGTTTAGGGTTAATTTAGGGGATGCTGTGGTTGATGGGGTCTTTAGGGTTAATTTAGGGGATGCTGTGGTTAAGGGGGTGTTAAGGGTTAATTTAGGGGCAGTTATGGTTAATGGGGAGTTTAGGGTTAATTAAGGGGAATCTAAATCCTGGGGGCAGTGAAGTGACATATCTGGGGGTATAAGGCATATACAGTATATAAGGCATATGTGGGGAGGGCAGTGTGGCATGTCTGGGGAGGACGGAGTGGTGTATCAGGGTGTATAAGGCATATCTGGGGGTAGAGTGGCATATCTGGGGGTAGAGAAGTGGCATGTCTGGGAGGCAGGGTGGCATGTCTGGGGAGGATGGAGTGGGGTATCAGGGGATATAAGGCGTATCAAGCACAGTGGCAGATGTGGGAGGCAGCGTGGAGTGGCAGATGTGGGAGGCAGCGTGGAGTGGCAGATGTGGGAGGCAGCGTGACATATGTGGGAGGCATTGTGGAGTGGCAGATGTGGGAGGCAGCATGGCGTGGCATATGTGGGGAGGGCATGGTGGCATGTCTGGGGAGGATGGAGTGGTGTTTCAGGGGGTATAAGGCGTATCAGGCACAGTGGCATGTGGGGGGTAGAGTGGAGTGGCAGATGTGGGAGGCAGCGTGGTGTGTTATATGTGGGAGGCAGCGTGGCATATGTGGGGGGGCAGCATGGCATGTCTGGGAGGCAGCGTAGCAAGCCTGGGCTCAAATGTGCATATATTGGGGGGCTGGTTGGGAAATAAAGACAAGAAATGTATTATCAAGGTTTTTTTTATTCTGCTGTTTGTATTTAACATCATTTGTTTAGTAAATTATTTTAAATAAATGAAAAATTTACATTCATTTTTTTTATCCGATTAATCGATTAATCGAAAAAATAATCGGCCAACTAATCGATTATTAAAATAAAGTTGCAGCCCTACTATAATGTGAGAGGAAGAACAGTTCAGTGTATGTGAGGGTGCAAAGTCAGAGAGAGGTCAAGGGAAGGGGCTGTGCAGATTTTTTTTCTTTTCAGTTTTATTACATTTTCAGTTTATACTTCAATCACAGTTTGATAATTCATAAAAAAAACACTTGAACATGTGAGGCCAGATATGTTGGGAAAGGGGGGACCAATCTTAAAACACTCACTAGAATGCTCAGGGCCCAAATTCAGCCTGACCATGATGTAGGGAACAGACTAGTCCAAGGGAACAACATTTCTTCAAATCTAATTACTTTGTTGAAAAGCTGCTCCCTTTTCCATCTGATACTGACTTTTCATTTGAGAAACAACATTATCCCGACTAGGAGAATTAGTTTGGCGCCAATCATAATTTTACGCTCCAGTAATAATAGTACTAGTTTTTTTTTTCATATTTGGAGGTGTATGCATATTAAAATGAAATAATGCCAGCTCAGGGGCCTTCATTGCCTCATTACCTGTAATCAACACTATATTATGAAATTATATGTTCCAAATGGGCCTTATTTTAGAACAATCCCACCATACATGTAAAAACAAACGCCGCTCCAGTGAGGCACAGTGCCAAGGCAAATTAGTATGAGCGGGATTAATTTCATGTGATTTCATATAAAGTTTTTAAATACCATCTAAAAAAAAATTTCATATGCATACCCAAAATATTCTTTTCTTTACCTCATTCATTTACTTAATCCATTGAGCATTGTCCAAGGACCTGCCTATCACTTTTTCCCATTATTTTTATGCGGTAGGTTTACTAGAGCTTCCTTTCTGTTCCGTTTAATAAATTTTAGAGATCATCCTAGTTCTTTAATTTCTTTATGTTTGATATTCTTTTCCACTTCTACTCTATGGTGCAATAAATATTTTTTTTATTCTAAGGTAGGAAAAGCATTCCTTCACTGGCAAGGGATGTGCCTTGAAGTTGATAAAAACTCTGGTTCCTTCCGTTAAATCTAAAACGGCCTGATGACAATTCCATTTGGTTTTTACGTATTTAAAAATTATTGAATCAGAATCAGCTTTAGTTTTTTTCGATTGAAGCATAGAACAGTAAGGCTATTCAGCACTACTTTCTGTCCTGTACCAACTTACTTTCCATTTAAATGCATACAAGATACTATTTGCCTCATAATAGCCAAACAAGTTGGGGTGGGGGGTTCTACTTTTCACCACAATGTTTAAAACATTGGGTAATCTCACACTATTATTACAAGCAAAACGACTGTCCAATTTGGTCATAATGTATCAGATTGGGAATAATGGCGATTCATATGATTAGCAATTACGGCAGAGTATATTTTAATATCAGAGTTAATAAAGGAGATTGGCGTCACATACCTGGCATCCTCCGATCGGCAACCGCAGCTGCCGCGAGGCAGGAGGAGACCCCCTGCCTCTGCACAACAACCACAGCCGCCACGAGGGAGAGGAGGACCTCCCGCGTCCACACAGCCGCGAAGAAGGGGGAGACCCCCACCTCTATTCAGCAGCAGCAGCTGCCGCGACGACGAGGGAGACCTCCCTCCTCCATGCTGCTTTCCCGGCAGCCACAGCTGGGAGACAGGTCCTGCTCCGGTGTCCGGACTCGCTCCTCTTCATGCCACCTAGTGGCACCGGCAGGAATTACATCGGCTTATACTGGGAGATTATGCATACGTCACACTAAATATGGCTGCAGAAGAAGTGACGTAACGGCACTTTGAATATTTGGCGGGAAATCTATAATTAGTGCCAAAACTCCTGTGCGTATTTAAGAGACTCTCAGACTTACAGCCATTGCCTTCTGATGGTCGTGCCTATCTCGGTAGTGCCTATCTCAGTAGGCATTCCAGTTGTTTTTCTGTTATTGACCTCGGCTTATCCCACGACATTCCTGCTCTCCGGTATCATGACCTCAGCTATCCCACGACGTTCCTGCTCTCCAGTATCCTGACCTCGGCTATTTCCACGACATTCCTGTTCTCCGGTATCCTGACCTCGGCTCTCTGGACTATCCTTTACCAGTCCTAGCTGACTTTGGTGTCTCCTTCCTACGCTGTGTCGTGACAGAATCAGAAGGCCATCATGAGACCCGCTTCGGTGGGACAACAAGGGTCCACGGATGCTCGACTCAATGAAATGGATCACCGGCTGGATCGATTTGCTCAAGCCCTCCAAACTTTGCTTCAGCGTACTGATCCTGTGCAACGGGCACCTCAACCAGTGGCGGCTCCTACACCTCCGCCTGTGCCAGTAACTACGGTTCCAGCTCACCTGCCTCCACCGCAATGCTAAAATGGTGACCCTGCAACTTGTCGAGGTTTTTTGAACCAGTGCGAGATATATTTTGAACTGTCTCTGTATGCCTTCCCTACTGAGCGTGCGAAGGTGGGATACATAATTTCGCTTCTTATGGATAGAGAATGGGCTTTGATGCTCTGGGAAAGAAATGCTTCTACGGTGTGCTCCTATGCTGAATTTGTCTCAAGCCTACGAGCCGTATTCGATGTTCCGGGGAGAAGAACCACTGGTTCAACTTCGCTTTTTACCATCCATCAGGGTTCCCGTCCGCTCCTGGAGTACGCTATTGCATTCCGGACCCTGATGGTAGAAGTGACTGGACTAACGAGGCATTAGTGGCTGCCTTCCTTAATGGACTTTCAGAGACCCTCAAAGATGAAACTTCTGCCAGAGATTTACCTACGGACCTAGACTTTCTCAAATTGGTCTTCGCCTCTGCGAAAGACAAGTACAACGTGGGAGTGTGAGGATACACGACAGGGGTGGAAGACCTACTACACACTTTACAGAACAGTTTTCTCCTGCTGCTACCTCTTATGTTCGGGTTGTGCAATGCCCCAGCGGTCTTCCAAGAATTCATTAATGATTGCCTTAGAGACTTTCTCCAACAGTTTGTCGTGGTGTATCTGGACGACATTTTTATCTACTCTCCAGATTTGCAGTCACACCGTACTCATGTTGCTCGCGTTTTGTCCAGATTGCGGCTCCATGGACTATATGCCAAACTCGAGAAATGTGCGTTTAAGGTTTGCAAAGTCACGTTTCTGGGATACGTCATTACGCCCACAGGGTTTGAGATGGATCCATCCAAGGTACAAGCCATTAGAGACTGGCCACAACCACTGAGCTTGAAACCCCTGCAGCGATTTTTGGGTTTCGCTAATTATTATAGACATTTCAGCCGCGACTACTCCAAGATCGCTGCTCCTTTGACGGCTCTTACTAAAAAGGGGGCCAATACCCTGGAATGGTCTTCTTAGGCCATTTCTGCCTTCTCCCGACTCAAGACCAAATTTACCACCGCTCCTGTTTTACGTCACCCTGATCCTCAACTACCGTTTGTTCTAGAGGTCGACACATCCGAATCCAGGATTGGTGCTGTTCTGTCGCAAAGGGTTTCTTACAGTGGTCCACTCCATCCATGCGGTTACTTCTCCAGGAGATTCTCCCCAACAGAGAGGAACTATGATATCGGGAACAAGGAACTTCTGGCTGTCATCCTCGCTCTGGAGGAGTGGCGTCATCTTCTGGAGGGCGTACAAATTCCCACGTTGATTCTGACGGATCACAAGAATCTACAGTATATTGAAACCGCCAAGTGTCTTAACCCTCAACAGGCCAGATGGGCCTTATTTCTCTCCCCATTTCCGTTTGTTTTGACTTATCGTCCGGGTTCCAAGAATGTCAAGGCTGACGCCCTCTCCCGGATGCATGCATTCCCAGAGGAGGAGAGCCGTGCGCCTGAGCCTATTGTACCGACTACCAAGGACCTCGCTGCTCTGCACCTCCGTTGCCGTACCCCCTTAATGGACCGCGTTTCTTGATTACAACCCCCGAGCTCCAGCCTCCTTGCCGGCTGGTAAACTATTTGTTCCCGCACACCTTCACACCCGTGTGCTTCGTCTGTCTTATGGTTCTAGAACAGCGGGACACCCGGGGCTAGCGCGCACCAAGGACCTCGTGTCCAGGACGTTTTGGTGGCCAGAATGGACTAAGGATACTTTCCTGTTCGTTCGCTCCTGTGTCAAGTGCGCTGCCAACAAGTGTTTCAGGAGACACCCCGCTGGGTTGCTTCATCCATTGCCTCGTCCTTCGATGCCCTGGACTCACATTGCCATGGACTTTATTGTTGACCTACCCAACTCCAAGGGATATACTGTAATCCTGATGATCATTGATCGTTTCTCGAAGATGGCCCGCATGATACCCCTGAGGAGACTTCCCACGGCTTCTCCACTGGCGGACATATTCCTGTGTGAGATCGTCCGTCTTCATGGAGTTCCCACCGAGATTGTGTCCGACCGTGGTACTCAATTCATTGCACGTTTTTGGCGTGAGTTTACGAGAGCCTTGGGTGTCACCCTGGCATTCTCTTCTGCGTATCATACACAGTCTAACGGTGCAGCGGAGAGGGCTAACCAACATCTTGAGCAATATCCGCGCATCTTTATCAACCACCATCAGGACGATTGGGTTGACTTGTTACCCTTAGCGGAGTTTGCTCGTAACAATGCTGTACAGGAGTCTACGGGAGAGTTCGCCTTCTACTGCGTTTACGGTCTTCACCCGCAACCCTTCCCTGGAGCATTTCCAAATTCTCCTGACCCAGCGCTGGAGGAGCGGCTGGCTAATATCCAGTCTACTAGGGCTTCGGTGCGGAGGGCTTTGGAGCTGGCTGGTGGGCGACAGGAACTCCAGGCCAACAAGAGGTGTTCTCAGAGTGCCCAGCATGAAGCTAGTGCGACGTTTGATCGGTCATTTTCCTATTATCCGCCGGGTGAATCCTGTAGCCTATGAACTTTCTCTGCCCAGAACACTCCGCATTCCTCGAGTGTTTCGTGTCTCTCTACTGAAGCCGCTGGTCTGCAATCGTTTTTCTACTACTAGACCCTCTGCCTTGGAGACTTCTGCCGGAGATGCTTCCGGGCGTATTCCTCAAGCTATCCTGGACTGTCGCAGGCAACAAGGGAGTCTCCAATACCTGGTCGATTGGAAGGGACGTGGTCCAGAGGATCATTCCTGGGTTCCTGAGGCTCGATTTCATGCTCCTCATCTCGTGCGCGTGTTTCTCGCTAGAGGTCGGCGTTGCCCTGGCAGGGGTCGCCCTGAGGTCGCCCCTTTGAGGAGGGGTACTGTCACATACCTGGCATCCTACGATCGGCAACCGCAGCGAAGAAGGGGGAGACCCCCCACTTCGGACCAGCAGCCACTGTGAAGAAGGGGAGACCCCCCCCTCTGCACGACAACCACAGCCAACACGAGGGAGAGGAGGACCTCCCGCGTCCACACAGCAGCCGCCACGAAGAAGGGGGAGACCCCCCACCTCTACTCAGCAGCCGCAACTGCCGCGAAGAAGGGGGAGACCCTCTGCCGCGAGGGAGACCTCCCTCCTCCATGCTGCGTTCCCGGCAGCCGCAGCCGGGAGACAGGTCCTGCTCCGGTGTCCGGATTCACTCCTCTTCACGCCAACTAGTGGCAGGAACTACATTGGCTTATACTGGGAGATTACGCATACGTCACACGCAAGATGGCCGCGGAGGAAGTGACGTAACAGCACTTTGAATATTTGGCAGGAAATCTCTAATTATTGCCAAAACTCCTGTACCTATTTAAGAGACTCTCAGACTTACAGCCATTGCTTTCTGATGGTCGTGCCTATCTCGGTAGTGCCTATCTCAGTACGCGTTCCATTTGTTTTTCTGTTATTGACCTCGGCTTATCCCACGGCATTTCTGCTCTCCGATATCCTGACCTTGGCTATCCCACGACATTCCTGCTCTCCGGTATCCTGACCTCAGCTATTTCCACGACATTCCTGTTCTCCAGTATCCTGACCTCGGCTCTCTGGACCATCCTTTACCAGTCCTACCTGACTTCGGTGTCTCCTTCCTACGCTGTGTCGTGACAATTGGTAGGTAATTTGCCGGCTTTTAACATTGAAAGTGCCCTGTTTAGGTATTGGTGTTATTGTAGCCTGCAATATCTTTGTGGGGATCCTTTTTGTTTCATATTATTGAACAACTGTCTGGGACAGGGGCCTTTCCATCCTTTAGTCAAAAGAGGTGTTAGACCCCACTAAAGGCTGATTCAATTCCTCCAACTGTTATTCATCAATATGAGGCAAGTCTATATCCTGCAAGCAACTTTCCAACACATTAGAGGTTTTAGGAAGATTGTACAATTTAGAATACGGCTTATTAAAAAGTCATTCCTATAAGTTTTGGGCTTATATTAGTTTGACCTTCAAAAATCTGTTTCTCTATTCTTGAACTAGCAGTATACTTCCTTAGCCTGTTAGCATTTTACAACCATATTGCATTTGCTTTTGTAATCAAGGTTTTCTAATATTCAAGGTTAATTCAGGGGTTTGCTCAGCAAACTTTAATGAAGGATTATCTTTATTCTATCTTGAAACTTTGCAGAGGTTCATGTACAGCTGGTTCAGTGTGAGGCAGTGATTCTTTTTTAATTCTAATCCCGGTTTAATCAAATGCCATATTACGCATATATATGCACACCATGTAGTGTTTTTAGAGATCATTTGTTTTATATCTATATTTGTTTTATTCCTCAATCATTTCTTTTTTAGTCCCCAGGAAGACCTAACTTCCCCCTTCCTGGGGAAGATAAATCAAGAATAAGAACCTAATGATCAGTCCATGCCAATTCAATCTACCGCATGGATGGGATAAGATAGGATCAGTAAGAAAATAATTCTTGAATAAGATAGATATGGCCTAGAAAAAAAGGTATCTTCTCTGACTTCTTGGTATAATAGCTTTTATGAATCATAGAGATCAAATCAGGCCAACACTTCTTGAAATCTACTCGATGCCAGAGCTTTATGCGCTCTGGTGACATTCAGTACAGAATTAACGTCGCCTCCAATCAGGAGAGTTCCCCGTATGATCTTGTCGATGTTATTCATCAAATTAAAAAATCTGACAGAATCTTAGTTGGAGCGTACAAATACGAATGTAAAAATCTCACAGATCAAAATAATAAAATGACTATTTGGGTCTATTTCTGTGTATATTTCTTATATATATATTTGGGCTGCAACTAACGATTATTTTCATAATCGATTAGTTGGGCGATTATTTTTTCGATTACTCAATCGGATAAAAAAATAAATGTAAATTTTTCAAAGAAGATGTTATAAACAAACAGCGGAATAAAAAAAATGTCAGAATAATGCAGTTCTTGTTTTCTTTTCCCAACCTGTCCCCCCCCCATTATGCACATTTGAGCCCAGGCTTGCCTCCCTGATATCACAGTAAGTATAAAATTCATATCTGGGCTGCTGAAAATGAATGGGGGTTAATTTAGGGGCAGTTATGATTGATGGGGTTGTTAGGGTTAATTTAGGGGCAGTTATTGTTGATGGGGTCTTTAGGGTTAATTTAGGGGCAGTTATGGTTGATGGGGTCTGTAGGGTTAATTTAGGGGCGGTTATGGTTGATGGGGTCTGTAGGGTTAATTTAGGGGCAGTTATGAATGAGTCTTTAGGGTTAATTATATGTTTATGAACAGTAGATAAGTCAAGGTGTACAACTAGGGTCATTTTGACACTTTTCAAACAGGGATTTTATAACCAATTGCTGCCAAATTTTGAGGTATTTTTATATTTTTGTGGGGTGTTTTTTTTTTGCATATGTTGCAATGTTGCTTTAGATTTCATATTATATTTTGTATAGAATATGTGCAACTGCAGAAAAAAAACAAATTGTGTTCACCAACATCCCCCGGTTCCAACAAGGTCTCACATGCATGGTTCATGCATTTTTTGAGGAAGCTATGAGGGCAAAACTGGAACATGCGCATTTTAGTTTTCAAATTTTGGAATTTTCAGAAATTGGTTTACTGGGCCCATATGCCATTAGGGACATTTTGGAAGCCCCCACTGTAAATTACCCCATACAAGTATATGTTTATGAACAGTAGACAAGTCAGGTTGTTCAACTAGGGTCATTTTGACAGTTTTCAGGCAGCTATTTCTTCACTGATGTCTGCCAAACTTCACAGGGAAATGTTATTGCGTTTTTATCACATACATTTCAATGTTGCATTGCATTTCTTGCACACCATAAGTGCAACAGTGGAAGAAGACACCGCATTTTGTTCAACAACATCCCCTGAATCCAACAAGGCCTCACATGCAGGGTTCATGCATTTTTTGAGGAAGCTATGAGGCCAAAACTGGAACATGGGCATTTCAGTTTTCAATTTTCTAATTTTCAGAAATTGGTTTGCGGGGCCCATATCCCATTTGGGACATTTTGGAAGCCCCCAATTTAAATTACCCATAAAAGTATATGCTTATGAACAGTAGACAAGTCAAGGTGTTCAAAATACAAAAAAAGTGAAGCGCAATATTCTAATTAAATATAAATGTTACACCTTCTGGTGAAGTGGTGCTGCAAAAACACAGGAACAAACTCCCCAAAATGTTCCAAATGAAATACAATCAAAACCACACAAGTGTCTGCGCACCCAAATAATAAGTGAGTAAATTATATGTGCAACACAAAAATAATATGTACAAAAATACCCTTCCAGCGAGAGTTCCCACACACAGTATCCAAAAGGTTCATATATAAAAGGAAGAGAAAAGAAAAAAAATTATGGTGTAGTATATCAAAGTACGTTTTTAAAAAAACGCTATTAAGCAGATCGGACCCTTACAATTTAAAGGGCATAAATATGCCCATACATAGAGTGTGATGATCTCCTTAGGAGCTTCTTTATCCCACACTGGTACTTGTAGATAAAGAAGGTAGGCAGCGGAGGGGAGTAGGTAAAAACGATAATTTTAATGTATAAAAGAAAGGCAAACTTGTTGTCCTCCGTTTCGGATGTCACAGAGTCCAGGCTTCAAACTTCGTAGCAGCGCTACCACAAAGAAACGCCGTCTTAGTCCTCTGATCCACTTCCGTAATGCTACTCCTCCTCCCGATGTCGTCAACACGCACTACGCGTTTCGCTTATCGCTTCATCTGGTGCATGCACTTGACGCTCTGCCTACTGGTTTATAAAGCAGCCGGTCTATCCAAATTGGTGTAGGGCCGCTGAGGAAATCAAACAGCTGATGCCAATAATGTGTTTCAGGTGAGTATTCACTATGGTTCCTTTAATTTAACCCCTATGTATATGTCCTATATGCATATACAAATTCTCTTAAAAATCCATATAAAAATGACATACAATAAATGCATATAAAACCCCCACATAGGTTAATCCATATAGTTATATATACAGGGTTCTCAGGAATCATAGAATAAATATAAAATAGATACAAATATACTTATGTTTATAAAATATAAAATATTTAAAAATACATATGGAAATCCGACTATCGATATTCAAAAATTCCACCTCTCAACTCCACAATGTTCTGAATAAATATAAATAAATAGATAAGAATACATATTACAAAAAGTTACACAATTCAAAATCACTGTTTAACCCATTAGGAGTCAAGGTCTTAAGTCTAAACATCCATTCCATCTCCTGCTGTCCCAACTTCTTAATAAAATCCTCCCCTCTCCAAAATTTACCAACCTGTGTTATGCCAATAAATTCAAGATCTTTTGGATCTTGGTTATGGTGGGTTAAAAAGTGAATTGGAACACTATGTTTATCGTATCCATTTCTGATGTTTCTCTGGTGTTCTTCTACTCTAGTGTGTAGGGCTCTCGTCGTGCGCCCCACATATTGTAGCCCACAGGGACAACTCAGTAAATATATCACGTTTTTAGAGTGACAAGTAATTTGTTTTTTAATATTATATTTATAGTTTGTGCTATTTGATTTAAACTCGGTTATCTTATTGTTGCCCTTCTTTGCAGTTCTGCAGGCCAAACAAAGTCCACATTTGAAAAAACCATTAGTGTTAGTTAAAAAATTATCTTTATTAACTATTTGTTTTTTCTCCTTAAAGTAACTCTTCACCAATTTATCCTTTATTTTAGGTGCTCCCCTGAATACTATATTAGGGTGTTCCTCTAATATACCTCTTAAGTCATGATCTTTTTGTAGCAGGTTCCAATGTCGTTTGATGATTTTCTTTAATTTCCCTCCTGCTCCGTTATAATCCAAAATAAGAGGCACCTTATTAGACATTTGTTGGCTTTTCCTTTTATATGTGGGGTATAGGATATCTTTTTGTTCTCTTATGGCCACCTCATTCATTACATGATTCAGATATTGTGGATCATATTTCTTCTCAATAAAAGAATCCCTAACTATTGTAGCTTGTGTAATGTACTGTTCTTGATCTGTACAGTTCCTTCTTATTCTTGTAAATTGACTTTTAGGGATATTCTTAAGCCAAGGGGTGTAGTGACAGCTATCTGAAAAAATGTAGCTATTAACGTCTACTTGTTTAAAAAATGTTCTAGTTTTCAATCTAAAATTCTCTACATAAATGCTCAAATCTAAAAAATCCACCTTCTCTTCGGTATATGTAGAGGACAATTG
Organism: Spea bombifrons; assembly: GCF_027358695.1. Classification (NCBI taxonomy): domain Eukaryota; kingdom Metazoa; phylum Chordata; class Amphibia; order Anura; family Pelobatidae; genus Spea; species Spea bombifrons. The sequence continues at coordinate 20,679,772 of NC_071093.1, read as the reverse complement.
AACCCCATATTGATTGTCATTTAGTCTAGCCAAAAAAATATTTAATTCGTCAATCGCCCCACTCCAAATAAAAAACAGGTCATCAATATAGCGCTTATAGGTCACCAAATTTGCCCCAAGCTCATTACCCGCATACATATAGGTCTCTTCCCAGGCTGTCATAAATAAATTGGCATAGCTCGGGGCAAATTTGGTACCCATAGCCGTCCCTCTAATTTGGAGATAAAAATCATCCTGGAACCAAAAATAATTATGTTCCAGAACGAACCTGATCCCATCAATGATAAAATCTATTTGTTCTTGTTGAAATGCAGACTCCTTCTCCAAAATCTTTCGGACTGCTTCACATCCTTTAGCGTGATCTATAGTAGTATACAAGCTAGTTACGTCACACGTTACTAGGATGTAGTTGGGTTGCCATTCTATTTCGTTCAAAATCCGTAAGATGTCCCCTGTATCTTTCAGGTAAGATTTCTGCAAAACTACTGTAGGTTGTAGTAAGTGGTCTATATATTCTGATAGTCTTGATGTTAAAGATCCTATACCTGACACTATCGGTCTGCCTGGAGGGTTCTGAATGTTTTTGTGGATTTTCGGCAGTAAATAAAAAACTGGGATTCTAGGATAAGTGATAGACAAGTAGTCATATTCCTTCTTATCCAAGATACCCTTAGCATAACCCTTCTCTAATAGACGAATTAAAAGCTTTTTATATTCATTTGTGGGGTCTTTATTTAGTTTAACATAGGTCTCATTGTCTGTTAACTGTCGCAGTGCCTCCTTCACATATTCATCTTTAGAGAGGATAACTATGCCCCCTCCCTTATCTGCTGGTTTTATGATTATTGTATCGTCACTTTGTAATTCCTTTAGTGCCATTTGTTCCTTTTTCGTTAAATTGTATTTATATCTAAACTTATGTTCCAATTTATATGTATAAATTCCAATGTATATATAACTATATGGATTAACCTATGTGGGGGTTTTATATGCATTTATTGTATGTCATTTTTATATGGATTTTTAAGAGAATTTGTATATGCATATAGGACATATACATAGGGGTTAAATTAAAGGAACCATAGTGAATACTCACCTGAAACACATTATTGGCATCAGCTGTTTGATTTCCTCAGCGGCCCTACACCAATTTGGATAGACCGGCTGCTTTATAAACCAGTAGGCAGAGCGTCAAGTGCATGCACCAGATGAAGCGATAAGCGAAACGCGTAGTGCGTGTTGACGACATCGGGAGGAGGAGTAGCATTACGGAAGTGGATCAGAGGACTAAGACGGCGTTTCTTTGTGGTAGCGCTGCTACGAAGTTTGAAGCCTGGACTCTGTGACATCCGAAACGGAGGACAACAAGTTTGCCTTTCTTTTATACATTAAAATTATCGTTTTTACCTACTCCCCTCCGCTGCCTACCTTCTTTATCTACAAGTACCAGTGTGGGATAAAGAAGCTCCTAAGGAGATCATCACACTCTATGTATGGGCATATTTATGCCCTTTAAATTGTAAGGGTCCGATCTGCTTAATAGCGTTTTTTTAAAAACGTACTTTGATATACTACACCATAATTTTTTTTCTTTTCTCTTCCTTTTATATATGAACCTTTTGGATACTGTGTGTGGGAACTCTCGCTGGAAGGGTATTTTTGTACATATTATTTTTGTGTTGCACATATAATTTACTCACTTATTATTTGGGTGCGCAGACACTTGTGTGGTTTTGATTGAAGTCAAGGTGTTCAACTAGGGTAATTTTGACAGTTTTCAGGCTTGTTAGTGACAAGTTTAGGCCACTGACATTGATCAGGGAGACCGATCAATAATCAGTGACTTAAAATGTCACCGACAAGTGATCAGGTAATAATTATGTATTTTTATTAATATATTTTTCCCACAATTACCCTAGATGAACCTTCTCTCTTTCTAAGGCAGGGTCATCCAGGGGCTGCCATAATGATCGGATCGCTCCTATTGGAGTCAGCCTATCATCATCAGCCCTCTTACTAAACTCACAGCATTTGACCTGGAAGCACCCTGGACTTTCAGGTCTGTGCAGTTATTTTTTGATCTTTTTTTTTTGATAATTTTTTTTAACTCTTTCATTTGAGCACAGCATTGACTGATATTTAGTCCCCACAAGCTGTTGGGGACAAATGTTAACCCCTTCCATGCCTACAGGAGTGATCAAAGGGCTTGTTTTTGCTGTTACCAGCAGCAGAGCCCACTACAAAATGGGTATTAACCCCTAAAATACCGCAATCACAGCATTGAAGGGGTTAATGCTGCATGGAGCGATCAGGCAGCAGGGGGATGTTGTGTCATGTCCCCACACTTGTGTGGAGAGCCAATCAACACACAGCCTCTTTCCCTGAAGCTGCCTGTGGCAGCTGAAAACGCGATTGCTGGTTTTCCCGCAATCACGTTTTCAGCCTACAGAATCACTCCGGGGAGTGATCAAAGGCTCGGGGGCGGGCTTGGGGTGGCTGTGCTGGTTTTTCCAGACACCTGGGCAGACAGCAGGAGCGCCCCCACAATCACCACGATTGTGGCGATGTGGGGGCATTTTTTGGGGATGACATACCTGGTATGTCCCGGTCTGACGGTGACATGTGACCAGGAAGTACCAGGTACGTTCCGGTACGGAAGGGGTTAATTTAGGGGCAGTTATGGTTGATGGGGTCTTTAGGGTTAATTTAGGGGCAGTTATGGTTGCGGCTCTACAAACCACCTAGGATCAGAGTTGTGCATCCCTGCAATATATTATGTCAAACGTTATGAAGTAAAATTATTTTAGTGGGCCAGGTTCTTTTCATGTTTTTTTTTGTTTGTTTACAGATCTATCTCTAGAACTCTATCTTCTTATTCATAACCTGGACAGCCAGATGCTAAGGGGAGACAAAATCCAGCAAGTGCTTGGCCAGCTGGCCTCTCTACCCAACATTCACCTCCTCTCTTCTATTGATCACATAAATGCTCCTCTCAGTAAGTGTTACAAATTTGCTCTTACAATGACTGTGATGTTGGCTTCTCCGGAAGCAAGTGCATTACTTTACATTACATTTATTTATATAGCACCTGCATCTTCCATAGCGCTGACTAAAGAGCGGAAGTGTGCTATGGTGGGTGTTGGATCATCCAGCATGTGAATAATGATGGGCGGCTGCATAGCAATCCTGCCTGTTACCAGAACAAGGTTTCTGGATTTTCAACATGATCCACATTCAACACACATTCAACACACTTATTCTAGGCTTGATAACCAAAAAAATTGGAATTTCAACAAAGACAAGACATGTTTGCTCTCTCTTCCTTTACTTCTCACCATACCAGCAAAGGATAAAAATAGAAAACCAAGTGAACCAATCAAAATAAAGACAATAAACAATATGGCTGACAGTAGCCCCTTCCATCCTTCTTTTTCTGCAGCCTGTGAACAGGAAAGTTGCCAACAAAGCTCTTAACCCTTTGCAGTCCAATACATTTTGGCTAAGTGCGCCAAGTAGGTCTAATTTAATTTGTTGCTCGATTATAGGACGAGGTTTTTTTCAGAGAAAATAGAGGTGTGACTCCAGATCCAGATCCCCCGCAGTGCTGCAGGGAACCTGGATCCTTCCCTCTGGCAGCCGGTGGGCGTCTGTGTGATGCACGCAGACAACCTCTGCTGCTGCCGGCGCTTCCCTTGGGGCTTCTATGACGGAGCGCCATGACCTTCCGGTGCTCCACCATAGAACCCCCGGCGGAAGTGCCAGCAGCAACATCTGCTGCCGGCGCTGCTGCTGGGGCTTCTATGAAAAAGCACCGGCGTGACATGACCTTCCTGTGTGCAGTCATAGAAGCCCTGGCGGAATTATCGGCCAGCAGCAGCGGAGGTTGTCTGCGCGCATCGCACAGACCTCCACTGGCTACCCCACAAGACACTAGGGTACAAGTCCAGGGTTGCACTGGTAAGTTGGGGGGGTGGCATGGGAGGGGTATAATAGTTTTCTGGAGGCATATAGGGGGTTAAAAGGCATATCAGGGAGGCAGAGTGGCATATAGGGGTATATAAGGCATGTCTGAAGGGAGAGTGGAAAATAGGGTTAAAATGCATGTCAGGGAGGTCGTCTTATAATTGAGCAAATACGGTAATTAATAAATATTATTCTAACACCATATATTATGTTTGTCTCTCTATTTTTTCATTGTATGAAACTTTATTTATGATCATTTTCATCACTTAAATCACATTCAGAATCACTCTGTTCTAATAGTCTGGCTAATTCTTCCTTATAATAGCTACACCTAGTGGTCACTAGTAAGTCCGACAGTGTACCACAAGCAGTAAAATCATCCAGTAACACAGGAATCTGGACCAGGAAAGCCCTCTGATGTGGATATTACACTGAAAAAGAGGAGAGTTTGTGACAGCAAAGATATAAAGTAAACTTAAAAACAAACTTCTATCATGTAAAGTACTGTCACAAAAATATATGTTAGAACCACCCAATGACAATAAAGAGCGCTATTAAGGGAAGGGGGGGAATATTTGCATTATGTCTTTATTAAACTTCCAAGACAGGAGGCTCATATTTGCAATTTTAACATCTAGACACTAAGGGTGGAACAGCTGAAGTTAAAGGTCTGAAATAAAATTCATGAAAAGTCAAGGCTCCGGACCAATCAGCCACATTAAGAATGTCGGCTAATGGACCACCTGAAAGAAAAGCACCTTTAACCAAATGAGGACCAAAATGACTATCTATGCCTGCTAAGGACAATCATCTAATCCATCTAGCCAAAGTTGGAGAGAAAACAGGGTGAACAGGTCTCGAGCAGGAAAGTAAAAGCTGAGAACTGGAAGAAGAATGATGAATAGCTGTAACAGCTAAATAAGTACTGAGACACCTAGCAATGCAAATCTTAGGGTCATCAACAAGATATGGCTAATGGATCTAGAAGAAGTTTTATCCATCTCCTAATTTTAAACCCAACACCCTCTGGAGAAAAGACTGTGGCATCTGCCTCCAAACCACAGACATCAGAGACTCTACAGAATGAAAGCAAACACAAAACCATAGTAAGCTTAACTGATAATTACCTTAAAGACAGTCATTATCAGGCCAGTTGCGTAAGAAATCCAAAACGATTGTGATGTCCAAAAAGGACTTGTATCTACTTAAACTGTCAGATAAACAAAACAGATGTCCCTAAGCAGTCTGCAGACTAAAGGGTGCTTGCCAATCTAGATCCAGTATGACCACTGGAAATAGCGGAAGGAAAAACATTAATAGAAAGGTATGCTTTTCCTGATGAAAAAAAGTTCCCCTAGAAAATTTAGACGTTAAAGCACAGAGGCTGAATGGGGATCAACCTGTTGCCCCAGACATCAAGAGGACCAGGATGCCCAAGCTAATTTGTGAGTACCGGGTGCCGAAGAAGCTTGGAGTAAATCTCTAGCTTCTTGCGATAGTCCGAAGACTGATGGAGATTCCTAGATGCTGTCCAAGCGACTAAAGATAGACAGCCCGCTATAAGTGGATAGCACTGACCCACCGAATCTAACAGAAGAGAGGGTAATATAGGGAGCACTAGAGGATCCTGAATCGACAGCTCCAGAAGAGCCAGAAACCAAGGCTGGGAATGCCAGTATTCCACATTTTCTTTTACATTTCGTGGTGCCATGTGTTCCATATATCTTCAAACAATTCTCGCATTGAATGAGTTAAAATACTGACATGTTAAATGCCCATGGGGTATACCTACTTTTCAAAAATATATAATTTGATGGGGTAAATTGAAGTGGTTGGGTTCAACAATGTCTCAATTAACACAGGGGCAGGATCAGCACATGTCAAATTTCCAATTTCAAAAATGCACACGTCCCAAATGTGGCCTTTTAGCCCTGAAACAACCCAACAAACCCATGCATGGGGGGACATCACTGTACTCAGGAGATGTTGTGTAACAGTGACATATACAAGGAGCTGTAAATTCATACCTGAATTAAAATGTGTGTGGGGAAAGAAAAAAAAATGACTACCACAAACGCTGGTGGTAGAATTAGTGCATAGAAAGAAAGACTTGAGAAAAACACCATCTGAAATACCCTGAGGGTCTAGTCTTCAAAAAAATATATGGTTTGATGGAATAAACTGCATTGACCGGCTTCAAAGAACTTCCAAATGGGGCAGAATTACCATTACGCTACTTGTAATTATTGCCCTATAAAAAACATTGGGTATTTCTTAACTCAGGACAAATAGTAGAATCTATTTAGCAGTTTTTTTCATTAGTTTAATGGATTTTCTACTTTTTTTGATTGTAAATCATGATACAATCAAAATAATGACATCTAAAGAAAAACCTTCTTGTCCTGAAAAAAACAATATATATAAAACTATAAAATATATAAACTCGTGTGGGTTCAGTAAATGAGAGAGAAGAAACTTACAGCTAAACATGAGCACCGCAGAAATGTTAATGTCACGAAGGGTACAAAAAATTAATTCTGCCAAGTATAATATTAAAATGTGTGATCGATCGATGTATTACTAATCTAACTAAGATAATCACTGAATAGACATATACATTGAAAGGGTTTACGTATAATCAATTATAACACTTATATCAAATGAGTATCTTTTGGGTTATGGGACAGGTATTATAAATGAATTCTGTTCACTGCTGACTGATGTTAATGTTTTCCCTTATTTATTTATTTATTTATTTATTTTACACTCTTTACTACTGATTGATGTAATAGTAACTGAATGAGAGCATCATTGAAAAGACATATACCGTATTGGCTCGAATATAGGCCGCTGTAGGGTATGCAGGGTTTGGAGCGTAACCCAGTGAGACACCAGATATGCAATAGAGGCAAACAGGCAATATCAGGAATATCAGCAGGTTTATTCTACAGAATAGAAAAAGGCATAAACTGTACCGTGTAGCAATCCTGAGGTCAAGGGTAGGTGAAGTATAGCAAAGTCCATTAAGCAAGCCGAGATCAAGGGTAGGAGAGGTATATCAAAGTCCATAAACAAGCCGAGGTCAAAAGTCCAGTAAATCCAATAAAGAGGTATCAGCATACAGGTTCAACACGGGTATCAGCAAACAGGTAGGTAGAGACTTGAACAATCAAGTAATGAGGCCTAGAAGCTGTGGGTTTAAATAGCCCTCTAGAAATCAGCTCCTCCCCACCAATAACAGAGACCCCTCCCCTCCTCAGTATGTACAATGGAGTAGTGACTGTCAATCACTACTCGTCCGGCCCCTGACCAGGAGTTATTCATTATTGGGGGCGCTGGCCACGCCTCCCCGCCATCACTCCACGTGTGGCGTTTCTCCCGTGCGGCATTCGCCGCACTGGAGTCCGGGGATGTGGCCTACCATAGGCCGCGACCGCGTGGCTCGGGGCCGCGTGGTACGCGGACGAAGTCCCGAGCGTCCCGCGACTCCACCATCGGGTGGAGACCTGTGCTGTCGCCGGGGGAGTGAGGTAGGACCCTGACAGCTGCACTTTCCCCCCCCCACTTTAAGTCTTTAAAGTGGGGGTGCGGCCTATATTTGGGGTCTGACGCCCGGGACATGCAGTTCCGGGTGCTGGGCAGGCAGGAGGGCAGAGGTAAAACTCATCGTGCGGACGTTCACCGGCAGCAGCAATGCGCGTAAACAGCCTCCGCTGCTGGCACGTCTGCACGATGTGTTAAAGCACATCGTGCAGACGTGCCGGCAGCGGAGGTTGTTTACGCGCATCGCCACAGGCGGTGAACGTCCGCACGATGAGTTTTACCTCTGCCCACGGGGGAGTGCTGGCACGGGAGATTGTCTAAGCGCATCGTGCACACGTTCTATTAATCTAGAAATTAATATTATCAAGATGCGGGATGGTGATGCAGGAAATATAAGATCAAGACCATCAGATCAATAGTCTGTGAACCAATGGGAATTTTAAATTTGTTTATTATGTTTGTATTTATGTTTGTAACTGTATATTCGTTTGTAATTGATTCAATCGAATAATTTGTTTTCTACTAAAATAAATTTAAATAAATAAAAAAATAAAAAATGTGTGATCGATCTTCATGATTATAGACTGGCCAGAATTACAGAAGTCGCAAATTAATTAATGAAGATTATTTCAAATCTCTGTATGGTTTGTAAGATTGTTTCCTTCATGATATTCTGTCTGTAGCATACTTAAAACACTAGCATGAGTGCTTTTAGAATCAATGGTTTTCATTGTCTCTCTTACCAGTGTGGGATCAGTCAAAGCAGAGTCTATATAACTGGTTATGGTATGAGACAACCACGTATAGTTCCTACGCTGAGGAGACTTCATATGAGAATTCCTTGCTGGTGAAACATTCTGGGGCATTGGCTCTTAGTTCTCTCACTCATGTACTTCGCAGCCTTACTCCAAATGCTAGGTAAATGCTACTTTTTTATTTTCTTAAGTGTATATTGGAGCCTATACCGGCTAACTTATTCAGTCTGTGTTGTTACTGGCATATATATCAATTTACCAAGCCTACACCTGGTTTCTTTCTCATTTTTAGAGGTATTTTTCGGTTGCTGGCAGAATATCAGTTGGCCAATAAGGACAATCCTTCATTTTCAGGTACTTTATTTAATTATTATGTAAGTCTACAATGCTTATTTGTTTATCATATAACCCTAACAGGTTGACCTAAGGAAAACCTGCATGGAAACACTGTTTTGGTAAACTTGTGATTCATAGGAAGTCACAAAAATGAGGTCAGACCCCCCACGAATCAGATGAAGTTTCTTTAAAAGAAGAAATTAGGCTGCAACTAACGATTATTTTCGTAATCTATTAGTTGGCCGATTATTTTTTTGATTAATCAGATATAAAAATAAATGTAAATTTTTCATTTATTTCAAATAACTGGATGTTAAAAACAAACGGCAGAATAAAAAAAAACTTTGATACAAATGCATTTCTTGTTTTCATTTCCCAATCTGCCCCCCCCCCCCAGATATGCACATCTGAGCCCAGGCTTGCCACACTACCTCCCAGATATGCCAGATACCCCCAGATATGCCGCACTGCCCTCGCCACATATGCCTTATATACCCTATATGCCTAATACCCCCTGATATGCCACTGTGCCCCCTGATATGCCTTATACCCCAGTATACCTTATACCCCCAGATATGCTACTCCCTCCTCCCCAGATATGCCATAGTGCCCTCATAGATTTACAGACTCGTTCACAGCACACTGACACAATATAAATACAGGATTAATCTTTACTGCCCCCAGGATTTAGGTCCCCCTTAGTTTGCCCCCTTTACCTCCAACTGCACCTTAAGTTAAGTTTATTAAATTAATTATCAGTCCTCACCATTAAATTAACCCTAAACACACCATCAACCATAACTGCCCCTAAATTAACCCTAAACACACCATCAACCATAACTGCCCCTAAATTAACCCTAAACACACCATCAACCATAACTGCCCCTAAATTAACCGGCGCGATGGATGGGCATCTGACAATGGGTTAGGCATAAGGCTAAGCTAGATATAAGATAAGGCCAGGGACTAAGGAAAGTATTCAGAGGTCGGGCAAACTAAATGACCCAAATGGTTCTTATTTCCCGTCAAAGTTGCAAAATAGGTTGGCTCACTTTCACTCACACTCTCATTCTTGTTCACTCTCTCTTATGTTCACTAAACATTTCTCTGTCTTCTCTGCAAGACCCCTTCTGCCAACCACTTCTGCATCTGTACTTTTCATCTTCTATCTTTTTCTTCTATACTGTGTGCACAATTATTAGGCAAGTGAGTATTTCCACCATATCACAATTTTAATGCATATTCTCCAACTCCAAGCTGTATAAACTTGAGGTGATGTGTATTTGTGTAATGAGGGTGAGTGCAGCCTAAGCAGACGAACACCCTATGTCAAGGTGTGCATAATTATTAGGCATAATTATTTAGCTGACTCTGAAAGGTCAAACATTTTAAAAAGTCTCTCAGAGGGATGCAGATATTGAGGTGTGATCACAAAACCACCAAACATTTTGTTGCAAATAGTCAACAGGGTTGCAAGAAAAGATGCAAATTAACTGCCAGATATTTGGGAAGAATCAAACATGGATCTACCAGTAACCCATCATCCTCCAGTGCTGTCATATTCCAGAACAGCAACCTACCTGGAGTGCCCAGAAGTACATGGTATTCAGTGCTCAGAGACATGGCCACGGTACGGAGGGCTGAAACCCAGCCACCACTGAACAAAACAAATTAGTTGAAACATCAAGACTGGGCAAAGAAATATCTGAAGACAAAGGTTTTATGGACCGATGAGATGAGAGTGAATCTTGATAGTCCAGATCAGGGGCGTACCTAGAGTATTTGGCACCTGGGGCGGATCCTGTATGTGGCTACCCCCCCCACACACACACGCACTTTAAAACTGCATAGCTTCTATCGTTAGGCAAACATTGACAGGTGTACAGTATAACTGTTATCATTATATACTAAGGTAGACATTGACGGTGGTACAGCATAACACCTATCACTATATACTGAGGCACACATTGACTGGGGTACAGCATAACACCTATCACTATATACTGAGGCAGACATTGACGATGTTACAGCATAACTGCTATCATTATATACTGAGGCAAACATTGCTGGTGGTGCAGCATAACTGTTATTATATACTGAGGCAAACATTGACGATGGTATAGGATTACTGTTATAATTATATACTGAAGCAGACATTGACAGTGGTACAGCATAACACCTATTAACAGCAATCACACTCCTATCATGCCCAGGTTCTAGCATGTACTGGTTGCCTAGGCATGATAGGAGTGTGATTGCTGTTAGCAATCAAATATATAAATATTGTTATTGAATTTTTCTGTCCAATTTTAGTGTGTTACTTACTTTTAATAAAAGTGTGGCTAACACACCAAAATTGGACACAAAAAAAATCAACAATATTATTTATATATATATATATAATTTGCCAACAGCAATCACACTCCTATCGTGGCCAGACAAGCCAGTACATGCTGGAACCAGGGCATGATAGAAATGTGATTACAGCCTCCCTATGCCATGCTATCCCCCCCACACATTCACAAACATTCAGCATAAACTACAGCATAACACCCATCACTCACACATTTACTAATCTACTCTCACTGAATTTTTCTACCTTTTCTCTGTCACTGTCACTTTTCCTCCTCCTCTTCGTTCTTCCTCTTGGCTCTTCTTCTTCTGCTTCAGTCTCGTGCGCCGGGATATGACATCAAATCAGTTGCCGCGCACATCGCAAGGGGGCAGGATCGGAGGTCTGCATTAACAGACCTCCTGCTCCCTTGATTGTCTTTAAGAAACTTGATCTCCCTAACCGAGCCTGTTCCTCTAGCGGCAGACATTACTGTCCGTCTCTGAAGGGGTGCCGGCATGTTGGCACCCCCTGATGAGCGGCACCCGGGGCAGACCACCTGCCCCCGATAGGTACGCTACTGGTCCAGATGGATAAGCCGTGGATCAGTAACGGGCACAGAGCTCCACTTCAAATCAGATGCCAGCAAGATGGAGGAGGGGTACTGGTATGGGTTGGTATTATCAAAGATGAGCTAGTGGGACCTTTTTGGGTTGAAGATGGACTCAAACTCAACTCTCAAACGTACTACCAGTTTTTAGACAGCGGTACAGGGAAAAGTCTGCATCTTTCAAGACCATGATTTTTATGCAGGACAACGCTCCATCACATGCATTGACGTACTCCACTGTGTAGCTAACCAGTAAACACTGGTAAAAAAAAAAATGACATGGCCCCTTTCTTCATCTGACCTAAACCCTATTGAGAACTTGTGGGCCCTTCTTAAACGGCAGATTTACACTGAAGGAAAACAGTACACCTCTCGAACAGTGTCTGGGAGACTGTGGTTGCTGCTGCACAAAAACTTGATCTTCAACAGATCAAGAAACTGACAGACTCCATGAATGGAAGGCTTATGACTGTTACTGAAAAGAAGGGTGGCTATATTGGTCACTGATTTATTTTTGTAAATGTCACAAATGTTTATTTGTAGATTTTTAGGTGTTTTGTTTAGTATTCTCACTAGATGAAAATAAACACGTAAGATGAGAAAATTATCTTTTTTCATAAAGTTGCATAATAATTCTGCACACTAATAGTTGCCCAATAATTGTGCTAACATAGATATTTTAAGAAAGCCATTTCTTAACATTTTGGATTGGTGGAGAGCACTGTAGTTGTTCAATAATAAAATTAATCCTCAGAAACACAACTTGCCTAATAATTCTGCACACAGTGTATCTTCTATCTTGGTCTGCATCTGAATACATCATCAGCCATGCTCTTAATCTGAACCTGCCCCTGCATCGAGACTCCTACCTTATCCGGCACCCAGTGTCCTTACAGAAGCCCCAATATTACAGACAGATTCACAGGGCAAGCGACACGTGATATTTAGCGTGGTTCTATAACTGTTAGAAGTTGCAATAAAGGGTTACAGTTAATCAGATACACATGTCATTCGGAATCTTAACTGGGTCAGATTTGAGTCCTGTGTCACAAAAAAAATCAGTCTAAAATTTGTTTTGTCTGGTTTTCTTTTTCTTTTGCATACATGTTGACATACATTTTACATGAACTCCAATGCATTTTATTGCATGTAATTTGAAACATGTATCCTTTCATTGGTTGTTATAGAATGACACAGCTGTCATTTTTACTGATTTTACTTCTCACTGAGTGCATCTACTGAAACCAGGAACCACCGATTTGCATGTAGTAAAAGACGTGGACGCCCATGCAAAACAAACTCCAATATGCATTTAATACGAAATTGAACAGGGGGTGCTATTTTAAGTTATTACAATCGTCATGTGTGTGCGCTTATATTTTTCCTGCAGGTCTTTCGTTTCAGGACTTTTATCAACTGTGCCGAGAAGCATTTCTTGTTAACAGCGACCTGACACTCAGGGCTCAACTAACTGAATTCAGAGACCACAAATTAATCCGTGCAAAAAAGGTACAATTTTTACCTACTATTACACCATCCGTCATCCTGTACAGTTTTCACAGCTCCTGCTAATCTCATGGTATAGTGAAAAAACGCCCAAAGTGTTAAATGCAGCCAAATGTTGCCCCCTCATATAGGCAATCGGTTTGCAAGGAAGTTAGTTAGCAAGGAATGTTATTTTATATAGTATGAGTGAGTCATGGTTTTTGTATTAGGCTAGTGGCTAAAAGTTAGGCTTACAGGAAGTAAGTGTCGGAAAAGGGATATATTTGAGAAAAGGGGATTCCAGGTGCCGACACACCTTCGTCTAAGGGTTAATAACTTAAATCCACGTAGCTCGAATAATCACAAGAAAATGCTTCTTTGATAGGAAAATGGAGGGTTTAATGCTGTGATGAAGCCTATGAAGGCTAACACACACAGGGTTACATTGGTAATGAAGATGTAACTCCAGCAAGAATGTAAAGATTGTAACTAACTGCTACAAGGATGGAAAGATTGTAACTCAACTAAGGACATATAGGAAGTTCTTATAGGGAGGGATCAAAGGTACATTTCATTAACATTACTATTGGTTAACTAATTACAATATCAAAAGACAATGCTAACACTTTACAATTTACAATCCTATGGATAAACGAATTAAAAGACAATACATACAATTTACAAAAAGACAATACCAACACTATACAATTTACAATATCAAAAGGAGTTTCTAAACTGATACCACTGATAATCAATAGTGTCTGCCATTTACATTTGCTGTTTGATGTGGATATCAAAAAGATATAAACTGGGGTTAAATAAAAGTCACCGCCTGTCCTTCTAATGTTACCTCCACACTAAGTTGGTTTAGTAAGATTATATTATTATGTCTGTGAGTTAGGTGTATTTAATTGTTTTCCCTCCTTACAATGCATTCAGCCGATACCGAGGCGCGTCAGTAACACTACCCCCTACCCCCTACCCCGATAGCCTTTTGATTGCTCTGAGTGCCACCCTGTAAATGATGTTGCCGTCATTCACAGGATGGCATTAACAATAGATTTGAGTTCACAGAGGGTCTATCCAGACCCTCTTGAGAACTCTCGAGCGTTGCATCCAACCATGCATCCAACCATGCAAGGTCAATGGAGCCCAGCTCACTAATCAGTGAGATAAGTTAAAAAAAAAAAAAAAATTATGGTAACGTAAAAATCCTCATTGTCACCAAAAAAATCCTACAATTTTTTCTCTTCACAATAATTCCTGCATGGAAAAAGTTAAAATATTGGCATTACAAATAACCCATAGGGTGTCTAGTATTAAAAAATGTATGATTTGATGGGGTAAATTGAATTGGCCGGGTTCAAAGATGTCCCAAATATGGGATATGGGGGCAGTAGGATCAGATGTCTAAATGGCAAAAAAATACACACCTCACAAAGGCGGCCTTTTACCTCCCAAATAACCCAACAAACCCATGCATGGGGGGTATCACTGCGCTCAGGAGATATTACTGAACACATATTGGGGTGTTGTTTGACACGGACATATACCAGGAGCAATAAATTCATACCTGAAGTACAACTAAAAAATATGCCTTATACCTCCCTATATGCCACTCTGCCCCATAATATGCATTTTAACCCCCTAAATGCCAGAATGGTATATAGGGGTATAAGGCATTTCTGGAGGCAGAGTGGCACATAGGGGGTCAAAAGGCATACCATGGGGCACAGTGGCATATCATGGGCCACAGTGCCATATTGGTGTGGCAAGCATGGGGGCAGATGTGCGTAACTGGGGGACAGGTTGGAAAATACAAGGAATTAAAAACAAAAAAAATATTTTTCTCAATCATAGCTTTTATTAAAAAAAATAGTTTACATCAATTAACATTTACTGGTAAAACTTTTTTTCCTTTAGGGTCGTCTTATATCCAGGCTTTTTCTTTTTTTCCTAAGTTAATATTCAGATTTTGGGGGTCGTCTTATAATCAGGGTCGTCTTATAATCGAGCAAATACGGTATTCTCTGTTGGGTTTTTTGTAGTTCACACTCATTGTAGTTCAGGTTTGAATTTATAGTTCCTGGTATGCCATTGATAAACACCTCAACATGTGTTCAGCAATATCTCCTGGTATAGGAGTGTTCGGGGGCTAAAAGGCCAGATTTGGGAGGTGTGCATTTTTCAGTTTAGAATTTTACCATCTGGTCATCCTGCCCTGTGCCTTATTTGGGAAATATTTGAACCCGGCCAGTACGATTTACCATGCATTTTTATTTAAACTAGACATCATACTTATTAAACACGTGGATTCACTTACGACATCCCTGGAGCGCTGCGTTTTCTTGGATTAATGTCACATAGTACTTTAGGTAAGAATTTACAGCTCTAGGTATATGTCACTGACAAACACCCCCACAATATATGTTGAGCAACAACTGATACCACCCAAGCATAGGTTAGTCTGGTTTGTGGGATAAATGGCCACATTTCAGAGGTGTGCATTTTGTTTTCTTTAATTTTTACATCTGGCCAGTCTGTATCCATGTCCTACTCAATTTACCCCATCAAACCATGCATTTTTTTAAAACTAGACACCCCATAGCCCTTTTAAATGCTAGTATTTTAAGACTTTCCATTCCAGGATTTTTTGGGAAGATATAGTGCTCGCAATTTTTTTTTAATATATATATATTTTACTAATCCCGTTGTGATTAGAAATGTGAGCTCCGTTGCCTCAACATCGAAGAAAGGGACCTTCAATTGCTATCGAAGCTTATTTAATGATACACAAAAAAATATATTAAAATGTACTTTATTGGGCAGTTTTGAAGTCTATGACTACTATCAGTGCTCTACAAACAGGATATCAAAATTTTAAAACCTCTGGTTATGACCCCCCAACTGTCCCAATTTGGGCAGGACAGTCCCAATTTTAGGACTCTGTCCCGCTGTCCAGCCTATCCCTACCTCTGTCCCGCTTTGCTATCCACTTCTGACAGATTGCTGAAACCGAGTGCAAAATTCTGCCAACCAATCAGCAGTGTTCTGCTTTGAGCCAATCGGCATCTTGTACCTTGAGCTGATCAGGATGGTGCCCCCACAGGCACCAGATGAGCCCCCCAGGCCTGAAAGGTAGGATCCTGGGATGATTTTTAATTATAAAAAAAAAATCTCTTCTGCTGTGGACTACTCTTCCAGTGTTGCTCACCCAGCATCATGGAGGACACCTGGCTGGCTGAGAATCATGGGAATTGTAGTTCACGGCTAACATCTGCAGCTTTACTGCACTTCCTATGATGCCCCACTTTCACATTTTGGAATGTTGTGAGGTATGTCTAGTTGCTAGACAGAAATACACATCTTTTGTTTATGGCCTGTAATTTCTCAAATTGATTAACAATTTAGGCATATTAGGTGCCTCCTAACACAAGAAGTGATGATGAGTGTTAATTTTAAATCTGCATTGTGTGTATCATTGTACTGGATTTTCTATTTTGTTTTTGACCACCTATTGTCTCACTTCCCCCTCAACCACCGACTAGATTGTAAGCTTGCAAGTGCAGGGCCCTCTTCTCCTTTTGTACCAGTTTGTTATTGTATGTGTTTTGTAATAGCTAATGGCTCCTGGGTGTACACTAAATAAGAGAAGGTGAGATTAGAGTTGACCATAGCAAAACTGCTAAAAAGTTTGGGGTAATGGAGTCCATGGCATCCTTTGATTATGCTGGTTTTTTTTGTCATTGTATGTACACTTCTGTTTTGTAGTAAATCCATTTAAAATTAATTAACAAAAATAATTCTGAACAATTGGTAATGTATATACTGTTAATTTACAGGGTGCAGATGGTGTGGAATATTTGGTTATCCCTCTGGACCTGGGGACGCTGACAGATTTCTTGGAAATGGAGGACAAAGGGGCATAATGAGTGCATTCAAGGATAAACTGAGTCAGGGATGTTTACTTATCTGTCCTAAAACATTAGAGGCCATGTTTACTAGACCTCAGTGTTTCTAATGTTGTATTTTAACATCTGCACAAATATATTTTTGAAGGTCCATATTGGGAATTTAAAATTCTGATTAAAGTAGCTTGATATTTCCAGATATTCCTAGTAAAGTGATTTTTTTTGAAATGATGAAAAGCATCATCAAACTATTCAAATGTGTCCGTCACATAACGTTTCTTTAGTAGCAACTCTGACTTGAATTGCCAATGCATTACTTTGTAACATTAACAGCTGACCAATCATTACAGACTGTTTAATATTTTTGTATCTAGAGCACACGGGTGACTATACCCTATTTGTTAACTGGTATATGCAGGACAAATTCATAGTTAAAATCTGCAAAGCAATGTACTTGTATACAGCCATTAAAGATATGCTGTAAATCATATACATGCTATTAAAAAAAAACAAATGATAAACCCCTTGTATAAATTGTAACGGATCTCCTTTACTCTGACTGCAGAACCTCTCGCTGTATGGGCCGATGTCAGAGTATCGTCCTCCACTGCCTTCCCCTCAAGACACATCAGTCGGGTCTAGATTCTTGAGGGTAAAATCATTAACTTAGTTTAATGAGAAACAGTACAAGGGGGTATTTTACATACAATAGTCACAGCAAAACGCACATTTTTCTTGATCAGGCCCTTCTTTGCACAGCTCCATATTTGCACTTGGCTCATCTCGCTATCTTGGTAGTCTGTGGGGAAGATGGTTAACACAGGCAGTTCCCTGACTTCTGGCTGAAACGGCTGGATATGAGATCTTGGTGCAAATACTGGCCATGGAGGTCTCTTTCTTGTAGGTCTAGACCAGATGGAGAGTAAAACACCACACACAAAATCCCTTCCCAAAATGCAGGTACCTCT